>NW_023603184.1:55385603-55778103 GCF_014898055.3 Talpa occidentalis
CTGCAGAGGGCTGGGGCTCACCTGGGTTCTGCCCTCCCCAGTCATGGCAGATGGTGGCTGGGGAGAGGCCAGGCTGGGGCTGGGAAGTGTAAGGAGCCCCCGAAGGGCAGTCAGGAGGTAGGCACCATCGGACCGTGTTGAAGCTGGCCCTGTGGAATGGGCTGAGCGGCGCTGGGAGCCATCGCTCCTGTCCTTGCGCCTGCCTGTCTGAGACCTGGAGACAGGAGACTCCTAGGAATCTTCCAGGAGGTCCTCCTGGAAGAGCTGGCCCCTGAGCAAGTCAGGCAAATCAGGGCGTTGCGCCTCATTTGTTCCTCAAGTGAGAAGGATAATTACAGCACTATCTGACAGTCCTCCCTGTGCAGCGCAAGGCTGACCGGAGGCCGTCGTGCTGTGTGGGTGGGCACGCACCGAGCCCCACAGAGGGTCTGGTCCAGATGGAGTCCAGAGCACCTGCTCCCCTCTGGCCACCCTGTAGGACAGTGGCTGTGAGTGCCAGACCCTCACCACTGTCTTCTGTCCAGCTGCAAATGCACCACCCACTGGACAGAAGAAGACAGGTGGAGTTGACTCGGGGGGCCAGGCAGAGGAAGGAGCTTTCCTTGACACCTTGAGGGAGTCAGGGAGGCCTGGGGGGGTGATGTCTTCATAAGGAGGCCTTTTGGGGATCTCTCGGCAAGAGGTGCACAGGTCCTGGCACCCAACAAACGCAGGTGTTGTGGCACACAGAGCCTCCTCTCCTATTCTGTCCTTTGTTTCTTCCTTAAAAAAAAAAAAAAGTTTGTGATCTGCTGAGCTGCTGTGTGGAAGCCAGGTGGTGCGGGGTGGACGACCAGATAGAGGTCACAGCCAGCTAAAAGGTGCAGAGTGGTGGTGGAGGTGCAGGAGGGATGTGAGCCATCTTAAGGGACCCTATGGGGTGAGGGGAAGAGAGGGGAAAGCAATGACTGCTTCATTTATCCCCAGACATCTACCCCCAGGACGGTTAGGTCTCAGGCACATAGCAATAAACAGAGACTCCTTCAGGCTGGACACACAGAGGCAAGTTGAAGAATAGCTTGGAACTTTGTGTGGTCAGCCCAGGAGACCAGGCAGCAGCTGGAGGACAGCACCTAGGGGTGCCAAAGAGCTGCCCCTTCCCTAGGGCCCCCACGGGGAAGGGGCGGGTGGATTCAGTGTCTGATCTCTCTTTGCTCTTACCTGACCTGCCAGTACTTCCCACTGGTTTGAAGGTGCCAAGAAGTTAGAGGGCTAGGGAGCCTGCGGGGCTGTCTGTCCGCCAGAAGAGGGAGACCAGGAGGGTCAGAGAGAAGAGGCCGGTGAGCTGGACAACACCCCTGGCCCAGAGTCTCTGCATGTAGGTGCTCCTTCTGGGTCCTGTCCTCCCTGGAGCCCTGCTTTCTTTCAAAGAAGAAGGGGGTCCTGGAGGGTGGACTCACTTTCTGCATGTGCACATCAAAGGCCAGGAGGGGAACAAATTGGAGAAAACTCTGGTCTGGTGTCTGGTCTCTTCCAGGGTGCTGGAGCTGGATGGGACTTCAAAAGGCTCAGCACAAATGCCCAATTAGTATGGCAGATCCATACCAATCCAGAGGGTGATGCGAGACCCTTAATCCCTCACCCTGGTGCTGGTCCACCTGTCCCATGCCAGGGCCCTGGGCCACAAGCCCTGTCTCCACTGCGCCATGGGGGAGGCTGTGTATTTTCAGAACCAGAAAGGCCCATCAGTGGCTCCAGAGTCAGCCAGAAAAAGAGACCCACGCCCCACTCCATGCTGTAGCTGCTGAATTGCTGCCTGTTTTCTTGGCATTTTCAGTTTTCGTTTCTCTCCAAGAATATCTTGAGTGAAACTGCCATATATTTGGATTACTCTTGGCCTCCATGTCAAGGTCCACTTCCTTGTCAGGGTGGGCCTCCCAGGACCCCAAATCTCCCTGACTTGGGGTGTGAGGTGGAGTCTGAGGCCCAAGAGCAGCTCTTGGCAGGGAGTATGTTGGTTAGGGTTTTCCTGGAGTCCGTTATTTTTGTTGGGTGTCCTTGCTGATAAGGTGTGTGTAGCCTTCACCACATTATTCCATCGAGTCCCCACCCTAATTTGCGTTACAGAAAAGGCAACTATAGTTAAGGATAGAAGAATCTTCCAGAGGTCCAGCTAGTAAGGGGAGGAGAGAGGTTGGAATCCTCAGGTGGATCACATAACGCCTGCCTCCAACCTTGGGCCTGCAGGCCCAGAGGGATGGACCCCAGGTGCGGGTGCCCACTGGACATACCTGAGTCTAGCGCACGTGCACACACACACATGCACACACACACTCATCCGTTATGCTGGTATGTGTTCAATCACGCGCGCAGCCTGGCTCCCACACTGACCTGGATTACAAGTCTCTGTGTTCTGGGCAAGCGTCCCACTCGGCCTGCACTCGCCTCTGTGTCAGACTGCTTCTAAGGCCTGCTTCTTTCCCTCTCCCTTAGGCGGTGCTGGCTTGGCTGCGGCAGGGAGCAGGGTGTGGAGTGCAGGGGTGAAGAGAGATTTTTTTCCCAATTCAATCCATGTCTAAACCACTGTCTGCAGATACAGCCCCTCAGCCACCATGTTTCTCACTGATGGTGCCCTGCCAAGAAACAGAAGCTTCTCTGGCAGCAGCCAAGGCGGGGAGAAACACTGGAGAAGCTGTGTGGCCTGGCAGCCTGGCTTCTGCGGCCTTCCTGTGGGGGCTCCTGAGGGAAGAGGTGTCTGGAGGGGCAGGTGGGCCGCCTGGTGGCCGTGAGGGGGAGGGGGAGATGGCAGGCTTGGGCTCCTGTCCCGGGGGGCATAGTCTCCTCCTCACCCTCCTGGCCTCAGGCCCAGCGGGGAGCTGTGCTCCTTCAGGCCTGCGATGCCTTGACCTTTTTTCTGTGTTAAAATCATTGTTGAGATTTTGTGAACAGAGTAGCCCCAGGACACAAACACCAAAAAGCGCAGAAACTCCCAGCGTGGGCCCCTCCTGCACCTTCCCACCAGCCTCTCTTCCCGCTTTGGCAGCTGGTCTCACACTTTTCTGCATATTCAAGCAAAGCATCCATGTGTTTCTCTTCCTCAAGTCTGCAGAACATCCACGCACAGCACACTGCTCATCGGGGTCGTAGAGCCCCTTGTGTCAGCGTGTGAGGAACGTCTTTCTTCATTTCTGCAGCTCCACCACAACCCCAGTAGGGAGGAATCATGCTGTCCAGCCAGAGGTGCATGCAGATGTCCATCGTCCTGGGTGCAGCTCCCCCCATGTGCCCAGCACCATGTCTGGGCCCGGGGCTGGGAGCCCAAAAAGCCCTGGTTACAATGTTTGCTGAAGGAGAACAAGGTGGGTGCGTTGGCTCAGGTGACACCATGCAAAAGGCCCCACGTTCATGTGGATCTGGTCGGCTGCGACGAGAGTGGAAATTGAGATGGCAAGAGCGTGAGCCGTGCAACAGGGTGAAGGGAAGGCACGGCTTTCGGCTACAGTGAGTGAGAAATTGGTACTCGGGAACCTCGTCGCATGGGCTGACAATTATTGAAAGTGGGGTACAAATTTGAAATCAAATTTCTTGGTGGCCAAAGCAGATCAATGTAGAAAACTTAGGTCCGTGAATACATGGATTTTTGATTTATGACAAAGCTGGCCAAGCAGTATGAAAGGAAAAGGGCTTCTGAGCGAGCAGCGCTGGGGTACTGAGTGCTTCATAATGGAATAATGGAAACAACAAAACCAAATCAAGCCCTTGACCACCATCTCATAGAAGACGCAAAAATATCAGCTCAGTGGGGGTTTAGACTCAAATGGGAAAGGCAGAGTAGTATGGCTTCAGGAGGCAGTATTCGTAGATCAGTCAGGTCTGACCAGAGAAGCAGAAGCAGCAGGTGAATGCACGTGTGTGTGCGGGTGCGTGTTACTCGACTTCCGCAGTTGCGTGGACCGGCTAACCTTGTCTGCATCCTACCCTGATGATCAGGGCAAGAAGCCCCCGGGGCTAGTACAGTCTGGCCAGGAATGGCAAAACCCTCTTTGAAAGGCCTTCCCATGGATTGTGTCAGGCCCAAGTGGAAGATTATCCCTTGCGAACAGCTGTCAGTGCCCTGGGGCACTGCAACCACATCTGATCACATGCGTGGTCCCTTTGCAGCAGCACCCAGGCCAGCAGTGGGACGAGGGTCCCGGAGATGGCATGTGTGCACCCTATGGCTGCTGTCCCCCTGCCCTCTAAGTCTCAGGAGAGGATACCCTGAGTCATCCCCACCCTAGGGAACCTTTCATTGAAAGCATCACTTGAAAGGGCATTGCAAGGATGGTAGCTCAGGCCGGTCAAGTGGATACGCCAAAAAAGCCATCACTGTAAGACAATAGTAATAGTTTCATGGAGTAGGATGTAAACTCATCAGGAGGAAGACTGATCTGTCCTACTCCCTCCTCCCCCCACTTCCTCTCCTCCTCTCCTCTCCCCTCTCTTCCTCCACTCACTTGCAGGAGGAATCACTGCTGGTGCCCGCAGGCCCAGCAGCCCCGTGGGAAGACCCTGCGGTAGAAACTGAGGATCCTGCCCGTCGGGCGAGTGTGTCACCTTTGAAAGAGTCGCCAAGCCCTGTCAAGCCCTTGGTGGCCGCAGTCCTCTCTGCGAGTGCGGTTGAGACCCCACGGAGGCTCTGAAGTGAAGCTGCCCGGATAAGCCACTTCCCACTTCCCGAGCCACAGGAGCCTTGAGATCATAAATGTGTGCTGCCTTGGGTAATTTGTCGCGTGGCTAAAGATGATGAAGACCCTTTACCACCAGGATTAAGCACCAGGTTAACATCAAAAAGACTGACAACAGCAAATGTTGATGAACATGAACACCACCTGAAACATTCACGCTGTCGGTGAGAGTGGAAATCATTTGACCATTTTGGAAAACAGTCTGGTAGTATTTCTATTTCTATTATTTTTGATTTAATTAAAAACATCCATTTCTAGTGGCCCAGTCAGTCCCCTTCAGAAGTGTACCCCGCAGACACGGGTACACACACGTGCACACCAGGATGCACACACACTGTGCTCCTAACCGCAGATGCGTGACAGCCCCAACGGGAAACGGACCCCCACATCCACCCCAGTTCACTGCAGTGGAATCTACGAGCTGTGCAAACCAACGAAGGGCGCTGCGTGCAGGAACTCGACTGGGTCTCATGAAGCTTTTGGTGAAAGAAGCCTCACAGGAAGGATTGGGAACTGTATGCTTCTGATTAAAGGAAGTGACTTGGTGGCGCGAGGGATCCCCAGGGGCTTCTGGGAGGTTGATAATGTTTTGTTGCTTTACCTGGGTGACGGTTACATGGGTGTCCACTGCCGAGAACATGTTGTAAAACTTTCTGGGACCCTCCCCTCCCTAGTGCCACAGGCAAGAGTGCGAAGCCATGTGCACACACTAAACAGGCTCCGACCTGCAGTCAGCTGCAGGAATTTGCTGCCTGAAGCCAAAGCCGCTTTGCAGCCCACTGATGACCAAGAGCCAGATAAAGACTTAGTGATGGGGAGCGAGCCCTGTGCATCTCCAAGCGTATTTAGAAACCAGGGAAGCATTTGCCTCTCTCCGCCGGTAGACAGCATCAACATCTACGTTTTAATGACTCACTGTTCCTCCCCATATAAAGTGAATTCCAACTTACATTTGCTGGATAAACTGTTGTCAGAGTGAAAATCTGTTCCACTGCTTCCTGGGTTTGAATCCTTATTCTTGATCCTTTAATACACACACTTAATTTTGTTTGGCCCAATTTTTTTTGACACTACGCTATCTGCGCATGTTTTCTTTTGGGCCTTTGTCTGTGTGAATGCATAGTTGGAAAAATTTTTTTAAAAAGCACAACAAATACAGCTAATAACACTAAAACCCTGGTTTCATGGGCCTGTTTCAACAGCTCTCAGTGTGGCTCAGCAGACAATCCTGACGGGCCAAGTCCAGTCGGCCTGCGGCTCCCTGGTGGGCGTGCTTTCTGGGAGTCCATGGAATGTGGGCTCTCAGGCAACCCTGTGTGAATAATTCCCCTTTGATTAAAGCTGGAGCATGGAGTTTTAGCGTGCGCTCCAGAGACCCGGAGTCCTCCCCTTGGCTTGGTGGACTTGAGGCTCTGCTCCCACTTTAGAGACCGGTGAAATGGGGCGGGGGGTTTCACCCGAGAGGGCAGAGAGTCTCAGCTTGCTTCTCACCTGACTCCATGTCTATTTCTGCCCTGAATGGGAGCTGCCCAGGAGGCCTGCTGTGGGGTCGATGTTGCTGGGTTTGTGCACCCCTACCCTGTGCACGCGGGGACCTGGATATTTGTCGCCATGGAGCATGACTGTGGGGGATTTCGGCAGGACTCCAAAGCTGGAGTTGCCAATTGCCCCACGGCCAAAGGAGCCGCTCAGTGTGCGTGTCCATGACATATGTGAGCAGTGAAATCTGTCTCCTTCAGGATAAGCTTGTGGAACAAGCTGAGGAGGCCGTCTGGCCAATGTTGGGTGTGCCTCCATGCCCCTCTGCTCAGGGGGGCAGCCCCAGCTGTTCTGGCTCAGGGTAGGTCCTTGCATGCACCACATGGGCAAGCACCTGGGGCAGCTCTCTCTTTCCTCCAGAGCCAGAGATGGCGCAGCCCCGGGGCAGCAAGGCCCAGGAAACTTGGGCAGAAAAGCTTGGAACATTATTCCTTCTGAGAAGATGGGGGTGCTTCTGGGTCTACAAGCAACTTCCCAGGCTGTCCCTGGTTCTGTTGGCCCGGGCAGTCACAGTGGGGCCTGAACCCATGCTTGCTCCAGGAGAAAGCTGATTACCTCCATGGCAGAGAAAAAAGGCAGAAAGCAGGCCCCACCAAGTGGCAGAGAGGAGGCTGCTATTTTTAAGAAACAGCAAATCTACCTCAAATTGACTTAAATAGTGAGATCATTTACAAAAATTGAGATATAATTCACATACCAAAAAATTTACCATTTTTAAAGTACGCGATTCAGTGGTTTTTAGTCTATTCGCAGAATTGTGCAACTATTAATTGTATCACATTAACTAATTGCAGAGCATTTTATATCTTCCCCCCACCAACCTCCCGAGAAACGTGTGCCCATCGGCAGCCCCTTTTATTCCTTTCTTTCGTTAGTCCCCTTTCTGTTTCTTTGGCTTTATCTGCTTTGGATGTTTCTTGTAAAAGAAAAAACTTTTGTCTGGCTTCATCCACTTAGCATTAGATTTCCAAGGCTTGTCTATGCAGCAGGCAATATTGTTGGTGAATAATATTCCCTTTCATGGATATACTGCATTTGTGCATTCGCCACCTGATGGACACTTGGCTTTTGTGAATAACATTGGCGTGAAAATCTTTGTACAGGGTTTGTGTAGACAAGTTTTCATTTCTCTTTGAATGTAGGCCTATGAGCAGGATTACTTAGTTAACTCTTTGTCTAGCTGTTGGAAAAAGCTTCAGATTGCTTTCAAGGTGGCTGCACCGGTTCACCTTCCCACCATCAGTGCACAAAGGTTGAGCCTCCGCGCAGCCTCACAACAGCGGTTACTGTCTGATTAGAGCCATCCAAGCGGGTGCGACGTGGATGTCTCTGTGATCTTGATTTGCATCTTCCTAATGACAGCGACGTCGGGCATCTCATGTGCAGTTGGTCCTCACGGAGCTTCTTTGGATAAATGTCTTTTTTTTCCTAAATCAGGCTGTCTTTTTATGCTCTGGATGTGGACCCTGCTCACTTGTGTGAGTTATGTTTTCTCCTATTCTATGCGTTATCTTTTCACTTTCTTGACAGTGTCCTTTGATGGACACAATCTTTAATTTGAAGCCCAAATTACCGCTTCCAATTTACCTATTCCCCCATTTGGTTGTTTGTGCTTTAGATGTCATTTTAAAAGACAGTTGCCTAGTTCAAGGTTATGAAGATTTATACCTGTTTTCCTCTAGGATTTTGTATTTAGCACTTATATTTAGGACTTTATCCACTTTGAGTTAGATTTTGTATTTGGTGTGGGGTAGGGATCCTACTTCTCTCTTTTGCATATGGATGTCCTGTTGCCCCAGCACCATTTGTTAAATTTTAGGATCAGCTTGTCCATTTCTGTGAAAGGGAAGTTGGAGTTTTGATCGGGAGAGCATGGACGCTGTACAGCCGTCAGAGGAGTATTAACATTTTAACAACATTGTCTTCCATTCCAGGAAGACCAGCGGGTGCCCAAGCAGCCCTTGCCTAAAACCAAACGCCTTCACACTGCTTGGGCAAAAAGGGCATCACTGGCTCTCACCCAGGACACCCAGGACTCAGCAGTCAGGTGCCTATGGGGGTAGTGTCTGGGTTCACCGGGGCCCTCCCATTTGCCTTGCCCTTTGTGCTGCTCTTATTTCTTCCTTGTAGCTGGGAAGGGGGCCATCAGCAGCGCTGGGCTGCCATCTCCCAGCCTGGACCCACAAGAGTGAGGTATAGAAAGTCCTAGGTGAGGAGAGTTATGTGGGGGTAAGGTCATGCCCACATAGTTCTCCTGGAAGTAGGGCACAGAACTTTCTGGGCCCACCCCAACCTGTGAGCCAAACAAGGACCAGGTCATTTTACTCCTAGGCGTGTTAGAGTGACAGAGTGAGAAAAGGAATGCACGCCGAGCAGCTATGGTCTCTTGCACAAGGTGTCCCTCAGCCATGCCCTGCTTTGGCTTCATCCTCTGTGCCTTTCTAGCCTTATTGTGGCCCAGCTGCATCTAGATCCTGTCTCACAGCCGCTTCACATCTGTGCCTTTCACACCTGTGCCTTTGCTGTTTCCTACCTGTGGGCCCGAGTTCATCCTCATGAGCTTGGGTGTTCTTGCTGCTTTTTTATAGCAGGCATGTGTTCCTTCCACTGGGGAGCCCCTCCTGCACCCACAGGACCAAAGGGCCTGCCCATGTTATCGGCACCCTCAGCTGCTCTCTGTCCTTTGGGTGGGTTTTCCTGTCTGTCTCTCCAGCAGCTCAAGGGCAAGGCAATTTTATTCCTCTATTCTTTGGACACTGGGTTCCTAGACCAGGGCTAGAGATGCTAGGAAAAAAGTGTACTAATAGTGGCAAGGTCAGGATGGTCTGGGGGCCCCCGGGCCCTTGGGCTCTAGAGCGTCATTCCTGCCACAGTGTGGCTTCAGGGTCAGAGATAAACTTAAGATTCCTGTTTGGCTCAGCCCAGCTACCTTTTGCAGAGGTCTCCCCTGATAATCGTCACCAAACCACCAGGCTTCCTGATGCTCCATTTGTTTTCTGGCTCAATAAGCCCGTTGACAGTGAGGCCCTGGGGACCCCTGTGAGGAATGTGGGTCTGAGCTTCCAGGGTAGCCATACCCATGGGCAGGTCACAGCTGATTTCATCAGGCTGACCTGACAGCAGAGCCCATGCTCTTCCTGCAGTGCCAGCGCCTAGCAGTGGGCCTGCTCTTGGGGTTTTACTCTGCCACAGTGGTCGTCACCCCCTTTGTAGCCCTCCTGCTGCACTTTCTGACTGATCCTCAACTGACCCTTCTCTTGGTTGTGTCTTCTGCCAGGGATTCCCCTTAGGCTGGAGCTTCTGGGAGGTGGGGACTGGCCTTCTACCACCCGTGTCCCCATGGTACCCGAAGCAACTCTTTTTTTTTTTTTAAAGATTCATTTATTTTTATACAAGAACTGGGGTACAGGCCAGATGCTCAGGAGGGTGAGAGGATTCACTAGAGTCAGAGTGGGGAACAGAACAGGCAGACTGACTGAAATACACTGCTGAGGGGAGCAGTGGGAAAGACAGGAGATGTCTGCTGTGCCATGTGGGTAGCTCCCTGGCCGGCTGGGAATTGAACTTGCACTGCAGAGGCTGTGGGCAGCGTCACAGTGCTGTGCTCACTCAACCCGCTGCGCCACTGGGGAGGTGCTCCAAAACAACTCTTGTTCATTTTTGGTCAGAGGTGACACAGAGCAGTGATTCTCAAACTTTTATGATATTAGGCTCCCTTTAAAATAAAAGGATCTCTTAAAAATAACTGAGGATGCCAGAAGATTCCTATGTATGTGTGTTCCAACCAGAGGATGCTATACTGGGGGTCTCTCTCATTGGCACCTCTGTGGTCATGGACATTCCTTTGGTAGCTTAAGATCAGCCACGGTGAGAATATATATACTTGGAAACTGACAACTGCAACATATCAGGGTTTACTTGTTTGGAGACTTGGTCAACATGTACTAGCAGATCATGGTTATATTGCTCTATGATCACTATCTTCCAGTTCAAAATTGAGACATTTTAAAACTTAGGAATCACATTAACCATCAGCGCGAGGATGTATTACAAGTCACTGACCTCTGAATATGTTCATTTATTCATATAAATCCTGGTCAGAGGATGAAAAAGACAAATAGGATCTCAGTAATATTATGAAAATAATTTTGACCTTTCAACTGTCCTGGAAAGGTTCATGCTCCCAAGACACGGGAGTTCTGACACCCCCCACGGGGTCTGGGGATGGCGTCTGAGCTGAACCTGAATCACACCCCTGAGCCACATCCTGCCCACTCTAGCCCCAGGGGCTCTCCCACTGGTCTCCTCCTGCTGCCCGAGTGACCCTGCCTGCCCCAGTCCTGACCTCCCAGGGTGCCTCCTCGGGTGACACCTCACTCCTTTCTCCAGTAGAATCTCCTCCTTTGAAGGCATCGCAGCCTGGCACGTGTGGGACTCTCTACGGCCACTCCTTCCTGGCCAGGTTCAGGATGTCTTCCTGCCCGTGCTGCCCCTCGGGGGTAGATTGGGCTCTGTTAGCATCGCCCACCTCCCCTGAGGAACTGTCTGGTTTTCTATTGCTGGGGAACAAGCCACCCTAAGATTTAGTAGTTTAAAGATAACAATACTTTGCCTTTCTCGTGAAGCTCCATTTTGTGCTGTTTGTGGCACTAAGAAGGGGTCTCTTCCTACATGTTGAACTCACATGGCACATTGGTGCTGGCCACCAGCTAGGGGCGCCACTCCTCTCCGTGGGCTGCTTGGGCTTCTTTGAAACAGGGCAGCTGGTTCCAAAAGTTAGCATCTCCAGAGAACAGAGCAGAGGTCTTACAAACCACGTCACTTCACTTCTGCCATTCCATATGCATTGAAATAGTCACAAAGGTTTGCCTAGGCCATACTCTGAGAATCTCCAGTACAGAGTCAGATAGATGAGGGTCAGACTCTGCATTACCCCAGCTGACTGAGTGATTTGATAGCAAGAAGACAGCTGTCCATTAACCAGGAAACAGGGTCTCTTCATCTGTGAGATGGGGTGATGGGGATTTACTGAGGCCCATAGAAGCAAGACAGTAAAATGCCGAAGCCAGACCTTGGCTTGCACGAGGGGGTCAGTCTTTTAGCCCATGGCTGAATGGCTGGTGGGGCACAGCCTCGCTTTATGACATATTAACTGATATGATGTATTATCATTGTGATGTGCTCATCGTAATTTTTTACAATATTTATGGACTGAATGTGTTTCCCTGCCACCCATTGTGTTGTGCAATTCCTGCAACACTTAGCGTGATGGTAGTAGAAAGTGGAGCCTTTGGGAGGTGATTAGGGCAGGAGAGTATAGCCCCATGAATGGAATTAGTGTCTTTATAAAGAGACGCTAGAGGCAATACCTCTCCCCCACCCTCCCCATACCCTTTTTTTTCCTCCTCTTGCCATGTGAAGACACCGCAATAAGACAGCCATCTGAGAACCAGGTCCTCAGCAGTCACCCAATCTGCCTTCATCTTGAACTTGCAAACTCTAGAACTGTGAGAAATCAATATCCTCTCTAGGCCCCTAGTCTCTGGTATTCTTTTATAACAGCAGGGTAAGACAGACCCCTAAATGTACTCCCTTGATGGGGATCACCACAGGGGCTGCTTGAAGCTGCCTGGCGCAATACTGAGTTCTTGGGATTCCGTAACACAGTAGCAGTGCCGCAGGTCTTCAGTTCCAGGACACACACTCAAGAAGCATTTGTGCTCCATGCTGGAGAAGATCTCCGAGGAGCACACTTACATAGGCAGGCAGAAGGGGCGGGGCTAGATGTTTTACACTAATGGGACTTTCAGTCTGTGCAGTGCTGATTGGTGGAAAGTTTGCCAAGAGATGCTCAGTTGAATTTCAGTCCTGGGTGTGGCTGGCCAGCGTGGTTTCATTCTTCTCAGTGGTGACTTTGTCCATGAATGTCCCCAAATGCCTGGGCTATTGGACCCGCCTGGGACCTGATCCCTAATAAAAGCCCAGCTCGCTGTGCTTATTACCCAGCCTTGTGATGACTCCATGTCCATTTTTTTTTCTTTTTTTTTTATTACTTTATTTATCAAATGCTTCAAGACAAGCAGAAGAGAGAACTGTTAGAGCTTTTTTTACATAGAGTGCCCTTGGAGGGAAAGAGGATCCTACACGGAAATCGGAGGGCCCTGCAGGAAAGATCCGAACCTTCCATGCTTAGTGGCAGGAGATGCGTTACGCTCTGGTCTGAGCTTCTCAGAGCAAAGAGAGGATTAATGAAGGGTCAGCACCCAGGGGCTGCCCTTTGGCATGGGAGGGGACTTGACTTCCCAAGTCTGTGTGCCTCAGAGAACATGGCTGGCCTTGAGCTGGCCAGGAAAGCTGATTCTGGAAAAGATCGGGAGGAGGTGAGGCCATCCCTGGGACCAATTCCCTGAAGGGCACCCACACAGTCTAGGAGTAGCAGCTTTGCTGGGCACTTCTTCAGAGAGGAGCCCTTTCCTTCAGCCCTAATCTTCTGCCTTCTGGAGTGAGGGAGACATGGATAGTAGAACGAGTATTGATGATACATGAAGCATGCACACTTTTCTTTTGGACTAGATTTTTAAATATTTGGATGTGTCCAAAGAGCGATTTGGCACACATGACTGAAAGCAGTGAGTGGAAGAAATAAAACCATTTGTATTCAAACCATAAACTTCAGACTCATAGGTAATAAGCTCAATGCATAAATTTCCATCTCCCACCTCCCCAGGCGCAGATGCCAGGCCAGGAGAAGGCCCGCGTGGGTGGCCGTATCCCCACACCCTGTCTGCTGTCCCCCGTCTGCTGTGTTAGGCGCTTGCCTACCCACTGCAGTTAGTCTAGCCAGGTCTCAGGTCCATAACTCATTTTCAGAGGTTGGTTCCGCCCCATCCCAAGCATCAGATGCCTTTCGTGGGGGTTAATCAGGGACATGTGACTTCTGGTGAATGAGACCTTCTCTTGACCAATCCTTGACTTCTCAGAGCCAGTGCCAAGGAGGCCTTCTGGATGAGCTTAATTTGGAGGAGCTCTTCAGGGAAACGGGAATTTGCCAGGTGTCAGGAAGAGGGGGCTGTACTGGGGAAGGGGCCCTTCGAGCGTTCTCTCTTGTGCCTGCTCTGGGCACAGGCGGATGGCCTGGGTGGGGCGCCTCCTGAAGATCATAGCCCTGGGGTGGGCTGAATTATTGGGGGACGAGGGAACCTCATTCCTCCCTGGAGCTGGTCCCCTAGGCACACAGGCAGCTTTGGAGCTGGGCAGCAGAGGAAATCCCCAAGCTAGACTGGGGTGGGAGTGCGCTGGCTTTGCTAGCCAGGCTCTCTCAGTCCCCAGAGGCTGGGGAAGGCAAAAGAGG
Source organism: Talpa occidentalis (assembly GCF_014898055.3). Classification (NCBI taxonomy): domain Eukaryota; kingdom Metazoa; phylum Chordata; class Mammalia; order Eulipotyphla; family Talpidae; genus Talpa; species Talpa occidentalis. The sequence goes on from NW_023603184.1 coordinate 55,399,200, forward strand.
CCAGAGACAGGGGTGCATTTTTGGAATTCCAAGCACGTCTGCTTCCTTTCCAGGCTGCTCAGGAGCTATGCAGAGCTGTTGGCTCCAGGCTGTTGGCTCCAAGCTCCTGTGGAGTCTCTGGCCAAAGGTATGGAGGCGGATCTTTCCAAAATGTTGCCAGATGAAGCTTGCTCTGCCCTGCCAGCCCTTCCCAGTCCTCCCACCAGTCTCTCTCTCTCTCTCTCTCTCTCTCTCTTGCTCTTGCTTTCTCTCTCTCTCTCTCTCTCTCTCTCTCTCTCTCTCTCTCTCTCTCTCTCTCTCTCTTTGTGACGAGAGGTGGGGGAAGCCCTTCCAGCATCTGGAGCCCCTCGTAGTGTGTCTCTGGTTTATAGTTGCTTGTTGATTTTGATTTTGATTTTATTATAATTAGTCTTTTTCCTGGTCCCTTATTTAGGTTTTCTAGATTCCTGCTATGAGTGAGACTGTTATAGGGCAGCCCCGATACAAAACTGGTTGCCTGGCTGTGGGTCCTCATCCGCTCGCTTTAAAGGACTTATCGATACTCCACTGCAGGCACACATGAAAGGTTAATAAAAGGTTTATTTACAAGGGAAGGGCAAATGAGGGCATGTACAACTCAGGGAGAAAAGTGGGAGACAAAGTTTTAAATGCGTCCTACCCAATCCACCGATCTGGAATCCCAAATGGAGCTCTGAGAGCTGGCCGCGAGCCAGGAGCTGTGAAGCCAGGAGGCGAGCGACAGAGCGAGAGAGCCTCCCAAGGCCCACGTGTTTGGTTTTTATAACCAACCTGGCTGCTTAACTCCACCCTCAGGTCCCAGCCACCTTCCCTTTGGTGGTGACGGGATTTGTCTTTCCCAATGTCTTGATGACTTTGGTCTGGAGTGGGGGTGGAGTCCACAAAGCCTGCGTGGAATTAGCTCAGAACATCTTTGCCCCCTAAAAAGACCATCTGGTATTTTTCATTTTCTTTCTGGCTTATTTCACTGAGTATGATCCCTTCCAGCTCCATCCTTGTTGCTGCAAATGGCATGAGTTTATCTTTTTTGATTGCTGAGTAATATTCCATTGTGTAGAGATTCCTCAACCTGCTAAAGATGGAGCTTCCCTATGACCCAGCAATTCTACTCCTAGGTATTTACCCAAAGGACACAGAAACATCAATTCCAAAGAGCACCTGCACCCCTATATTTATAGCAGCACTATTTACAATAGCTAAGCTTCAGAAACAACCCAAATGCCCCAAATAGATGACTGGATCAAGAAGATGTGGTACATATCCTGCATTTTTCTTGTAAGATTTGGGAGGCTGGTGAGACACAAGGACATCTGCATGTGTTGATGTCTCACTGGGCCCCTGGTGAGATGCGGGAGAAGTGAGAGGGTTTTCCTGAAACCTGACCTTGGCTCTCTTGCCACCTGTGGGGAGGCAGGTGTGAAGACTTGGATAGAGGGAACCTGGGGCTTGTGCCTCCCCTAAGATTCCATGCTCCCCGTGCTTCTGTGCCTGGCCAGCCTGAATATTGCCCGGAAGGCCCCTCTTTCCTCTGTCCCACCTGAATGTTGCTGCCTTCCACGGCGGCTTTTCGGGGGCTGTGCACTTGTGGAGGGACTCTGACATTCCCCCACCTGCCACAGGTGGCATCTGAGTGTCCCTTAGACACTCCTGAGCCACATCCTGCCCACTCTAGCCCCAGGGGCACAAAAACTCCCACTGGGCTCCTCCTGCTGCCTGCGTGACCCTGCCTGCCCCAGTCCTGACCTCCCAGGGTGCCTCCTCGGGTGACACCTCACTCCTTTCTCCAGTAGAATCTCCTCCTTTGAAGGCATCGCAGCCTGGCACGTGTGGGACTCTCTACGGCCACTCCTTCCTGGCCAGGTTCAGGATGTCTTCCTGCCCGTGCTGCCCCTCGGGGGTAGATTGGGCTCTGTTAGCATCGCCCACCTCCCCTGAGGAACTGTCTGGTTTTCTATTGCTGGGGAACAAGCCACCCTAAGATTTAGTAGTTTAAAGATAACAATACTTTGCCTTTCTCGTGAAGCTCCATTTTGTGCTGTTTGTGGCACTAGGAAGGGGTCTTTTCCTACATGTTGCACTCTCATGGTGTTAGGGGTGCTGATGTGTTCCCTGCCCCCACTGAATGAGGGGTGGGGTGGGATCAGCTGTCATATGACTTGGAAGGTAGGTGGACTCAAGGGGAGATAAGTGAAGAAGAAGGGGGAGCTTGCTTCTCAGCTTTGGACTTGTACCAGTGACTGGGGGGGCTTGGAGGGGACACATGGAGAGTGACATGTAGAGACACTTGGAAGAAGCACATTGTGAGAGGACTCTGGGGATGCACACAATGGCAGGCGCTATCTTGATTGGTGCTTTGACTTTGTTCCTTTCGTCCCAGACTTGATTGGCCCCTTCTGTCCCTTAACTGTGGTTATCTGCTAGAGGCTGCCCTCGTCAGGCCTGTTTGGGGTTCACCCTGTTTGGTGGGGCATTTACCCATGAGGGGATGGGTTGTTTGGGGTGTTTCATTTGGGATTTTCTTTCTTCTTTTCTTTCTCCAGGTACAATAATTCTATTAAAGGTATTTCACACTAAGAGTCTGTTTCGCCTTTGTCAACACAAATGGCTGGACCCCTTTACTGTGTGCAAGTTTAGAGGTCCTGGGGCTACCCCTTGGTCATGTGCTAAAATGGCACTTGTTGCTGGCCATTAGCTTTGGTCTCCACTCCTCTCCACGGCCTGTTTAGGTTTCTTAGAAGCAGGAAAGCTGGGTTCCAATAGTGAGAATCTCCAGAAAACAGGGTAGAAGCCTTCAAAGCCACAATCACATAACTTCCACCAATCCACAAAGGGTTGTCCAGGTGCAAGAAGGGGGTCACTGACTTCCCTCTTGATGGGGAGGTAGCCAGGTTCTACATGGTGTCGGGGCGGGGGAATGAGAGACTATTGCAACCAGTTTGGGAAAACAAGATCTGCCACAGGGATGACCCCATCTCCTCCTGGGACTTGTGCCCTTGTATAAGCCCTTCTCCTGAATGTGGGTCAGGCTCATTGACTCACTTATACTCACAGAATTATGGGATATCATTTTTGAGATGAAGTCACAAAAAAGCTGTGGCTTCCATTTTTGGTGTTTCCTCCTGTTTTCTGTTGGGAGCTCATCCTGGGGAGACCAGCTTCATGCCTTGAAGCAATTCTGTGAAGAAGTCCACATGGCAAGGGACCACGTCCTGTAAAAACCACAGACAGAGTTTGCAGGCAAAGCTCCCCAGTCAAGCCTTCAGATGAGACTGCAGCCCTGGCTGACAGCTTGACAGTACCTATATGTGAGAGCCCTTGCCAGAGCACCTAGCTAGCCTGAATCTAGATTCTGACCCACTGAGATAATAAACATGTATTGTTCGAAGCTATTAATTTTGTAACTTGTTAACAACATTACATAACACAAACGGTTTTGCCAAAAAAAAAAAAAAAAAAGCGCTTGAACTCATGGTGCTCCCACATATTCTGTCCACAGAGAACATGAGGGCTCTATTCTTTCCTATGTTTTCTTGTTTTTGTCTGCCTTATAGCTCCAAACAAAGCCTGGGTCATAGAGACAGAAACTAAAAATGGTTCGAAAGCGAGTTTAGGAAAGAAGAAAGTGGTATTTTTGTGAAAACTTTCCACACCAGGAAGCCAGATTCTCAGTTCCCCACTGGCTCACTAGTTCCTTCATGTGATCCACTCAACATCTTCTGGCCAACATCCCAACATTCAGTGCTGGCCCAGGGGGAGGCAGGTGGAAGAGCATTCTACATGGGGGAGGTCAAGGTTGTAGGAGAGAGGGGACCATAAGTCCTGCCTGGGAAGACCATGGAGGAAGGCTTTCTGGGAGCGCCTGCAAGGAGGTGCAGGTGGAGAGACTGGGGGAAGAAGGGGACAGACTTGGGAGGGGGCTGTGGACTCAGGCTCTCTCTTTGGCTGTTTGACTTTCCCTCGGGGGTGGGAAGGTGTTGGGAGCCAAAGGTGAACTTTCTTGAGAGGCTTTTGGTATCTAGGACTGGGTACCTGTTAGAGGCTGCGATGGGTGAAGGAGGATGCTGGGCCATCTCCATGCTGTTCCGAAGTGCTGAGAGGGGTGGGTTAGTCCTGGGAAGCGCTCCTGTGTGGGGAAGCCCAAACCCCCTGGCTTGGCTTGACTGTGAGGCTCTGATGCTCCAGTTCCAATCCCCTCCCTGGCTGTTACTGCTCTTGCAGTTTCACCCCTTGGAATAATCCTGGGACCAACACTTGTCATTGTTAAGTGTGCGGTGTCTCTTTTCCGAGATGGAGGGACCCCACCCTTCTCCTTCCTGCTTGGCAGCATTTCCGCCTCTCTTGGGCTTATATCCTGTCACTCTGGAAGGCTCTCCTTCCAGATTGAGGCTGTGAGCCATGCTCTATGGCCCTCGATATGTCCTGAGTCCTCACATCCTAGTGCTGCTCTGAGACACCCCAATGAGGGATGATCCCTGACTCACTTTGAGGCACTTCTTTGAAAAAACACAGGCTATTTTGGAGTTGAAGATGCCAGAACTGAGACAGACCTCTGCTCCCCCTCACCCGACTTCACCACCGGGCCCTTTGGGATGCACTCGCCCTTCTGCCCTAGGCAACTTAAATATGTTCCTCTTCTTTCGGAGTTTGGACATTGAACCAATGTCCCCAGAGCTCCTGTGTCTGAGTCACACCTATTCTGCTGATAGAGACTCCAAGTTTCGTCAGTCACCAAAGTCCACATGCCTGGGACCTCCTGAAGGGACCTTAATTAATGTTTGGAAAGATTCCAGGGGCCCCCTGTGGAAAGGTGCAACGTGTAGGAGATATTATTTTAAAAACTGATTATAGACCCCCTCCTGAGACCTTGTAATTAGGCAACTGTTGCTGTACTTGAGTAGCTGCAGTTTTAATATCCACCTAGATTGTAATTAAGCCGGGCCTCCTGGAATCGAAAACTCCGTGTTACTTTGCAATTGGGGAAAGAATTCTACCCGTAGCAACTCATTACAGGAACACACTTGGATTCCAGGAACTTTGCCAATTATTTTTTTTTTATAATTCAAGTGTGGTTTTAATTTCCCTCCTTGAAATTTCCTCTTAAGTGAAAGGAAATATCTTCCTGTCTCTTTACAATTCTCTGGTATTTAATTGATCAAACATCCAGTAACTGAAGCTTCATTCGAGTGTTTCAATCTGAACAGTCTTGGTTCAGCCCCTTCGAAGAGGGTCGCGGGAGCACGTGTACCTGGAAGCCCCATGGAGAATGCGAGGCCGGACCAAGGAAGCCTGGGCTAGGGGAGCCTGGGCATCTAATCCATGCTGGAGGGAATTGGCTTCTTCCTGGGCACGCTTGGACTACATTTCCCAGACACCTTTGCAGTGCAGCAGAGGTCATGTGACTGTTTTGACCAATGGGAGATGGGCAGAAATGAGGAGGTGTGCCAACCTGCGGACCTGGTCAAAGCACATGCTGGGTAGGTCTCTAACTTGCAGGCATTGGCTGGTAGAGTGCAGGGGGGCGGGGCGGTTGGGTGAGGGGGCCCCCAGAGCCCTGAGGATAGTGTTCCCACAAAAGAGCGGGAGCTGTGATTTCTGAGCTCTTAGGGGAGTCATAGACCAAAAAGCATGGCGCTGGGCTTGGCATGAATGAAAAGCGAGACAGTGTTGTGTTTAAGCAGAGTGCTGGGTTGTTACGCAGCTGCCATTAATTACCGGAGACTCAATTTTCTCACCTGCCTAAGTGGATAAAATAGAATTTTCCCCAAACCGCCTCCCAGGAATGTTGAAAAGGTATAAACAACGAATGGGAAAAGGCTTTGAACAGGGTGCATGTCCTCAACGCAGGATGTGTCCAGGGCTCGCGGGCAGCGCTTACACCCCGTGCTTCATTTTCAAAATGGTGCTTCGTGTGCAGTTCACGGGCTGGCCAGACAGAGATCTAGGGTTAGAGTGAGGGAGACGGGAGACACACAGCTGGGCCGCTGAAGCCCCAGGAGTCTGGAGACTCAAGTGAGGGTCACATTTCCCACGTGGTGGGAGCTTGGGCCTTTGTCCTCTGGCACTGCCCCCCTCTTTGTGCTGAACCTCAGCTGCTCCGGAAGGGACAGCTCCCTGGCTTCAGAGCTGCAGGCTGCACCTCTAGAGCCCTGTTTTTGACTCCCGTTGTCTGTGCCATCGTTGAGGAGAAGGTGAAAAGGGCCTGACATCCAGCAGTCGAGACCGTGGTGCTCATCTCCCCTCTTCTCTGTGCACCTCTGTGGGGCTCCAAGCAGACCTAGCACCCTCCTCAAGCAGGGGCCTGACTTCTTTGAAGGACAGCTGCCCTGGCTATCAAGGCAGATGCTGTCTCCCCTGTTCTCATGCTTTTGCTCTTGTTCAGTCCTTGCTACATTTAATTCTTCAGGCTTCTGAGCTGCACAGGTCAGAATAAGGCACAGAGAGGGTGGAGCCCACAGCTGTTGCCCCTTCTGCCCCTGCAGTGGCCAGGCCAAGATTGTCGGGAGCTTGGGGAGCCAGGGGAGCCAGGGCTAGAGGGGCTGGCTGGAGGGGGGCAGCCCGCCCCCCTCCCCTCAGGCACGTTGCTCACTGGGCTCTGCAGATGGGGCTCCGCTTGTTGTTCTCAGGTTGCCTACAAGACTTTGGCTTCCTGGAGCCGCCTCTTCTCCTGGGTTGATGATGCCCCTTTGCAGAGGTCACAGGGGCCTTCAGTGAGGCCACAGGAGTAAAGGGCCTGGTGGAGAGAAAAATGAGTCAGTATGGCTTGTGCCAGCATAGCTTTACATGCAAGCTTTGTGACCTTCCGAGGCCCAGGGGACAGGGCCCACCACTGACAGCCCCACTGCCGACAGGAGCCCAGGAGCCGAGGCTCTGAGAGATGCAGTCTCTACCCACAAGCTCGCGGTGCAGTCACTCAGCTGGCGTAACTCTGACCGCTGGGTGGAGGGGTGAGTGCTAACCCAGGGGATAAGTTAGCAATGAGGTACACGGGATGGGGGCCCCTATTGGTGCCACTGATCTATCTGCCCAGCAGTTTGCACATCTGGGAGCTCAGACTCCATGGTGGGAAAGATGTGGGGGTCTTTATAACTGCTGGTTATTCCAAAAGCATTTGGGTGATAGGAGCTGTACCTGAGTGTGGGAGCCCCAGGGGAGGCTGTGAGGATGCATAGGTGAAGTGGGGGATGTCCAGAAGTTTCTGCATGTCTCTCACTTTTGCTTAGATTCTTGGGGAAGGAAGCTATGGAGAGGAGTCAGCCTGCGGGGAAGGCTCCTGGGTGGGAAGGGGTTGCTGGGATGGGCTGGGACTCCTTGAGCTTTCCAGAGAAGTGAGTGCTCACTTTTAGGGGGAGATTAGATCTCAGCAGGAGCAGATACAGCCACAGTTCTGATTGTAAGAATGTAAGAATGGTGTTTTTGTGTACCAGGGCTGCCACAGCAAAGACCTAAATTGTGTCTTAAGCAACATTTATTTTTTTACATTTCTAGAGTTCGGAAGTCTGAATCAGGGTGTCTTGAGTGATTTCAGGCTATTTTGGAGGTGCTCTGCTTGTGGGACCCCACGGGGATCTAGACATGTAGGTTCTAGTTCTGACTCCATCCTAAATGACCTCCAGCTGCGGCTTCTGTGCCTCCTGTGCCTGTGGAGACATTGTTAACGGGCTCAGAGCACTTGCAGTCCAGTTCCAGGCAGCCTCAGAATCCCCTCACCCTGTTCCTGGCAGCCTGGTCAGCCTGCTGCAGTTGGCCTATGACTTAAAACCTGCCTATTTTGTTTTAGTATGTGCATGTGTCTCGTGTGTCTTGAAGATGAGCTTGCTCCAGCAGGGGCAGTGTCTTTTCATCTTTTGTCCTGCAGGCCTAACGCTCACCTTGTGGATTGTGCCCTGCAGAGGCTCTGGTGAGGGTGAGGTAGGGGCTGGTGGTACAGTTTCTTATCTTGTTAATGCCTTTCTTGCTGCACTGAACTGCCAGTAGGCTCTAAGGTGGCAACATAGTGTCCATCAGAGTAGCCCCTGCAAGCACAGTGATCCCATGGGGCTCCCTATCTGCTGAAGGGTAAAATATCAATGACCACAGTAATCCTCCTAAGCACCTGGGCTCCTCCGATCCTGCTGAACTGCTTTCCTTGTCTGCTCCCCTATGCAAGGTGGCTGCTATGTCATCATTAAAAATTAGGAAACTGAGGCACAGAGAGGTGAGCAGCATGTCAAGCTCATGCAGGCCAAAGAAGGGCAGGTAGAGAAACGAGAATCGCTGCAGGGGGGGTGGGGGGCACCCACCCTTGGTCTCCCACCAAAGTCTTCTCTTAGCACCCAGATTTCCTGAACAAATGGCCTGAACGCTGGCCTGTCCACCTAGGCTAGAGTGCGGTGGCCAGGCCCAGATTGTCTGGAGCCTGGGGGCCTGGGGAGAGGGGGAGTGCAGAGCTGTGGAAGGGGGCAACCCGCCCCTGGTGTTTCCGGGCTGTGATTGGAATCCCGTTTGGGTTTCTCCAGGGGAGGTTTGAGAGGCTCTCGGGATAGCATTGTTTCTGGAATGAGAAGCCTTTTTATGTGGGTTCCTGGGAAATCAGACATGTCCGGGCTTCCCGCCGTGTGTCCGTGTTCCTTCGGGCTGGCAGGAGACGGCCTGTGTGGTTCTTAGCACTTGAGAATGACTTGCTTAAAAATAGAGCAAAACAAAGCAAGATAAAGCAAATTAATCTGATTATTTTCCCTCCTTCTTGATTTAAAAAGTAGTGCATACTTTTTGAACAAACTTTGGACAAACACAGAAGAGAAGAAAAAGCAAGTGACCCTCTGGTGAGCCCGCAGCCTGGGGTGCCGGGGACCTGGGGCAGGCAGCTGCGCTCCTGTGAGCAGCCTTCTGACCCTGCCATTAGGGACGGTAAGCTGATCGTGGGAAAACACTGGCAGTCGGGTCTGGGTGGGGCGCCATTGTCCTGTGTCCCACTCACCCTGTAAATCCTTCTCAGCCAGAGCTCAGGCTGCCCTGTGGGAAGATTGATGGGTATTCCCTGCCTGTCAGTCTCTGCCCTGGGACATTTGTGATTTAAGCACACACACAGCCTGGGGGAGTCTCTGAAACTGTGTCTTGCAAATCGGTGCCACTCCTGACACAGAGAAAGGAATGTGGAGGACTGGGCTGGCCCCAAAGGTGACTTGTGAGGTCAGGGGTGAGGAGCAGCCAGAGGCGGCCTGGGTCTGCCCTGCAGGAGGAACCTCTGAATAATCAAACATTTATCTTCTCCTGCCGTCTCTCCGGAGTAGGTCAGAGGCACAGAGGGGCCCCCATAAACATTAAGGGGAATGAGTGCCACACCTCACCCCTCCTGGCCTGTCTGCACTGCTGTGAGTTTAGAAGAATATCCCAGAATTTCAAGGAACATTTGAACATTGAAAATAACCCCACTTCTTATCTCTGCAGGAGGAAATTTGAGTCAATAGGCTTATGCTGAAGAAACAGCCTCTGTGAAGGAAAGAGCAGGGTCTTTGGAGCCTGCGGATCTGCTTTCGGCCTGGGGCTTGCCCAGTTACTGCTCTCCCAAGCCTATGTTGACTTGCCTGTAAAATGGGGGTGACTAGTGGTGGCGCTGTCTGGGGACAGGGGGCCGTCAGAGAAGGCCTTCACGGCCCGAGCTGCATTGTTAGCCCTGAGTTTCCTGGGCACACGGTGTCTCCTTTCACCTTAGCAGCACTTCTGCAGGAATTCTTCATCTCATCAAGAGATGAGGAAAGCCAGTCTGAAGGACAGCGCAGCTGCTGAGTTTCCACGGTCAGGCTTGAATATGGTTGGCACCCAGGGTAGCTCTGTGTTCCTCACGAGCAGCTCTGGCCTCTTTTCCTGAGCCAGGACCACGCCTGTCTGCATAGGGAACAGCAGCTGCCATCGGCTGGGTTGACCACCGAGATGGTCCTCAGGGACCCTGGCCTCCAGGCCGACACTGCAGGGTGTTGAAGGCCCTCTCTGGCTGCTCAGTGACTCCCTGAGCCGGCCCTGCCCACCTGTCCTCTCTCCCTTGACTGGCCACAGGGCCTTGTTACTGGTGGATGTTCTGAATTGAGCTCACTGTCCTCTTCTCTCCTCACCTCTTCCATCCCTAAACCTTCTTTAGCCTCTGCTGTCGCAGCCCTCCCCAGGGCTGGGTGGGCGGCTCCTGGCTCCACTTGACAATTGGTGTCACCTCCACGGGTGTTCCTTTCATCTCTCCCCAAGACTGCAGGCGTTCCTTTCTAGCCACGAGATGGCTCTGAGGGCTGATCACAGCTCTCTGGGCCAGGGACCTAACTTGGGAGCACAGGTTCTCTGTCTCAGGCCCACAGGACCCAGCTCACTTCCCCTGTCCATGGATGTCCTTCCCCACCGTGGCCACGGTCCCTGTGAGAAGGCTCCAGGGCTGGCTGAGTGTGCCGGTGCTGGAAAGCACCCTGAAAGCCTGGTGGGCAGGGACCACAGGAAAGCTCACAGTCGGGAGGGACTGGAGATCTAGAAGATTCTCCCTTAGACCTTTGGCAGTGCAAGTGGATGGGTGCTATGCCCACTATTGGCTTTGAGACTTTTCTTTATGTTTCAGCCTTAAAGATTTGGTGCATGCAAGGAAATATATGAGGCATGACCACGGAATAGATGAGCAAATCTCCCCCCAAGCAAGCCTGTTTATCACCAGGCAAAGGGAAAGGCATCTGGTAGAGGCTATGGGTGTCGGGCTGTGAGATGTGGGTGAGTGACATGTGTCTACACCATCTACCACCTGTGTGACCTGGGACAGAGCACGGCTACCCGGATCTCTGGGTCTAGAGCTGAGAAGTGGGTGGTCACAAGGCTTAAGCATCCCCCAGGAGTTTGTCCTAAGACTCCTGCAGAGCTTTTCTGCATTTTTTCCTACTTTCTGCACCATGAGCGACTGTTGATTCTCTTTGGGAAGTCTTCTTCACAATGTAACTGTACTTGACCTGCCTATGGCAACACCCCGGTGCATCTGGTATGGGAGCTGGGTGGCCTCTGTCGTGCAAATGTTTGTGGCTGCCTGCACCAGGGTCACCAGCTCAGCCCCAATGATGCCTCTTCTTGAGGTATCTCACGTTTAGGCTGCAGAAGGAAGGGTGTGCTGGCTCTCCAGGGGCTCCTGGTGTGCAGGCAGTGCTCACCCACAGGCTTGCATGTGTTCCGAGGCCGACCACCTGTGCAGGTGCCCGCTGAGCATCCCACACAGCTGTGGGCCACGTGTTGCTGGCCGCTCGCTGCCGCCCTCCAGAGCCCATCGGCCTGAGGGCCCCCTCTCACCACGTCACGCCTCCTCCAAGTCAGCTTCTCGCCTTGGCCGTAGTCACATACATTCAGCAATGTTGTGAAAAATGTATGAACTTCTCTTTTGGCCGTGAATGCACAACTTTTTTCTTCCTTTGAGACCAGTGGCTCTGCTGGGCTTCCATAGTTCCTAGGATGACGTCAGCTGAGCCTGTGGAGATAATTGAACCCAAACACTAGACTAGAAAATGGAAGTGTCGCCAAGGCGTGCTCGTGGCATTTCTGTTTGCAGAGTGTGGGAGACTGGAGTAAAGCAGGTCAGGGAGACACGTGTGCTGCGCATACCGCCGGGAGCCTGGGCGGAGCTAGTGGGGTCCTCAAGGCTGGGATCCCCGCCCCATGTTCCTCACAAAGCACCTCTCCTCTCTGTGCTTCCTTCCCTCGCCTGCATCTTTACACCTGGGTTGTTGTGAGGCTCACGTGAGGGCTCACGTGTTGTGAGGCTCTGAACACTGTCGGTTTTGTCATTTGGACCCACAATTTTGCTGCTCAGGTGGCAGAGTGGGGGAGCCAGGGAAGGCAGAGCCGCGTGCACAGAAGTCCTCAGGGATTTGGGAATGACAGCAGGACCCAGAGCCCAGGAAGGCCCTCCCTTCTCAGCTGGCCTTCATCACACCTCTTTGGCCTCTTTGGCTGTCCCACTCCCTGCCCCCTGAGTGTCACTGGACTTACATGTGTAGTTCTTCCATGCCTGCCTCCCCACATGAGCGGTGCCCTGGGTGGGCGGGGTGGGACAGAGGTCTCTCTCCTCAGGACTGTCTCCCCAGTGCTAGGCAGCATGCTTCCACGTGGCAGCTGCTCAGGAGACTGATGTTGAGTCCTTACCCGCCTCTTTACCCTTCAGCCACACGCCAGGACTCAGGGCAGGCCTAGCTTTGGAGAAGGGCTCAGGGTCTCAGATCCTTCCTGTGCATCCCCATTCTCTGTAGCATCTCCTAGGCTGGGTTCCTGGGAGCCTCCACGGATGCCCCAGGGATGTGTCTCAGATTAAAGCTGGAATGTTCCCCCCACCAGTATCAAACCAGTCACGGCCCCCCAGCACCCCCAGTGCTTTCCCCCAGTTGAGGGTCTTGGTCTTCCAGTTTACCCTGTCTCATACCTGCTCCTCCAGCCAAGTGAGCTTTGTGGGGTTCCTGAACTGGGGAGACTGCTCCCTCCTCTGACCCTTTGCTCACTCTCATCTCCCTTCCTGGAACACTAACCTGTAGGGCTGCTCTCGAGCGCAACCTTCTCTTGGAAACCTCCCCTGTCCTCCCTCAGGCTGGGCTGCCTTCCTTTGGGCCCTGCAGCCACGCACAGCCTGCAGCATTGCGGGGGAGGCACAGCACACCCCACTGCTCTGGGCTTACTGAGGTGTCTGGTGTCCCTGGAGCCAGTCATGGGACGGAAAGGCCTGTTTGCTAGACAACTAAAGGGCAGGGGCTTCGGTCCCCTGGGGGGCTCCTGTGGGAGTGTGGAGCTGATCTCTTGGATGGTGTCTCCCCACCTTTCCAGTTGGTTGTTCCACTGAAGACACAAGTGTGCAGCTGTGCTGTGGGAGCATGGCAGAGCCAGGAGGGAGATGTGAGCGGGAGACCAAGGGGATTGCACGGCGGACATGTGCAGTGAAGCGCTTGCTGTGACCTTGGCGTGCTGTGGTGGAGGAGAGGAATCCTAAGTATGTGTGCAAGCACATGCAGGCGCGCTGCTGGGTGTGTGAGTGGTGGCGGGGGTGGGGGAGGGCGGTGCCGGAGGCCTCCTTGGGGAAGTCTGAGCAGTGGCTTGGTTGACAGCCTGTTTCCCAGAGACGTGGGGCATCTGGGTAGTGGGCAGTGTTGCCGGGGCTTCCTGGGCCCCTTACGGGACAGGCCAGGGTGGACAGGGGGCAGACATGCCCCACACCCGCAGGAAATTCCTTGCTCTCGCACCAGAAGAAGGAGAGTGCCGGGTCAGTCTCTGCCCTTTGTCCTGCGGAGGACCCTCCTTCAGGCCACGCCGTGCCTGACTGATGGGAGCTGGCCTGACAGCAGGGCTCCATCAGCACCCCACATCACAGCAGATCCTCTCGAAGGGGTGCACTTGAGGGGCTCTGAGCTGTCACCTGGAGACTCCGCTTCTGTGGGCTCCCAGCCAGGCAGGAAGCGGCCTTCTCCCAGGGCAGGGCTGGGAGGGGTGCGGCGAGGCACGGGAGTGGTGCAGGGAGGTGACGTGGCCTCTGGGTCGGCACTTCGGGGACATGAGAAGCCTGCCGGTGTGGGAGCAGGTGGCTGGGGACAGCGAGCTTCTGAATTTCATCATGCTTGCCCATTTTAAGCAAGGACTCCCCCCTTTCTCTGGGCTGTGTACATTTTCATATTTTCACGGCTTCCTCCCTCTCCTGGGCCGGCCCGGTCCGGGCACTGCCTGCACGGCATCCAGGAGCCCCGGTTCAAGGGCCGGAGGGCTGAGAGCAGAGTCCGCAGGCCTAGGAAGGCCCATAAATAAATGATGGCAGCACCTCTCCATCTTGAGGAATTTGGAGGAAAAACAGATGGTTGTAGCTGGGCGACATTTACTTTACTGTCTGTCAATATTTGAGAGGTTTTATTACTTTGCAGTGCCAGGTTTTAGAATAAATTAAATGGCTAATGGAAATATTAAAATAGAATTAATTTAACTAAACAAATAAAACTGGGCGGGTTGGTGTGATTTGTTTAGAAATAACTAAATATATTTTCCAAATGAAGCCTGAGGGAAGGGAACAATTCCTTCCTTGCTTGGTAGGCTCCTAGCCAGCCAGACTGCAGCGGGAGCTTTCTGGGTGCCAGGGCCAGGTCGAGGTTGGCACAGAAGCCTGGCTGGCCCAGGCAAGCCTGACTTGGGTAGCTCACAGTCTGGCAGACAGGCGTGTGGAAGACAGACGTGTGGATGCAACCTCATCCCTGCTCCATCAGGAGCCTGCCTGGTGCGCGGGGTGGGGGGCAGAGGGCAGGGGGCGCAGGAGGCTAATGGAGGAGGGAGGAATCTGCTGGTTCTCTCCCTTTTTCCAATTTCTAGACACTTGCTCAGTGCCTGGCTGGAGGCTAAAGATGTGAAGAATGATCTGTTTTAATACCAGCCCTTGTCAAATCCACAGTGGGGGGGGTGGTGAGGTGGGGGGAGCAGGGCAGGGAACAGATGAGAGGTAAGGTAAGCTGCATGACAGTAATAGAGTGCTAGGGAGAGGCATAAGGCCTTGGGGACTGTAGGGGAATATCCCCTCCCCCGCTTCTCCCTCCAAGTCCCCGCCTGCACACATTGATTTGGTGCCCACTGAGAGAAATATGGAAGCAACACTTGTCTGCCTCATGGTCCCTCCTGTTTGCCAGATATTGCACCATGAGAAAGTCTTTTTTCCATCAGCGCAATGCTGTCTTCTGTGTGTCTTTTACAACGGACAAGGAAAGACGGGTCATGCCAACACCTCGTGGCTCTCCTCAGAAACAGAGCTGGGCCTCGAGGCTGTGGATTTGAGGAGAAGGAAGCAGAGAGGAACAGAACTGGCTTCAGCAAGAGGGGCCCAGCACTTGCAACGAAAGTCAGCGTGCTGGGTCAGGGAGGGCCCTGAAGGCCACGACTGCCTTTGGATCTCGCTCCACATGGCTGGGGCCCAGGCGACGACGACGAGGTCTGACCTGTCCGTCAGAGGCTGCCTGGGCTTTGGGGGTTGAGGGAGGGTCTGTGTGGCGGTGGGCAGCCCCTCTCCGGCCGATGCTCCTGGTCCCTGAAGGTATGAGCAGGGTCAGATCAGCAGCATGGGCGGTGGCGGCTCCTTGTGCCCGACCCGTGTGGCGGAAGGAAGAGTTTGCACCTTCGAGCTGCCTGTGAGATGTGAAGAGATGTGAAGAGTGTGAGGAAGGATGGAGAAGCCTTTGAGGGGTTTGGGTTGCGGTCACAGCTGTCTATCCACACACTGCCAAGCCGGAGAGGTGGGCTTGGGAGAAGATGGGTCAGGACAGGCCCGGGGGCACCTGACATCCCGAGGTGTCAACTCACAGGTGTCCACGGACCCTGTGGCCCCAGCGTGGGCTACACAGGCCAGTGCTCTGTTGACACCTGGTGCACACACAGCCAACTGTGACGGTGGAGCCTGGTGTCACGTGAATGCCCAAATCCACACAGAAGGGTCCTCGAGGGCGTGGGCATGCCCCTTCCCCAGCACAGTTGCCCAAGTAAAGAGCTGTAGGACCCTCTGGCGAGGACGGGCTCGTGGTGGCTTCCTCCCGAGGCTCCCTCCTCTCCTCCCCACATAGCTGTCTGGATGGAAAACCAGCTTGGGCCTGCCACGGGCAGTGGGTCAGGGCTTTGCAGGGAACGGCCATCCTCTGTCTTCTGGGCTTCCACCCCGCACTTATCTCGCGGGTGTAAGTGATCAATCCCCTGTTCTCAGCCCCTCTCTTGCCCCATGGAATTCCATGTTCTTGAACCATCTCCAGCCTTTGCCAGTGTTTTGTGGGCTGCCACTTGGATCTTGCTGCTCATCTTGCAACCATGTACTTCTGGCCTCTGATCTCGGGGGCCCCCTGGACTCTGTTAGGGTGGGTTCCTGTTCTCCAGTGCCACCAGAGGGCCTAGTCTAGCAGCAGCTCCTGTGTAGACAGTCAGCCCCGAGCCCCTTCGGACCACAGACTCCTCTGCACTGATGGATGGGGCATCCCCAGGCCCCCCTGGGGAGCACAGGCATCTGGAGAGTCTGCTCACTCAAGCAGGCCCACTTCTTGGAGTCCTGTGTGCTCAGCCCCCGATGCCTGCTGTGGCATCTTTGCCCCTCCCTTTCACCAAGTGTACCCACCACTTTCTGCCAGGGTCCAGAAGGCAAGTGTACATACTCTGCCTCCCTGGGGCTTTGCCCGGGGGCTAAGTCCAGTAACACAGGAAGACCCAGTCTTGTCCAGTGTTACCATCCTTAGGTACGGCCCCCAACTCAGTCCCATGCATTTCCCTGACTCCTGGTGGGGTTGGATGGCCTGGGGGATGCCACCTCTTTCTTCCTTTCCCAGTCCCAGGGCATTTCCTGCCAGGCTGTGCTGGCTGAGACCCCAGCTGGTTGCCCGGAGGGCTGGGCACATCCTCAGGGAGGGATGTTGCTTTGTGCAGCAGTCCCCTCTTGTGAGTGGTGGCGAGGCCTCCCGTCATGGGGCACTACTTCTTGAAGGAGGTCGGACCTTCTGCCCTGTCCTCCAACCAGGTTCAGCTGCTCCTTGGGATATCCCCATCCTAGGCCTTGAGCTTGGCATGTTTGCCAGGCGAGGGCTGAGAATTCCATCTTTCTGAAGTAGCGCTCCTACAGCGAGGTTCTGAGCTTGGCTTCCATACCCTGTTCTTGGCTGGGAGATTAGTTTCCTCACGTGGTGTCAAAGAAGCCTCTTTAGTTTTCACATTTTGCTTTGAATTGGTAATTAATCACCCCCAACCTATCATTTTCTTTCTCCAATGAAGCAACAAGCTCAGCAGGTGCCCCCTTCCTAGTCCTTGCACTCACCCATTCTCTCAAGGACTGCAATGGCCCGTCTGCTGTCCTCTTCTGCAACTCCTGTCCCTGTCGCCCACCTAAGCGTTAACCACGCCTGCCAGGACAGCCTGGGCTCACACTCCCCATCCTGCCGTTGCAGGGGCTGTGGGAGAGCTGCCCCCAAACCTGGTTCCAGTCTGTCTCCTGGGGCTACCCCAATGTCTCAGCTTGGGTTTCCTGGAAACAAAGGCTGAATTGGAGATTACTGGGGAGTGACTGCAGGGGCTGCACCTGCAGGGAAGGGCAGAGGGAGGTGCTGACAGGCAACGTGTCCATAGTCTCTGCCCAGCTATGGGCACTGCAGGCCGAATAGCCCTCAGAATTATCCCAAATGGAGCCAAAGGGCCGAGACTTGGACTCCCTACTACAGTAACTGGCCTGCAGGCCAGCCTTGGAAAGGGGTGCTGTGGGGCAAGGCGGGGCTCTGGGGCTGGGGCAATTGCCAGGAGGCCTCTGGCTCTGAGCCTTCTTCCCGCAGCTGGCTGGCGGGTTGGCTTGGGGAGGATGTCTGCTCTCCAGATGAGGGGAGAGCAGTGTGCTCCCAGCATGAGGAAGGGAGGGTCCATCTTCTCTTGCTAGATGTTGGCTGTAGGCCAAGTAAGAGGTAGACAGAGAACTGTCCCTAATCTCAGGGGAGTGACAGGCCCAGGCACCTGAGTGGGAGTAGTGAAGACTTGAATTTTGAGTGAAAACCCCATGGGGGTTAGAGGGAGCCAGCCCAAGCGCTGGCGCTGTGACCTCCCAGAAGGACAGGGCAGCTGGTAGTGGCGCATCTGCTGCGCGCTGTGTGTGGGTTCTTGTGAGCTTGGGCTTCTGTGGGCAGGCCCGGCCCCTCTGTGCACCTCTCTTTCTACTACGATACATTCTGGGGAGGCAGGGGAGAGAAAGAACAAAACAGGAACCGCTGCCAAGAGACAGCTCCTTCCTCGTTTCCCACAAGGCCCCTGGGGGAGGACAGTGTCCCGGGCCCCTCTGTGGGCAGGCCGCTGGCTCTCCCTCCCCGAGCCGGGCCCCGGTCTGTCTATGAACAAAGGCACAGCTTGAACTTTCATTAAGTCAGGAGAAGAAAATAGTTTTGAAAGAGCTACATAGAACTTAATTTGCCATGTGGTTGGAATGACCAGAGAGCCTTCACGGCCTCTGGGGGTTGGTGTTGCTGGGGCCTGTTCTCTCCATCTTGAATCTTGACCAGGCCCAAAGTCTTGTCTCTGAGGTCTGTGGGCGCCTGCTGGTGGGGCTGGAACCCACATAGCTCGTCTTGGGTTGATGGTTTGGCTTCAGTGACTGCACCTGGGGCTAGTGGAGCCCTTGAGAGTCCTTCCCCTCATGCCCCCTCTGAGCCCCTGGGGGCTGACTTGAAGTTCATAGTCCAGGGGAGGCTGATGTCTCCAGGGTTCAGGGTAGGGCTGGGGACTGGCTAGGCGCACATGCTGGGGGCTCACCCCAGTTTCTCTGCTTCCCTCTGTTCTGCTCGGGTTTCAACCCCAAATAGCTGAGAGCTGTGAAGGGACTTGTGCATGGAGAGGGACACACTTTGTGCTTGGTCTAGGTCATCAAAAAGTCAGTAAATAATATTTGAAAGACTGCTAACATCCCCCCCGAGAGATGCGCTATAATGTGTAATGCTCACACTGATGAGCCACGTTTCAGGGCACCTGGTTGCTTTAGAAACTGAAAGTCTGGTTACGTGTGCGGGTCGGTCTATTCTGGGGACAGACACAAGCACCATCCACAGGCCGCCACCCCCGCCCCCCCTCCCAGCTGTGCGACCTGCGCAGTGGCTGCCAGGAGCCCTCCTCAGGACCCAGCTCCCTTTGGGCTGCTCCACTATGAAGCCCCTTCTGCACATGGGAAGCTCCTATTCCCCGCCCTCCCACACATTTGCTCTTGGTATGGGTTGTGCTTTGGGCTGTGAATCCCCAATTTGGGGAGCCATCAGCGAGACTCTACCACAGGGAGCAACGCCCTGCCCCTGCCTGGGCTCCCTTGGGCCTGCTATGTCTTAGGGAGGTGCCCTGTGCCTCTGTGGTGCAGTGGGGTCTGAGTGCACCCCAGTGCCTCAGCAGCTGCCTTCTCGGGGTGCGAGTATGCTGTGCAGAGGGTGCCACCTGGATGACGTCAGGGTCCCCGCCATAGTTGGAGAAAGGACATGTCGGGCCCCTCATTCTCTGGAGCCTGGCCTGCTCCCCTGCATTCTCTCCAGAGCAGCTTAGGGGCTTCCCGCAGAGCCCCCCCCGCCCCGGCTTCCGATATTGCGGTATATCTGGAGGGCTTCAGGGGCCTTGCCAGCTGCTGACTTCCGCTAGCGAGTGTGGAGGGGGCGTGTGCAGCTCACTCTGTGAATGCAGTTTGGCACCCCACACCATCCGGCTCCCTCTCTCTTCCATAGTGTGACAGTTTCCTCTCTGCGCTCCAAGGGGAAAAGCTGGTGGTCCCTGTGCCCTCGCCTCCTCCTTCCGCTCACACAGTGCCTCGCCCTGTGGGTGAACATGTGTGAGGGCCCCAGCACCCAGCTGTGGGCTCTGGGCTGGGTGAGGATCTTGGGCCCTCACCTCCAAGGTCGACAATAGCCCAGGAGTGCGTCCCTACTAAGTGCATGGAGCTGAGCCCCACGGGACGGCACTCACCCAGGGGGAGGGGCTCCCAGGAGATCCCTGGAAGGGGTCTGGGATTCCGGAGATGAGTGCGGCACAGACAGGCACCCAGACTGTCTGGCCAGGGCCAGGGGACCCTCATACAGGCCCAGGCCGACCCACGGTTCCCACCCAGAGCACCCAGGCAAGTGACCCAGGTCTGCCTTGATGTCTGGGGCTGCGGTGGCACAGGGCCTCAGGACGGCAGCTGCAGCAGAGCAGGAGAGCTGAGACATCAGCCAGGATAGGGGCCTGGCCCCCCAGCTCAGCTCAGCAAGCCTGGGCAGGCCCTGTGTGCATGACAGAGCTTCTTACCTTGACTCTAACCTCGCAGCTCAGTTCTTCATCCATTGATATAAAGTGGGAATGAGGTTCAGGGTTGTTAGGGGATGGAGGGGTTCATGAAGAGCCTGCCCCTCGCTCCTCCTGGGGTGATGTCCTGGGTCCTTTACTGCCCCCTCCCCCCATTTCTCTTCCTGGCACTCAGGGCTCAGCCAGTGGCTGTCCTGTCTCGTGGAGGCTGAGTCGTCTGACAGCCAGGCCAGGGGGTCCCCAGTGACTGAGCATGTGGGCCAGGCTGGGGGGCAGCCTCTCAGCCCCAGCCTCCTGTCGCCTGCTCCGTGTCGGCTGTGTGGACCCGTGTCACGTGCAGCCTCGTTTGGCTTAGTTCCCACAACAACCTGCCAAGGCACCTGCTATCCTTCCCATCTCAGTGCTGAAGGAAACAGCGCCCAGAGAGGTCGAGGAACTTGTTCAGGCTGCACAGCTGTTCACAGTGGACACGAGACTTAAACCGAGTCCTGTCTTGCCGAGCGGGACTCCGCAGGCGAGGCTCCCGGGAACAAACCTGCCTTGTGTTTTGTCTCCTTGTCTTGGGACTTCCTCTGTTAGCACCATGCTGACCAGGACAGGCTGCCGTCACGCAAGGGCTGGGCTGGCCCGGGCTTTGGCGGTGGGCTCCACGCACTGGGGGTGTGCCCTTGGGCACATCACTTCCCTCTGTACCTCAGTTTCTGCCACCAGGGACTGTGGAGTATCGGGGTTACACGAGTTGACACGCTGGCGGTGCTTCTGCAGCGACCTGGGATCTAGAAAGCGCTGCCTTGTTAACGTTATTAGTTCTGCCTCTGTTTGCCCACTGGCCCCAGAATCTCATGTTGTTTTTTCTATAAACAAAGGGCTCCTGGATGCGCTCATGAAACCACAATAGTTTGAGTTGAACAAAAAGAAAAGAGAAACTGGGTCAACACAGGTGCTCTTGTGAGCGCGGCCAGGGCCGAGCGGGTGGGTATGGAGTCTCAGGTGTGGTGGCGGGAGTGGCTGCCCGGAGCCTTCTGAGGGGCTGCACCAGGGGCGGGGAGGGTGCCTGGGTGGGGACATTGCCACATGGGGGTCAGGGCAGGCAGATGTGGGCCAGTCTTCTCTCAGGCACAACTTTTATTTTTAAAATGTTTCACTTGCCCTACTGAGTAATTATATAATTCCTTCAAATGGCACATTTTCTTATTGTTTAAAATATTCTGCATATAGTATTTAATATAAATATGTCTTTAGATAGTTTACATATTATTATTTTTGGTTTGAAATAATTTTTAAACACGTCTTTGTTTTATTTTGAAAAGTTAAAACGTTAGGTAAAAGCAATCACAAGAAATGTGATTGCTCCTGCCCTAGGGGTTCCTGCTCCTGTCCTAGGGGGTCCTGCTGCCAATTTCTCCTCCTTCCTGAATTTATCCTTCCATAAGAATTCTACTCCTGTTGAAGCTGGTGTGTTCTTCTTGCCCCATTTTCTCTACTCAGGTGACTGTACCTTGTTTTTTGCACTCATTATTCTGTCTATCTTGGGAATGGACACCGGCCATTCACTGGAAGGGTAACGCCCATTTTTCCAACCCCCATGTGTAGATTGACTCTATAATTCCATTCCCTGGCCCTTACAATGGTGACTCCCCATGGTGATGGTGTATCCTCACACCAGCGGCCAGACCTCGGGGCTGTGATTTCTAAGTCAGGGAGGGTCCAAATGGGATTTTAATCAGCAGTAGCTTCTCTTTTAGGGGGGCTTCAGCCACTGCCTCCACTGTGGTGGCCACAGAAGGACTGAGCACAGGTGTTGGATCATTTTAGGGCTCTCTGGGGGGTACCACCTGCAGGGAGGTGTGCGCAGGCCTGGCTGGGTGCCCAGAGGGAAGAAGGGAATGTGATTCCCATCTTTTGCTCTAAAAGTAGGGCTGAAAAGTAAGGTGGGAGCCCCCTGACGTCACACATAGCTGGTAAGCTGTGTTTCTTATTTATGTACTGAGGCTGCACCAGAGTCTGGGCTTGGTGCCCTGCATCTCTTTGTGGGGAGAAAGCTGTATGGAGCCTCCCTGTGAATGCCCTTGGCTGCAGGAGCTCACTGGCAGCACAGAAGAGGTGACCACGTGCAGAGTACTGGGGTGTGCAGGGTGGGACCTCAGACTTCTCTGGTGGGGGAAACCCAGATCATCAGTGTCTGAGACCCACAGGAAACCAAGCATGTTGCCAACTGAGCGGAGATGGGAAGCTGCTGGCTGTCTCTCTCTAACTTAGTGCAATTGGATCTGGTCTAATTGAGACAACTGATTTTATATATAGTACAAAGTTTTAGCGCAGGCTCCAGGCACTGAGAGTGAATGAGATATGTGGCTGCGGTCTACAAGTTCATACTTTAGGCCAGTGGTTCACTTTTTTGAGGACATGCTGCTATCACCTTCTCTCCCCTTATGCTCCATAATCTTAGACATTTTGACTCCAAGGATGCAGGTCATGTGGCCAAATGGGTTTTTGAGTTCAGGTCAGTTTGATTCCAGAACCGGACTGAGGCTACACCTTATCTGTCACAGGTGCTACTCTGTGGCTCTGGGCACCTGGCCCAGGGGGCCCTTGAGCAGTGGAGTTTGGGTCCAGTGAGCCCACTTGGTTTGGGATGGAGGGCAAACTCGGAGATTGCACATCAGAATCTCAAGGATGGGTGGAGTCATGAAAAATGCAGAGTCCTGCACACTTCCAGTGTTCTGAATCTGAAAGTTGGGCAGGATAATCTGTGTTCTTAAAGCAGCTGCTCTCCTGAATGGTGAGGAAGCTCTGGAGATCTTTCTGACTCTGAAATATCAGGGCCAGGATGGAACAACTTGTATCCTGTCCTATGAGGAATCTCTATTCATTCAGTCCTGTTGGGACACAGGTTGGGAGCTCACAGGAGTTACACAGGGGTGGGGTGGAGAGAGGTGGGAAGGTGGGAGGGAGCTTGCAGGATGAGTCAGGTGCTGGACTAGGCTCATGCACACTTTACCTCATGGGACTATCACAGCCACCTCCATGGGGAGAGTACTGCTTGTCCCTGATGTCCTCATGAGCAATATTGTTCCAGTTAGATATTGCTGTATAACAATCTCAAAACCTAGTGGCTGAAAAAAACAATCGTTTATAGAGCTTTGATTTACCATGGGATATATACTGATAACCCACTGTAAATTGAAAATTTCCCAAGTCAAAAATGCATTTAATGATCCTAATGCACTGAACACGAGCGCTTAGCCCAGTTCTACCTCAAGGTGCTCAGGACACTTACGCAGCCTACATTTAGGAGCTCATTTGGGAGCTCAGCTGGGTTGGGGCTGGTGGCCCTGCCTCTTCATGGGGCCACTCCATAGGCTGCTTGAGCTTCCTCCCAACATGGTGGCTGTGTTCCCAGAGTGAGTGGCGCAGGAGAGCAGGCACTTCTAGGGCCCGTGTTTTCATGACATAACCTTGAGAGTCACAGGGTCACCTCTACACTGTCTACTGCCTGAGGTTGTCACAAAGGTCCTCTGGTTTATGGGGTGCAGATAGAGACCTGACGCAATCTGAGGGGTCATAGGGCAGGAGATAGACATGGGGCTGGAGGCTGTGCTGTACCCTCTTTGGAAAATACAACCTGCCCTAGACGTGACTAGGCAGAAGTTCCTGATGTGTCTGAAGCCCCCAGCCCTAGGTACATGGATCAGAACTCATTTCATAATCCTGTTTTGACCTACAAATGCCTATATTTCCAAGTTCCTATTTTCTTTAGGAAGATGGGCTGATGATGCCTACTTTTCACGAATGTTTAACTTTCCTAGAAAAACGAAGGCAGCTGATGGAGCTGTCTGTTCCCTAATTTGTAATCTTTGGCAATTTCTCAGTTCAACCATGATTGTTTCAAGCCACCACAGTTTAACAAAACTCCGTTTGCAAAACTCCTAAATATTTAACAATTTGTGCCAAGAAACCACTGGCTCTTATCACTGAAGAGTGGGAAAAAGAAAACAACTTCATGCCTCAGCCCCCAGATGCTGGTGGGAGTTGTGGCTGACATGCCTGTTCTTTGACCTTTGCCCTCCTGTTCTCTGCCTGGAAGGCCTCCACCCATGTCCGCATGGTGAGTTCCCATCCACTCCTTATGGGCTCACGTGCTACCTCTGTGGGAGGCCCCCCAGGGGCATCCTCCATCTGTGTGTCCTTCCCTTGGAGAGCCGAAGGAGCTCTACTGTCATGCTTGGGGTGGAAAGTGTCCTTACACCGCCCATGGTGTTATTAAATGCTTCCTGTGTACTGGGGATGTGCTGATTCTGGGGAACAGCTTACTCCTGGCATGAATGTTGTGCCTGTGCTGTGCCAGCCATTATCTGGGCTCTGGCTGGCTGCAGCAGGGCTGCGTGTGAATGACAGGTGCTGTGGGAGTGGAGCTGAGGCCCCTCCTGAGATTGGGGCACCTCTGCCAGGCCTGAGGTTTATCAGCAGAGCAGGGCAGCTTGCCGTGAGCCAGAGCTAGAAGCCTGAGTGTCTGGAGCACAAGGGCATGAGGAGGGCCTGCAGGGCTCAGGAGAGGCACAGAGGGGTGGCTTGGGCTGCAGTGGGAGACCTCCCAGCACCCCTGGTGAGAGACCCCTGCTCCCTGCCCGGGGTGAGGGTGGACAGGAGGGCTCTGGGCGTAGGACATCCAGTGCGGAGCAGACGTGGCTGTGAGGCGTCTGGTGGCAGGGGCTGTGCGGGGGTCTGGCCTCTCCCCTGCACCGCAGGTACCCGGTGTTCTCAGCACCTGGCCCTCTGGTTACTCATTCAAACTTTTCCCGACCTATTGTATGGGCAGGATGGGGCACAGGGCAGGTTTTCTGATCCAGCAGACAGGGTAGAGGAGGAGTCCAGTCCTGAAGCCCTCAGCGGCTTTGCAGGCTTTTATTGGGATTTACCAGGCACACAGCAGGCAGGGGTGCCAGGGGGCCGGGAGGCTGGCAGGCCTCCCAGCCCCTAGCAAGTCTTCACTCTGTCTGGGCTCTCCGGTGATCTCTGCTGCTCTCGTGGTTCTTCATGCTTCTCTGCTTTTTCTGCTCTACTCTCTGTTGGCATCCCTGTGACGCTGCCCCTAAAAGCCCAGTCTCAGCCCAGGTGAATCCCATCTACCTATGCCCACACCCTTCTCCAGGTGCCCGCCATCAGGCATGCATTCGGGACCGCAGGGTTCCCTCATCTATCCTGATGGTGGGAGGGCAGAAAAGCCTGGTACTTTTCTCCTCACCCTACACCTATTTTAGAAAAACATTTGTTCAGTCATTGTCATGGTTCCAGTAAACTGCCATTGACCTGTGTCCCCAGGGTGCCCAGCTGGGCTGCCTCTTTCCTACCTCAGCTAGAGTTTCCCAGATGTTTTCTTTACTTCGCCTGTTCCTTGTCTCTAATGTGATCCTGTGTTATTTTATTTATTTATTTATTTTTTTGTGAACTGACTGAAATACTTCGGGTGTGAGAGGGGGAAAAATCAAATCAATTAAATGTTAGTTGTTTTGTTCCCAGCTGCCCTGGGCAGCGCTGGGCTGGGCCGCAAGCGTGTGCACACGGTCGGGTGGTACTCCTGCCGCCAGGGACAAAGGACCCAGAGAGGCTTCTGTCCTTGGCTGCCCCTGACTTGGGTGGTGGCCTCTGGGACTGAGTATCCAGGTCCCAGCGGCCCTGGCACAGCGCAGGGGCCTCTCTCGGGTCAGGTGGGTAGAGATAGCTGAGCCCACACACAGGCCAGCAGTGGGTCAGCGTGGCCCAGGCCGTCTCCTGCCCCAGAGCCCGAGAATAAGCCCGACATTGAGGCCTCCGTCTGCACCCACTCCCTCCAGCAGCACTCCGCTGCGGACATGAGACATGTGTGCACTTAATGTGAGGCTGTGCAGAGAAGGGGATTTGAGATCAAGCAGTGAGAACGCCTTTGCATTTTATTATACAAAGTGCTTACCTACGTCTTGTCTCATTTAGTTGCCTCGGCTGGATTGAGCATAAATTGAGAAAAAGTTATTTTAAAAAGGAGGCTAAATAGACAGCTGTATTAAAAACTCAGAAAGGGAACTCTTTTTTTTTTTTTTAAAGATTTATTTATTTTATGCATACATGTTCTGGGGTCTATATAGGCCACAGGTGGTGGTGGGGAGTGGGGGTAAGAAGACTCACCAGAGACAGAGGGGGGAGCAGAACAGGCAGATTGACTGAAATACACTGCTGAGGGGAGCAGCGGGTGAGACAGGAGAGGTCTGCTGTGCCATGTGGGTAGCTCCCTGGCCGGCTGGGGATCGAACTCATGCTGCAGAGTCTGCAGACAGTGTCATAGTGCTGTACTTAACCCTGGCGCCACCAGGGAACTCTTAGGGAATCAGCCACCAAGAGGAATCTCTGTGAAGAGTCAGCACACAGGCCTGGATTGAGAAGGACCCCACCAGCCATGTGGCTGCAGTTCCCGTGGCGGTGGGGGTCAATGGAGAGTGGAGGCATGAGAGGCCTAGAGAGGGCAGCTGCAGGGAATCAGCAGGCACCTGGAACAGCTGGCCAGAGGGCTGATCCGGAGCAGTGCACCTCCTTTTGGTCTAGACAGCTGTGATGGGGTGTGTGTCTCCAATCGGGATCAGGGAATGTGGGGCCTGAGTGAGATAGTGCCCAGGTGCAGAGGGACCTGGCGGAACAGTGTCCTTGTCTGCTCACCCTGCACAACATGGCAGCTTTAACAGCGATGTATTGTCTCACCATTCTGGAGGCTGGAAGGGTGAGATCATGGAGTCAGCTGGCTTGGTTCCTTCAGGGGCTGTAAGGGAGAATCTCTTCTACATCTTTCTCCTGGCTTTGAGTGCTTCCTAACTAGTCACCAACATAAAGGACAGGGAAATTAAATTATATGGTCAATCCAAATAAGGTGGTCACTAAAATGGGAGCGACCTCTTAGGGGCTGATCTGCCAATTTGCTGGCCATCTTCAGTATCTCTTGGCTCATAGAAGGATCACCTCATCTCTCCTTCATGCACACCTGGTGCTCTCCCGGGATTAGGGCCCCACTTGACTCTAGTGTGCCCTTACCTTAACGAGTTACCTCTGTGACAAGTTGATTCCAAAATGAGGGTCATCCTTAGGTAGTGGAGTTAGAACTTCAACATATAAATTTTGGGGGATACTGCTCAGTCCATAAAAAACAGGGTTACCCAAATTTAGAAATGAGCTGTAGAAATATCCCTACTTGATGGCCTATTCCCTGCCCTCCCAATCTTGCCAAACTCCCATACCAGCTCCAAGACAGGCTCATAAACCATGAAGCAGACAGGGAAACGGTGCCTTAGTGTAGGGGGCAGGACTGGGCACAGTGCAGGTTTTCTGATCCCATGCAGACCAGGTAAAGGAGGAGTCAGAGTCCTCAGTAGTTTTGCAGGTTTTTTATTTGGGGTTCACCAGGCATATGGCAGGCAGGGGTGCTGGCTGGGGGGCTGGGAGGCTGGCAGGCCTCCCAGCCCCCAGCAAGTCTTCACTCTATCTGGGCTCTCTAGCGTTCGTTCTGCTGCTTCTCAGCTTCTCTTTCGGCTTCTGCTTCGGCTTCTGCTGCTGCTGCTGCTGCTGCTGCTGCTGCTGCTGCTGCTGCTGCTACTGCTGGCGTCCCCGTGATGCCGCCCTTAAAAGCACAGTCTTAGCTCAGCTGAATCCCATCTACCTATGCCCACACCCTATTCGTGCCCACCATCAGGCATGCATTCAGGACAAGGATCCATCATCTATCCTGATGGCGGAAGGGCAGAAAAGCCTGATATTCTCTTTACCCTACACTTAGCTACCATGATAAACACACAGGAATCACTAAATGTTAGAGGAACACCAGCCTCAGAAATGAAATTTTGAAGAGAAAAGTTCCCACGGCAGGAAATGGAGTCAAGTAGATAAGAGACATGATAACATCCACAAAAAAGGGTAGTTAAGAAAATGAATGAACGAAGAGATTTTAACAGGAAGAAACTAAACATGTGGTTGGATGCTAAAATAGGCAGAGTTGATCGTTGCCTTGTGATTAGAGGACTAAGCTGAGAAAACGTGCTAGAACCTTCCTGCACAAAGTGTGGCCTGTAGACTGGCAGCATCAGCATTCACTGGAAACTTGTTAGAAGGCAGTTCATCTCAGAATCACAATGTGATTTAACAAGGTTCCCAGGCAATGTGCACAGATATTATAATTTAAGAAGCACTGGACTAGAGCACAAAGGGATAATGAGCTGGAAAATGAAAGAAAAGTGGAGACGCGGAGATGTGTTCTGAAATTCAAGCATTCCTCTTCCTAGATGTTCCAGAGTGGAGGAGCAGGAGAAGGGGGGGAGCAGTATTTAAATACAAGTAGAGGAGAATACAATAGGAAAAAATGACTTTAATCTTCAGGCTGTAAGTGCTCAGCAAAAGTGAAGATAAAACAAATGAACAACCGAGAGAGCCTCACACCTCAGCACCTACTGGAGATTTCCAAGCACAAGTGATGGGGGCTTCTGGGAACACAGGTCCCGCAAGCTTCAGCGACGGCCAAGGTCACGTCCTCTCACTCGGCAGAGGTGGACTGAGGGTCAGGTCTGTGAGGTTGTAAAGGCCTCAGAACTTCCACC
Source organism: Talpa occidentalis (assembly GCF_014898055.3). Lineage (NCBI taxonomy): Eukaryota > Metazoa > Chordata > Mammalia > Eulipotyphla > Talpidae > Talpa > Talpa occidentalis. The sequence goes on from NW_023603184.1 coordinate 55,427,588, forward strand.
TCAGCAGCGGCTCCACACACAGCACCTGTGGCTGGCCCCCCATCTTCCCAGAGCTGCGGGATCAGCGTCAGGGCCAGGGCAGGCCTGTGCATGGTCAGGGCTCCAGCGGTCTGAGGAGGCCTGCGAGCGCCATCCAGGGAGATGCGTGCATGCTCACAGGGGCGGGCTTGGATCCTGGGACGTGCCATGTGAAGGCACAGGGGTCCTGGGTCCCTGGAGGGCCGGGCAGGGAGGTGAGGGGAGCCAGGCACCTGCCTGAAACAGGGACACAGTAGAAGACGGACAGATTTCAAGCTTCTGTCCATTCCACGGCCTTCTGCGCAGCACGGCCAGTAATTTTCCTCTCAGATCCTGGGGCTTGAATGCAGTGCCAGGGCTTGGGGCATCTTGCAGGGACGAAGACTGTGACACTGAGCGTCTTGTCTGCTCAGTCCAGCAAAACAAGGTACCCCATACGGGGTGGCTTAAATGACAGAGTGTGTTTTCTTGAAGGCTTGAGGCTGGAGTCTGGGGTGAGGGTGCTGGCGGGACTGGGCTCTGCTCAGGGCGCTCTTCCTGGCCTGCAGACAGCTGCCTGTGCGGTGAGCTCACGGCCACTCCTCGGGCTGGCGTGCAGAGAGGGGCCGCGCAAGCTCTCTGGTGCCTCTTCCCATCAGGCGCTGACCCACCAGGAGTCCTGCCCTCACCGCCCTCCCTCATCCTGACCACCTCGCTAAGGCCCGCCTCCAAAGCACCGCCCGCTGGGACGGGGGCTTCAGCACAGCATGTGGAAGGTGGATGCAAACATCCAGTCCACTGCGAGCCCAAACCCGAGTTACTGTAATTCCAGTGGTCACTGCAGTTTTTGATGCCAATGACAGCGTTATCACCGCTCATCTTTCTACCCTGTGGTGTGGGCACGGTGTGGGTGACTGCTGCCTGACCTCGCTGTCTTGTCTGGCGCAGAGCCCTCTCATGTTCTGCACAGGCACTGTCTCCCTGCAGGGCTGGCTGGAGCCCATGCTGCCTGCCACCTTTGACGCAAGCGTGTGGAGAGCCTAGGGTCGTGCCTGCTTGACCACCCCTGGCCTAAGTATTGTTCTCAGCTGCCTGCCCTGGGGGGTGGGGCTGCCCAGGATGTGAGGTGCCCAGCAGAACATCTCCCATCGATTTGGGGGTCCATTGGATGTGGGTAGAGGCCAAGCTTGTAGAATCTACTCAGTCTCCATCCCCAGTTTTGTTTGGCTGTAGCATGGTGTGTGTGTGCGTGCGCGCGCACGCGTGTATGCGCGTGTGTAAAAATCACATTGGTTACAATCTTGGGCTATTATTTGGAGACTTGGGACTGGGAGAGAATTTCCTTTCACAGTTTGTCTCCTGGAGTTTATGAGGCTGGGACTAAAAACTAAGCCAAAATTAAAGGGAGAAGTTTATTCTTGACAAAAATACATTTTTCTCCTCCTTAAGAGTATGAAGTAACTTATGAAGAGGTTAAAAAACAGCTTTGTGGATGTGAAAAATTCCTACAGAACATGTTCTTAATGATTTGAATGTGAATTAATAAAAAACAAATGCACAGTATTTCCTTTCCTAGATGATGAAAATTAAAAAAAGAACACGAGAAGGGTCTATGGGGAAATCGCATGTGGGAGGTTTGCCCTTTTCTGTATCTCTGGGGAGCCTTGAGGGTGTCCCACCCACCCTGAATCCCAGTCAGCCTGGATCCGCTTGGCTTCTTCGCTCTGCCCCCCAAGCAGTTTCCAGACACTAGACAGATGCTTGTTGAAAGGCTCATCCTCTCTCCCCACAGCCAGATCTCTGACTTGCACATTCAGTAGCGCTTGCTGCTGGCCAGTGCCAGAGATGATGCTGGAAAGGGTCTCTCACCTTGGTGTACTGAGGGCACTCACAGGGCACCTCCTATCTAAGGAGATTTGCTATCTTAAGGCCACCCAAACTTTGCAGCTGGGCGCTAAAGGCAGGTGGGGGGCTAAATGGCAGGCTGTTACTCCCTGATAAAGGGAGATAAAAACATCCCTAATGCTGTCCCTTGCTTGGCAGTGTGTGACCTCCACCCGGCCTTCCCTCAGGGTGCTGGTGCTGTCCAGTTGAGTTGTAAGCCCCTGGCTCCTTCCTGGGGTTTGGGCCCCTGTGTCACTCTCTCAGTTGATCTGATCTGGTCTGCATGTATCCTCTTGTCTTGGGTTTGCAGTGCATTGAACGCAGTTTGCTTGAGAAAGAAGATACGCAGCGGCTCCCCTCTCAGCTCTCCTGCAAAGAGAGGGATTTATGCCAGGGTCCTTTTTGATGAGCATGGGCATTTTATAAGGCTAGGTTTGCAGGAAGTCAACTTCTTTCTTAGTGGAGGCAGATGGCCTGCTAGTCATGCTGTTACCACAGGCTGGGCGACCTTGGGCAGGTTGGTCTCTCTCTTTGAGTCATAATCTAGCCATCTTGTGGGTTTAGCGTTGAATGAAATGAGATAAGTGTAATAAGCCCACCCTAAGTGAGCCTCTTGCCATATATAATATTTTAATGCTATGATGATTATCTCTGAGGCAGGAATACCTGCATTTAGAATAAACTGATAATTGCTTTATTGATCGGAGAAACTACTGTTTATGAACCTTTACCAGGCAGAAAACATATTATCTTTTTGTACCTTAAATTTCAAGTAGAAATAGGGAAGGAAGCTTAGAAGGAGCAAGCATCTCCCGTGCTGGGAGGCAAGATAAGGCTCTGGCTGGGAGGGCAGCTGGGGGCAGGCTGACTGCACCCCAAGTCCTTTAGAGCCTCATGGACACCTCATGACCCCTCCCGTATTACAATGTCATCAGCCAGTATGTCAGTTCCACATTTTTATATTTCCAAATCCTATACTGATTTATAGAACCCCAGGAACAGACAAACCGAGTCATTATTTTGGGCTCAAGGATGGCTTTCCCCTGAGCTCCCCCTTCTACGGGTCTACAGCCCTTTAGAGGTTTCACTCACTCCCTCTGCACATTTACACACCCAGTGATTGAACTTCTCCAGTTTGCCATTGTTCTTTGTGTCCATCCCCTCCTGCCACCCTCGCTTTTCTTCCCAAAGTCCTGTCTTTAGTGCTTTTTCAGGGAGTGCCTGTAGGTGGTAAACTCTCTCAAGCCATTGTAAGTTGATAGATACTTTCTCTTGGCACTTTGAAACTTTCATCCAACTATCCTCTGGAGCCAGCAGCTCATCTAATTCTTGTTTCTTTGTAGGCAATCTGGTTTTTCTCCCTGGTGGTTTGTAAGATCTTTTGATTCAATCATCTATTTTGTGTGTCTGCAGTGAATTTATTTTTGTATATGCTGCGTGGGACTCTGATTCATGCATGTTTGGATTAATATCATTTGGAATATTCTCAGTTATTAGTTATTTAAGTACTGCTTTCTCCCATTCTACTTTTTCTTTTTGGAGTTCCTATAATTTATTGAAATTTCTCGTTCATTTAGCATATTTTTAAACCTCTATCTTAGTTTCTCTCTCTCTCTCTCTCTGCTTCTGGCTACTTTCTTTACATCTTAGTCTCCTAGTCAATATATTCTCCATTCAACCACTTTTACTCTATTGTTTAAACCTTAAATTGAATTTCCAATTTCAATGTGTTTCCTTATTTGTAGAGGTTCTATATGCTTCTTTAAAAATTGACCCATTCTTTTTAAAAATGTCCTTTTTGGTTTGGAATTGCTTTCACTTACTTAATAATTTTGAATTTATTTTGTAACTGCTATCAGATTATTTTACAGTCTGGACCTCTGGCATTAATACTCTAGCTTGTGGTATTTGCTGACTTTCACTCATGGTAAATGATTTTTATTGTGTGCTTTTCAGTCTTTCATTGTGAGTTTAGCTTCATAAATGGCTATGCATTTGAGAATCTCTTTTAGACTTGAGTTTAGTTCATGTCTCTCCAGGTATAGTTATTGCCTCTGCCAGGAGTCCCAGGCATATCCTTGGCCTGTGACTCAATTTTTATGTTAATTTTTTAGCTTGGTGGTGAGCATGAGGCCAAGTTCATTTTTAAACTCTGAAATACATGTGTCTCAGGTTCATGCTTCAGGGTCTCAGGAGGAACTTTTGTATCTGCACCCGGAGAGCAGGAGGACCAGGGCAACTTCTAAGCACCACATTGGGCCCATGGATACCCTCTCTCCCGGGTCCCCCTTCTCTGGGTCTGCAGCCCTTGGGAGGTCTGACCTCGACCCACTCACTTAGCGAGGGTCTTCTGTCCTCACCTGTACCTTCCCTCCCACTGTTATCCTCTGTGCCTCCCCGCGCTTACCTGTTTCCCTTTTTCTGATTGGGTCTAGCTCCACTCTGTGCAAGTGCACTAAGCACGAACAGTGTCTGGGAACTTAGGGTTACAGACAGAGCCCTTCTGGCGCCTTCAGAGACATGGTGGGCCTCCGCTTGGGGACCATCAGGCTCCCAACTTGCTCCTCCCCTTTTCTCTGCTGTCATCTCCCAGCTCACTCTTTTTTCATACTTTAACAGGAGTAGTAAGGGAGGAAAGCTTTTGGTTATAAAATGGTGCAAACCCTGGGGAATGCCATAGTTCCTGGGTCCTGACTCATGTGTTATCTTTTTTTGTTCTCAATTTTGGAAGGGACCACAAAACATTTGGCCTATTTTGGTCAAGGCTTGCTAATGTGATGCTACAGAGTCTTTCATGACGGCATTCCACTGTGGTACTGATGGAGCCAGAGAGACCTACTACGCAGCCAGGAATCCACTTCAGCAAGAGGTAGGTCATCAGTGTGCTATTAAGTCAAATCAGGAGGGATTGCACCGAGGAGGTGGTCTTTCTTTTGTCCTTTGCAATTCAGAAGAATTTGGGAGTCTGAGATTCAATGTTTAGTTTAGTTCTGATATTTATTCTTGTGGTGGCAGTCAGGGCTCCATCTCCTGTTATAACCAAACTGGAACATTGGCCGGGCAGCCACTGACTCTGAAGAAATGAACTGGCACTGAGGGTGGAGGCTAAGGAACTGTGTGGAGACAGGCCTGATGACAGCGGGGCAGCGACAGCCGTACAGAAGGAGATCTCAGTCCTAAGGGCACTGTTTTGTGTGTGGTCTTTGACAGAGCCTCTCAGCTCCCTGAGCCCTGGTGGTCTCCTGTTAGTGAGGTTTCATGATACCTGCCTTACAGGGCTGCTGAGAGAGTCAAATAAGATAACATGTAAGAGAGAGGTTTATAGTATTAAAAAAAGAAGAGACTACAAACTGTCTTCCTTCCATGCCTCACTTTTCTCTAGAGCCTGGCACTTCTTTCCTGGAGCATTCTATTCTCTTCTGTGGGGGAGACTTTTAGGCTGCTAAATTTCAGCTGCAGATGAACCCAAGGTACAAGGGATATGTTTCAATTAGTAAGGATTAAATAGGGCAGCAAGGGGTACTAAAAGTGACCAAGGACACTGCCCAAATCTTTTACCAGTCACTGTTTGAGTTTTTCACCTGCGTGCACAATTGCAAGACTACTCAGGCTCATGGAACAACAACAATGGGATTTATTTAACAAACCAGGGGAAAACAAAGAGTTACTGAGAACAAAAATGGCCATACCTCAGCCGAAGCAGTGTCCAGTGTTTTTCAGTCCTAAACAAAAGCAGCTAAGATGGTGTCTTCCTGCCACTGAGGATGTGGAACTCTTTTTCCGAACAATAGGCCACATGTCCAAGATGGTGTCTTCCTGCCTCTGCCGACCTGGAGCATGTGGCAGCCAGACCCTAGGCCAGGTTCCAAGTCACTATCTAGGCCAGGTTCCAACTCACGAAGACAACAGAAGACGCAACAGGACACACTCCCGGAGCTGTCAGGATGCCCCAGCACAGCACCAGACAAGCAACACCCAAAACAGCAGCTGTAGCACCTGAACTACCCAACAAAAGGCCATAGTCATGCAGCGCAGCAAGGTGCCCAAATCTGGGTCTTCACCTTCTCTGTCAGGCTGTAACAGCAGCAAAACCGGGACAGTTTCAGTTGCTCAGCTGCTTGTAAAGCCTCCGAACATCTCCTTTCTGAGACTGGCTGCTGGAGGCCTCTACCTTCAGAGGCCCACAACAGCCTTTTAGAAGATCAGCGCAGTGGGGGCTGAAATCCTCTGCCTCCAAATGCTGAAGATCCAAAAACTGATGAATCCTGAAGACTGAATGAATCTGCATCCCCTTCAGCAGTCCTTATATTTCTTATCCCTTGCTCCACCCCCAAAATGTGATACTTTCTAGCATTTTCCCTGGGGCTATGTATCCTCACCAGCAACCCCCTCCAGGGGGCACCACCTGTAACAGCCACTGGTTACAAGGACCGTACACAAACATCTCCTCTTCTCTGGAGCCTGCCATGGGGGGTGCTGTCCACACAGGTACAGCAGGCTCCGGAGGAAGCTCAGGAGTGCTTCTCTATGGGAACCCGCTGCAGTGCACCGGGCAGGCGTCCTGTAGGAGTTGCAGCACCGGTGCACTGAAACAAGAATTAGGACATTGGCTCAAAATTTAAGTACAGAAGAGGAGTGCCTTTGTTGCAAAAAGAATTTTGAAAGCAAAGTGTAGGGTAAATGATTTTCAGGCTTTTCTGCTCTCCCACCATTAGGATTGCATGCCTGATGGCGGCACCTGCATTTTGTTGCATTGCTATATTCAGTTGTGTTGTTTATTTCTGTGGGCCATGGCTGCAGTATTGAGATCTTCACCAGGAGAAGCAGAGGCAGGAGACAGAACAGGAGAGAGAAAGCTAGAGAGCCCAGAAAAGAGTGAATATTCCCTGGTGGCTGGGAGGCCTGCCTGCCTCCTGCCTCCTGCCTCCCGCCCCTGCTCCCCACACCTGCTCCCCGCACCTGTGCCTGCTGTGGACCTGGTTGCTGCTCTACATGTAAAAGCTCAATCAAATCTGGAAAAAACCACCGCGGGCTCCAGGACTCTCCTTTACCTGTCTGCTCAGATCACAGAGAACCAGCTCTGTGCCTTCCTGGCACTATACACAGAGTCCTTTATACTGCTGGTCACTGCTTTGTTGAAGGTCTTGGTTGGTGTTGTGCAGCCATCCCAGGCTGTGTAGGTTCAGTGGCAGTTCTCACAGACCATCAGAATTTTGGAGCCTTCTGTGGATTCTGCAGGCCTTTAATGCCAACCAACACAGGGGACGGAATACACAGGCCCGCAGACACAGCAAGAGAGACTTCAACACAGAGGCAGAACAGCAGCAACCCTTTACACTAAGTGCCCACAGCCACACAACTGATACATTGTTGCAAACACAAGCCACCATCTGCTCCATGTCCCAATGGTGGAAAACTTAGCATTTTAAGGTATTGGCTGTCTGTTGTGTGGAAGGTGAAAAATAGCCTGATTTTCTCATTTTCCTTGCAGTGGAAAGAGCACATTTTCTCTTTTGGAGTATCCTAAAGTTGGGCCTGTCTGAGGCTGGAGGTATCTAGCTGAGTGTTCTGCACAGTTGCAGGTGCTCGGGGTGTTGTGGGAACCCAGGATGGGGTGTGTCCTGAGTGCCTAGACTTTCCCTTTTTCTTCCAGGATCGAGGCCACTAGACAAGTGTTGGAAGGCTGAGGGTCCAGATGTGTCCGTCCTTTCTCTAGCCCTAGGATGTGGGCAAGTGGCCTCAGTAGTCTCATTCCTAAAACCAAAACCATGGGATTAAAATACCAGACAGAGAGGGTGCATTAGCGCCTGGCAGATGTGGAGTGAAAGAATGCAGCACAGCTCCACAGGGCATTGCTGCCCGTGTGACTGGCTCCTGCTTGTTTCTGGGCGCCGCATTTGAGGGCACATCAAGCACAGTGGGTGTCTTCATTGTCCTGGTTTCTGGGACTGGAGGAAGGCTCGCCATGTCACATAGCAACTACATGCCCCTGCCAAGATCTTACTCAGGTGTCTGCTTGCAAATGCTCCTGCTCCTCCCACCAGGGTGCCCCGAGTATGTGGGGGTGCCCCATGTATGTGGGGGTGCTCTGGGTCTCACCGTCTTGGCTAAACCCCTCCCGCCCCCACCGACTTGCCCGTCTCCTGTGGAGCAGGCTGCTCGCGCTCCTCAGTGGCGTACACATCTGCCTGAGTTCTGGCTCATTTCTCACCAGGGAGGAAGCACAGTGTCTTCCAACAAGTATTCTTATAAATCCTTGTTACTGGGGCTTTCTGGGGCAGGTTATTAATTTGCCTGACACAGTCCTGGAAAGGAGAGGCATGCCCTGGAGGTTGCCGTCAGCACCGGGGAGCTGCCCTGCCCAGTGAGAGTATGCCGGGCTTGACTTTCCTGGGCAGGACGGAGATTTTGTCCCTCTGGCTTTGCTGCCTGGCAGAGGAGTCGCAACACCGTAGTAAGCAAGATGGACTTTTCTTTCCAACTTCCAGATGCAGTTCAGAAGAGAGACTGAGCAGGGCACAGGGCATCCTTGTCTTGACGGTCTCCTCCAGGGGTTAGTGAATTTGACCATCTTTCCATGTGCTTATTTGGCACCAGCGTATCTTCTGAAATGTTTTGCTCATTTAATAATTGGTGTTTTTTTTGGGGGGGGGTTTGATTTCTAGAAAATAAAAAAATTAAATTTATTTACACAAATTTTGTTTTTATAGCTTCAATAAACTATATAGAAAGTGTTCTTTATATATTCTAGAAGCAAGGCATTTGTAAGATATGTGGTCTGCAAATATTTTCTTCTGCTATAGCTTGTTTTTTCCTTAGAGCTGTTCACAGAATAAAAGTTTTAAATTTTGATGAAGTAAAACTTACTGATTTTTCTTTCTTATGGATGGTGCATTTGGTATCAAGTCTAACTGTTCACAAAGTCCAAGGTCCTGAAGACTTTTCTCCATTAACTTCTAAAATATGTGTAGTTTTTTAAAAAATAAGTAATTAACCTTTTTTTATTAATGAAGAACCATAGTTTTACATCCTTGTTAATATTGTGATAATATAGGATTTCTTCCTTCAGGGGTGTCCACCGCAGCTCTCTCATCAGCACAGCACCCACAGTTTTTCACCACAGTCCATTGTGCTTTCCCTCCATCCCCCAGTCTTCCATCCTGGATTCTTGAGAACTGTGGTCAGTTTTCAAGGGTTGTTTAAAAAGTTTTCATCTGGTCTTTTACATGTTTTTTTCTATATTTAGCATATAAATGATTATCCAATGTTTCTTTTCTCCTTCTGGTTTATTTCACTGAGCATAATCCCTTCTAGTTCTATCCATCTCTCTGCAAATAGCATGAGTTTATCATTTTTGATCTCTGAGTAGTATTCCATTGTGTATCTATACCACATCCTCTTGATCTACTCATCTGTTTTGGGCATTGAGATTGTTTCCATAACTCGGCTGCTATAAACATAGGGCTGCAGGTTTCTTTTTGAATTTGTGTTTTTATGTCCTTTGGGTAGATACTGAAGTGTTGAATTGTTGGGTTGTATGGCAGATTCATTTTCAGTGTTTTGAAGAAAGAGGAACTGGACCGGTCTACACCCCACCAACAGTGTAAGAGGGTTGCCTTTTCTCCACATCCTTGCCAGCACTTGTTTTTTTAAAGAGAGGTCATTCTCGCAGGGATGAGGTGGTATCTCATTGTGGTTTTGATTTGCATTTTCCTCATGATAAATGATGATGAACATTTTTTCATATGTCTGTTAATCATGTGCTAACAGGATGTAGCTCTTCTGTCATATTTTGATTGGGTTATTTGTTTTGTTTTTGTTGTTGTTTATAAGCTCTTTGTAGGTCTTTGATATAAGTCCCTTGTCAGATGTATGATGTGCAAATATTTTCTCCATTTAGTAGGGTATCTCTTCATTTTGATTGCTGTCTCTTTCACTATGTGGAAGGTTTTTAGTTTGCTATAGTCCCAGTTGTTTATATTCTCCTTTGTGCTTGAAATGATTTCTCAAAGATGTTTTTGAAGTCTGTGTCATGGAGTGTTTTCCCTATGTTTTCTTCAATGTCTTTTATGGTTTCAAGTCTTACATCCAAGTCTTTTATCCATTTGTGTTGATTTTCATGTATCGTGTGAGATATTGGTCTAGTTTCATTCTTTTGCTTGTGGCAGTCCAGGTTTCCTAATACCTTCGCTGAAGAAGCTTTCCTTGGTCCAGTGTGTATGCTTCAATCATTTATCATAGATTAGTTGTCCACAAATGTGTGATTTTACTTATGAACTCTCAGTTCTATTCCATTGATCTGTGTGTCTTACTATTTTTTTATTGTTCCATCACCATGCTGTTTTTATAATTGTGGCTTTTTAGTATAGGTTGAAGTCTAGAAGGATGATACTACCATTCTGTGCCTTTTTTTAATAGGAGTGCTTTAGGCATTTGGGGTCTTCTGTAGTTCCATTTGAACTCTGGCACTATTCATTCCATTTCTTTGAAGAATGTCATTGGGATTTTTATTAGGATTGCATTGAATCTGTAAATTGCTTTGAGTAGATGGTCATTTCAACAATGTTGATTCTTCCAATTCATGAGTAGGGAATATCTTTCTATCTCTTTGTGTTTTCTTCTATTTCTTTTAACAATGCTTTATAGTTTCCCTTGTCTAGGTCCTTTACCTTATTTAAGTTTATTCTTAGGTATCTAATTTTTTGGGGTGAGGTTGTAAATGGATAGCTTTCTTAATTTCTTCTTCTAGTTCATTGTTTTAATATAAGAAGACAACTGATTTTTGTGTGTAGATTTTGCACACTGCCACTTTGATGAACTGGTTATTGTTTTGATTAGTTTTTCCATTGAGTCTCTGGGGTTCTTTATGTACATTACCATATCATCCACAAATAATAGATTTACTTCTTCTTTCCCAATTTGTATTAGTTTATAATTTTTCTTGCTTAATTGCTCTAGCTAAGACTTCTAGTACTGTGTTGAATAGTAATGGTGAGAATGGACATCCTGGTCTTGTACTGGATCTTAGTGGAAAGGCTTTCAGTTTCACGATTGAGAATGACACTAGCTGTGCATTTGTCATATATGGCTTTTATTATGTTAAGATATGTTTCATTTATCCCTAGTATCTCAGGGGTTTTCATCATAAATGGATACTGAATACTGTTACACACTTTCATCAATTGATATGATCATGTGTTTTTTGTTTTTCTTTTTTGTTGATGTGATGAATTACATTGATTGATTTTTTGGATGATGAACCATCCTTGTTTTCCTAGTATAAATCCCACCTGATCATGATATGTAATCCTTTTTTTAAAAAGATTTATTTATTTATTTATACAAGCACTGGGTACAGTCAGAAGCGTGGGAGGGTGAGAGAATTCACCAGAGCCAGAGGGGAGAGCAGAGCAGGCAGACTGATGAAGTACACTGCTGAGGGGAGCAGTGGCTGAGACAGGAGAGGTCTGCGCTCCATGTAGGACCCTCACTGGTGGCCAGGGATCGAAATGGCGCTGCAGAGGATGTGGGCAACTTCGCAGCCCAACGCTCAACCACTGTGACTGTGCCACTGGGAAGGCCTGATATGTAATCCTTTTAATGCATTTTTTTTTTTTTGAGAATTTTAGACTCTGTATCATTAGGGAGATGAATCTGCAGTTGTTTTTTTGTGTGTTGTTTTTATTTGGTTATGGTATTATCATAATTTTGACCTCATAAAATGTGTTTGGGAGTGTTCCTTCTTTCTCAATTTTTTGAAAGAGTTTGAGTAGGACAGGTATTATTTCATCTTTGGAAGTTTGAAAAATTTACTTGTGAAGCCATCTGGTCCTGGGATTTTTTTTGTGTGTGTGGAGGGAGAGTTATGATTATTGTTTCAATTTCCTTGGTTGTGATTGGTTTGTTCAGGTTTTCTATTTCTTCCCTATTCAGTCTTGGGTGATTGTTTACTTCTAAGAATCATCTCATCTAGGTTGTTGAAATTGTTTGCATATAAATGTTCATAGTAATCTCTAATTACCCTCTGCATTTCTCCTGTGTCTGTTGCCATTTCTCCGCTTTCACTTATGATCAAATTTATTTGAGGTTTCCCCTCTTTTTCTTTGTGAGTCTAGCTAGAATTTGTTTTGTTTGTTTTTTCAAAGAACCATCTTTTGGTTTCATTGATCTTTTGGATGTTATTTTAAATTTCTATTTCATGTATTTGTGCTCTTTTATTATTTTCTTCGTCTACTGACTTTTAGAATTTTTTTCCTTTTCTTTCTAGTTCCTGGAGATGAGAGACAAGGTTGTTTATTTGGGTTCTTTCTTGTTTTATGATGTGGGCCTATATTACGATATACTTCCCTCTTTATTGCTTCTGCTATGTTCCATACATTCTGGGAGGTTGTGTCCTCATTGTCATTTGTCTTGAGATATTGTTTGATTTCATCTTTGATTTTCTCATTGATCCTGTAGTGTTCCTGTAGTTCAATTTCCATGTAGTTGAGATTTTCCCTGCTTTCCTTGATTTCTAGTTTAATTCCTTTATATTCCAAGAAGATACTTGGTATGATTTCATTCTTCATGAATTTATTGATATTTGTCTTAAGGCCCAATATTTGGTCAATCCTGAGAAATATCCCATGTGCACCTGAGACTAATATATATTCTATATATTTTTTTGGGGTGAGGGTCCTCTAGATGTCTCTAAGGGCCATATTGTCTAATTCTTTGTATGGCTATTGTGTACCTATTCATTTTTCATCTTGTTTATTTGTTCATTTGTGAGAGTGGGGTGTTGAAGTCTCCTATACAAATGTGTTTTTTGAATGTTTCTTTTCTGATTCAAGAGTTGTTGCCATGTATTTTGGTGCTATTTTGTTTGGTGAGTATATGTTAATTGTTATGTCCTCCTCATATTTTGTTCCCTTAATAACTATGTAGTGTCCATCCCCTGTCTCTTGTGTTAACTGGAATTCTATTCTGTCCTTTGGGTCCCATTTGCTTGTAGGATTGTTTTCCAACCCTTTACCTGAGTCTATGTTTATCTTTGGAGCTCAGGTGTATTCCTGGAGACAGCAGTAGATTGAATTCTGTTTTATAATCCAGCCAGGCATTTTGTGTATTTTAATTGGTTAGCTTAGTTTCTTAACATTTAAATTTTTTTTATTTTAACATTTATCATTTTTTACATTTTTAGACAATATTTGCTCCCCCCACCCCCCCAGATTGAGTCCCCATAGAATTTCCTTCCCCAAAGCACCCCGTGCACCATCACCACAGCCCCTGTGCTCCTCCCACCTTCCCTCCCTCTGACCACTCCCCGTCCTCCTGCAGGATGTCTCTGGTTTGCAATTGTCTGTTTTTATTTTGTTGTGGTTTGTACTGTTATTATTATTTTTCACACTGATGTCTTATTTGGTTCCCCTATATTCCTGTTATAAGTGAAACCATCCGATATTTTTCTTTTTCCTTCTGGCTTACTTCACTGAGCATAATTCCTTGTAGCTCCATCCACATTGCTGCGAATGGCATGACATTTAGAATGATTATTGATCTATGAAAGTTTGTTGCTGCCATTTTATCTTTAGTTTGTGGCTTTATTTATTACTTTTTTCAGATCTTTTTGTGTTTCTTTATTTGGCTTAGAAACTAGAGTTACCTTAAATATTTCTTGAAATGGGGGGGGGATCTAGTTTTTGCAAACTCTTTCAGTTTTTATTTTTCTGAGAAGGCCTTTATTTCTCCTTAATATTGAAAGGAGAGCTTTGCAGGATATAGTATTCTTGCTTGGCAGTTTTTATTTTAAAGTTTTTTTGATCATATGTTTCCATTCTCTCCTTATCCACAGTGTTTCTTCTGAGAAGTCTGATGTTAGCCAGATCTGGTTTCCTTTGTAGGTTGTCTGCTTCTTTGTCCTTGTTAACTCAATATTCTTTTCTTTTTTTTTTTGAATTTTTGGTTATTTCAGCACTATATATCTTGGTATTGGTCTCATTTTGTTTAGGTACCCTGGTGTTCTTTTAGCTTCATGGATTTGTATGTTAATTTCCTTTTCCAGGTTTGTGAATTTTTCTTGTATTATATCTTTAAATATGTTCTCTCTTCCTTTTTGTCTCTCTATCCCTTGTCAGATACCCATTATTTTTATGTTAACTTTCTTCATGGTGCTGGATAGTTCAAGAAGTGTTTCTTCATTTTTATTGTTTCTTTTTCTTGTTTCAGCTTGCATCTTTGTAAATTCATATCTTCAAGTTTACTTTCATTCTTCCATTTAGTTTATTTTACTTCTCTAACTTTTTATAGTATTTTTAATCTCTTCTTTAAATACTTTCTTTTTCATCCTATACTTCCTTTATTTCCTTCCTTAGAATATCATTTTTCAATCTTGTATTTGTTGATTTTATTTCTTAGAATATTTAATTGCTTTTCTGAGTTTTATTGCATTTCCTTAACCTACGTTTCTAGTCTACTCTGAGTTCTCTGAGTTCTTTTTTTATGACAGCAAACTTGTATCCTGTATCTGTTAGGAGGAATAGATCTTCCATGTCATTGTGGTTGGGTTCTGGAGCTATGTTCTTCATGTGTGATTGTTATATTCTTCTTGGGACTTTCTGCTGCAGTTTCTTGTGTTATTTTGTCTTCTCATTTTTTTTTTTTCCAGAACCTTTCTGCCATGGGCTTCATCTCTTCTAGGTATATCTTCACTCCTCCACCTGGACCAGGGCACTCATAAGAGGGCAGCTGGGGCATTGAGCTGGGCCATGTGTTATTTGAATTGGGGCCTCTGATTATTCCTAAAGTGCTAGTGCATTGTCTTGGGGTAGGGGTATTTCCTGGAGAGAAACTGAAGGTTGTTGATGTCTGTTGAGACTCTGTATGACCCAAATTGGTGTGTGTGCTAGTTCCCAAGGTGCTGTTGTATGGTCTATGTTCAGAGGTGCTTCCTGAGGATTCTTGTGGGCTGCTGGTGAAGTGCTATTCCCTGTATGGCCCATACTAGACATGTGTTTCCTCCCAATGCACTGGTTACTGAGCCCAGATTTGAGGTCACTTCTTATGGATGCCTGGAGGCCACCAGTAAAGGGTGTGTCCCTGTGTGGCCCAGACAGGGGCTTGCATCTGCTCTTGAGGTGCTGGCCAAAGTTTTGTAGTTTCATGTTTTGCATTTTAAATTATGTTGAGTTTAGTTTTGTATAAAGTGTGAAGTTTAGGGTTTTATTTTTGTTATTTGTTATTTTGCCTATGATATATCTAATTGCTTCAGTATCTTTATTAAAAAGACTTTCACTGCTTTTGCACCTTTGTCAAAAATCAGCTTGCCATATTTGTATGGATCAATTTGTTATTTCTCTATTTTGTTCCACTGATCTGTCTGTTCTTCTGCCCATGCTATACTCACTTGGCGCTCAACAATTCCATTGTAGAGAGAGAACGTAAACCAAATATGTATGAGAAGTGTAATTTGTATATATTTTATAAATCACATAAATAACCTTGCTTCCTATAGCTATTTTAGTCTATTAAGAATAGACTGCTCACACATGACTCTTTTTTTTCAGAATTGTTTTAGCTATTCTAGTTCCTTTGCCTTTTCATATACATTTTATAATAATCTTGTCTATATTTTTAAATATTCCTACTGAGGTTGTTGATGAATTGCATTAAATCTACATATCAGTTTGGGGAAATTTGAAACCTTTACTGAGTCTTTCAGTCAATGGACACCATATGTCTTTTTGTTTTAGATTTTGATTTCTTTCATTGGCATTTTTTAGTTTTCAGGTAGAAAACTACAAGAAGATGTTTTATTGCATTTACACTTATTTCATTTGTGTGTCCAATTATAAATGGTATTGTATTTTTAGTTTTGGTTTCATGTGCTCATTAGTAGGACATAGACTTACAGTTGATTTTTGTATGTTGAGCTTGTATCCTGCAACCTTGTTCAACACTTATTAGTTTTAGGAGTGGTTTTATAGATTTCTTAGTCTTTTCTACATAGACCAATATGTTTCCTGAAAATAGTTTTATTTTGTCCTTTCTGATCTGCACATTTTTATTTTCCTTTCTCTCCTCCTTCCCCATCCCATTTCCTTTCCTTTTCTTTTCTTGCTTTGTTGTGCTGGTTATAACTTCTAGTAAGATGTTCAATAGCAGTGGTGAGTTACCATCCTTGCCATGTTCCAATCCCAGGGGGAGTCTTTTGGCATAAGTCCAATCTTAACAATAAGATTTTTGTAGATGTTCTTTACTAAACTAGGAAGTTTACCCTACTCCAGATTTTGGGGGAATTTTAAAAAATTATTAATGGGTATTGGATATTGACTAATACTTTTTCTGCATCAATTGATATATAACTATGTGATTTTTCTTGTTTAGTCTGTTAATATAGTAGTATACAGTGATTTGTTTTCAAACATTGAACCAACCTTGCAGTTCTGAAATAAACCTCACTTGGTTATGATATAAAATTCTTTTCATTTACTGCTAATTCTATAGTTAATATTGTGTTAAGAATTTTGGCACCTATGCTTATCAATGATATTGGACTGAAGTTTCCTTTCTTTGTACTCTCTTATTTTGGCATTAAGGTGATACTGGCTTCATGAAATTAGTTTGAAACTCTTTCCCCCTCTTCTATTTTCTGGACAAGTTTATATAGAGTTGGTGTTAATTTTTTGAATGTTTGATAGAATTCTCCAGTGAGACAATCTGAACCTGGAGATTTATATTTTGGGGGGAATTTTCAACTTACAATTTCAATTTTTTCAAGAGTTGCAGAATTTTTCATAGCATCTCTTTTATATTGAGTGAGTCATGGTCGTTTGTGCTTTTTGAGGGCATGGTCCATCTCATCTAAGTTGTGTGTTTGTAGAACTGTTCATAGTACTCCCCTAATTATCATTTTGATAGTTGTAGGTTCTAGACTCTGTGGTGATAGCCCCTCATACATTCCTGACTTTGGTAATTTTTCTTTTGTCCTTTGTCTGTCTTGATAGAGGTTTGTCAATTTTATTGATCTTTTCAAAGAACTGGCTTTTTGTTTCATTGATTTCCTCTATTGTTTTCTGCTTCACTGACTTCTGCTCTTATCTTTGGTTTTTCCTTTTCCTGTTTGTGTTTTCTCTAGTTTCTTAAGGTGGAAGCTTAGCCTATTGATTTGAATCTTGTTTCTAATCTAATGCAGGCATTTCAAGCTAAAGATCTCACAATATACTGGTACATAATGTGAAATGTAGAGAAATATAGATAATTTTTCTCCTTTTAAGTACATTTACCCTTCCCTATTTATAATATAATTATTAAGTATTTCCTCTATAGACATTGGAAATCATATTAGACCTTGATATAAAATTCTATCTTTATAAAATATAATTTAGAAAATTCAGGAGAAGGCAATTTTATTTATTTATTTATTCATTTATACAGACACTCGGTATAGTCAGAAGCGTGGGAGGGTGAGAGAATTCATCAGAGCCAGAGTGGGGAACAGAACAGGCAGACTGACGAAATACACTGCTGAGGGGAGCAGCAGGCGGCAGGAGAAGTCTGAGCGCCATGTGGGAGCCTCGTCCAGTGGTCGGGGATTGAACTGGCATGGGCAGAGGCTTCGGGCAGCTTCACGACCAAGTGCTCAATCGCTGCGTCACCGGGGAGGCCCGAAGGCAATTTTATTTAACCACATTTTCACTTTTTTGTTGTGTTTCTTCTTTTCTTAAGATTCCTTTTTTATCTTATTTTTTCTGTTTCAAGAGCTTTCTTGAACTTCTTTAGGATAAGTCTGTTGGCCCAAATTCTCTTGATTTTCCTTCATTTGAAAATTCTCATGAGGGAACCTCCTTGTGTTTCTAATTACCCTTGGGGGGGGTAGGAGAACTCAACCAGCAGGCTATTCTGCTGGCCCAAATCAGGCAGAACCCCTCTCTCCACCATCCTTTCTATTACCAGTCACAGGCATCCTGGAGATGGGCGTGACTCACATATGCTTCCAGAATACTGAGGACACCTTTAACTGTTGTGTACTTCTCTCCCATGCCAATTATTTTGACTTCTATGGAATTTCCCTTTTTTGATAGCCCAAGGCTGTAATAATCACTGTTTATGTTGTCTATACCTTTCCCTATACCTATGTGTGTATTGTGTATCTACCTCACTATTTACTCACCTCTGTGCTGATGACTTGGGGAGCCAATCTGAAATACTTGCCACAGTGGCTATTTTATTTCTTTTTACTATGTCACACCCAGCAAGGTCTGTTGTTGAGTCAACTCAGTCATGAACTGAGCTGGCTAGCTGGCAACCCAGTGCCCACATGCAAAAGAATGAAACTTTGGATGAAGTCATGGGAATTGTGGATGGATTAATAATAATCATCACCGTGTAAGGGAAAAAGATTTATTTACAGAAGTAAAAAATGAGGATTAATCTAAAAGAGACTGGGTAGAGAAGGACCCAAGCCAACTACTTTTTCAATCTGCATGGGGTTTGGTCTTCATAAAGTATTGAGACAGGCAGCATTGCCTATGAAAGGAGGAGTTACACTGAGAGAAGTGCAGGGAAGAAATAAAGAAACCATTTTCCCAGGGAATCAATTTTTGGCAGACATATGTTAATTTCCCAACAGGACAACTTGTGTATTTTAAACCTGTTCTTTTTGGTAGGCAATTTTCATGTGAGGAAGGCAAGAATTCAGGAGACAATTTTTTTTTTCTTTTTTATCATTAAGAAATATCTTTTAGTCAGATGTCTGCAGTTCACTCCAGAGTAGGGGTTTGGGGAGGTTTCAAGCTTTCATGTGGAGACACTTGCTGAGAGATGACCACAGGGCCTATTGCCGGGCTCCTCACAACAGCTTTCCATCTGCTAATATTGCTTCTGTTTTTCCTTTGCCCCAAAACTTGTTGATGCTCCTTGTTTTCTTTCACAGCATTTACTAAGTGTGGGAGGAATAATGTTGCTGGGAACTGAGTTTGAAGGTGCATAATTGATAATGGCATGTATGAAGTCATTTGGCTTTGTGGGTGTGGCCTATGGGATCCACCAAAACCTCCAAATGATAAAATCAGTGAGACTTTTATCATGTTCTAGACAGTTAAATTTTCTGTTTTTTTTTTTTCTCAAATCCAAGTCTAAATGCAAAAGAACAAAAATTCAGGATTCAAGTAAGTAAATGAAAGATTAGCTCTTGTTTGAACTACTGGCTGATTTGACTATTTAGCCCATCTCAGTGGAATGTCAAAGGCTTTTCAAGAAGAAGAAATGAAGATTGTCTAAATTTGTAGAAGACCTTAGCATAAGTTTGTTAAGCAATTATGTTCATCAATCAAGTGCTATAACTGGCACAGCTGAGAGGAGGAGGAAATAGGGTGGAGTGGTTGTTTTCATTGCATGGTGCTGGGCTTGAAGACGTAGGACCTGGGAGTGAAGTTTCCTTTTTCTCCCTGAGTGATCTGGGGTGATTTTTATGCCATCTCCAGATTGTGTAGTCCGCAAACCTAAAGTACTAGAAGACTTAAACTTCATCACAATTCCTCATAGATTCCTGCGAACAGCTGAATCAAGTGTAGACCCTAAAAGAATTACTGAGAGTCCAGAAATAGACCCATGCAAATGGCAAACTAATCTTCAGGCACAAAGAACACAAAATAAAGAAAGGACAGTCTCTTTATATGTGCTGTTGGGAAATCCAGATATCCACATGCAAAAGAATGAAACTTGATCCTTCTACATCACAAAATAAATTCGAAATGGATTGGATTGAAAAGGAAGGCCTGTAACTGTAAAAGTCCTAGAAGAAAACACAGGGAAAAGGTTCCTTGACATTGGTCTTCACCATGATTTTTTTTGGATAAGACATCAATAGCAAAAATAGACAAGTGGGAGTATGTCAAACTAAAAGCTTCTGTGGGACACTGCGGAGGGGAGCAGCGGGTACGGCAGGAGTGTTCTGCTGCGCCATGTGGGCAACTCCCTGGCAGGTCAGGAATAGAACCTGCACTCCAGAGGTGTGCAGGCGCTGCGCTCACAGTGCTTCACAGCGCTGTGCTCAACCCGCTGCGCCACTGGGGAGGCCCACTAATTTTTTTTTTTATATGTGCGATTCTTACTGGTGTAAGGTGGTATCTCATTGTGGTTTTGATCCGCAACATGGCAGAATAGAAAGGCTGGCATCACCCTCTCCCTTAAAAACAGCTATAAAAAAGATTAATATGTGTGCATAGGAAAATCCAAATGCTTCATCCCAGCTGTACAGCCCCAGGAGTTTTTCAAGGAATTCAAGAACTAAGGTTGGTGGCTTCTGAGTGGGAAGAATAGGGGTAAGCAGGGAACTTGTCTGGGCTGGATGTTGACTTCCCAAGCCAAGGTGGGGGAAGTCCAGAACACAGAAATTCCCTGGAGGAATTTTGCTGACATAAGAGTGGGTCCAAACACAACCCAAGGGCAGTGGGAACTCTCCTGGCTCTGACCTGGGAAACTGGGAACACACACAATTAGGATAGCCTGGGCTCCCTTGGGTGTTCCCTCTTGGAAGAGATCGAAGAAAGGCCAGGCTGGGCCCACCTGGACTCCCTAAAAAGCCCAGAAAGAAGGACTTTAGAGTTAACTGATGAATTCTCTGCAACAGAAACAAAGGACAGGTATATCCTAGTCCTGCAGAAGTAGTAACTAAGGCAAGGGTGGGACAGCAATGGCCATTGCTGGAGGCCGTAGTGTAGATTGGCACATGTATGCCCACTACACACACACATTGACACCTTTGAGCCAAGTGCAAATTAATCCTGGAGAGTGAGCCTGGTGGTCCAGACCTTGTCCTTCCCACTGGGAGACCCAAGCTCTATAGAAGGAACAGAGAGATGGGGTGGGAAGTGGAGACAATCTAAGCACAGACTACAGCTTGCTGTGGAAAACAAAGAGAGGTAGAGGTGACTAATGAATGTTACTTCTCATATAGAGATGGAGTATTAGAGTACCAGTCCCCTCTCCCACCTTCACCTCACACCAAGGTAAAAACAAAGCTAAATCCCAGCACCCTCACCACAAACACATGCATAAATAGCTATAAATAAAGCAATAAACATGCCTAAGAATCAAGGAAAAACTCAACACAAGATGGAAAATCAGAAAGCAGAAGTCCTGAAATAAATATAAAGGAGACATGAATAGATCAATGGATAACGACTTCAAAACACTTCAAAACAATAATACTAAAAATGTTAAATGAGATACTGGGAGGTCAGTCAAAGGCAGATAGGCAGGAGCAAGGAACAAAAAGAGTTCTTCATCAAAGAGGTTGAATATATAAAAAGATCACAAAAAGAGATTCTCAATGAAGTGCAGATGAATTTAGTAAATGATTTAAATAGAATTAATCAGGTAGAAGAGAGAATTTCAGCTGTAGAAGACTCAAATGAACAAATTCGTAGTTGGAAGAAGAGAGTCAAGACAAAGGAAAGGTGAGGAAACTCTATGAGAAATATCAGACTCAATTAAAAGAGGAAACCTAAGAATGATTGGCCTTTCAGAAGAAAATCAATAGGAACAGAAGTCTTATTATGAAGAAATAATTAAGAACTTCCCAAACTTACAGAATGTATTAAACATGGATGTCCAGAAAACAGAGAGAACACCTAAGCTCTTTCTTAAAAATATAATTTATTTATATATATTTTACATCATTGTTCATTTTTGTATAATGTTTGCTTTCTCCTTTCAGGTGTGTCCCCATGGAACTCCTGCCACCAATTCATGCATGCACCATCCCCATAGTCCCTTGTCCTCTTCTCTCTCCTATTTTGATCCTTCTTCTTCCCTTTCCCCTGCAGAATGTCTCTGGTTTATAGTTGCCTGTTAATTTTTAAAAATTGTTGTTATTATTTCCCCCTGATTTCTTATTTGGTTCCCCTATATTTCTCCTATAAATGAAACCATCTGATACTTTTCCTTTTCCTTCTGGCTTATTTCACTGAGCATAATCCCTTCCAGCTCCATCCATGTTGCTGTGAATGGCATGAGTTTGTTGTTTTTGATAGCTGAATGGTATTCCATGGTGTATATATACCACATCTTCTTGATCCAGTCAGGTATTTTTGGAGATTTGGGTTGTTTCCAAGTCTTACCTATTATAAATCGTGCTGCAGTAAACATAAGTGTGCAGATATCCTTTTGAATTAATGTTTTTGTGTCTTTTGGGTAGATTCCTAAGAGTGGAATTGCTGGGTCATATAGGTAGCTCCATTTTTAATAGTTTGAGGAATCTCCACACAGCTTTCTATAGTAGCTGGACCAGTTTGCATTCCCACCAGCAGCATAGGCGATTTCGTTTTTCAACACATCCTTGCCAACATTTGTTGTTGCTAGTTTTTTTTTTTTTAAAGATTTATTTATTTATACAAGAACTGGGGTACAGGCCAGAGGCTTAGGAGGGTGAGAGAATTCACCAGGGACAGAGCAGGGAACAGAACAGGCAGACTGATGAAATACACTGCGGAGGGGAGCAGCGGGTGCGGCAGGAGAGCTCTGCTGCGCCATGTGGGCAACTCCCCGGCAGGTCAGGAATAGAACCTGCACTCCAGAGGTGTGCAGGCGCTGCGCTCACAGTGCTTCACAGCGCTGTGCTCAACCCGCTGTGCCACTGGGGAGGCTCGCTAATTTTTTTTTTATATGTGCGATTCTTACTGGTGTAAGGTGGTATCTCATTGTGGTTTTGATTTGCATTTCCCTGATTATAAGTGATGTTGAACATTTTTTCATATGCTGGTTGGCCATTTGCATTTCCTCTTTGAGCTCTCCTGCCCATTTTTTGACTAGATTAATTACTTTGTTTTTGTTGAGCCCTGTGAGTTCTTTGTATATCTTTGTGATCAGTCCCTTATCAGTTGAATGAAGTGCAAAGATTTTTTTCCCAAATAGTGGGGTGTCTCTCTCTTTTGGTTAATGTCTCTTTTGCTATGCAGAAGCTTTTCAGTCTGATGTAATCCCAGCTGTTTATCTTTTCCTTCACTTTCTTTGCTTTGGGGGATGTGTCTTTAAAGATGTTACTGAGATGTTTGTCATGGAGTGTTTTGCCTATATTTTCTTCTATATATTTCATGTTTTCAGGTCTATGTTCAATTCCTTTATCCATATTGAGCTGATTTTTGTTCATGGTGAGAAGTGGTGATCTAGTTTTATCTTTTAGCATGTGGTGGTCCAGTTTTCGCAGCACCATTTATTGAATAAACTGTCCTTGTTTCATTGCATATTTTTTTGCTAATTTCTTAAATGCAAAAAGACTTGCATCCAAAAATCAAAGATAAAGAAAAACTTTTGCAGGAAGCAAGGGAAAACAAACTTATAAGGGCTCCCAAATTAGGATTTCCCTGGATTTCAGCCCAGACACTCTCCAGATAAGAAGAGAGTGGAAGGAAATATTTACAATCCTAAAAGACAACAACTGTCAGCCAAGAATTCCTTATCCTACAAAATTATCATTTAAATATCAAGGGACGATAAAGGTTTTCTCAGGACAAACAGAAGTTAATGAAGCATGCCACCACCAGAGCTGCTTTTCAAGTAATATTAATAGGTATTCTTTTATAAGAAAGTAAAAACTGAAGCACAAACTTCTCAGCAAAATGACAACAGCAATATAAGACAATAGCAATGCAAGAGCATTGCTAACACTAACACTAAGGTAGAGGAAGAAGTGGGTAGAACTAGTGTAGGTAAATGTCAGAGAGCAGACACCAGCTCATAAAAGATCTAACAACATAGAAATTCACGTAAACCCCCCATGGTATAACCACTAACCAAAAATCCAAAATAGATTCCCACAGACAAACAAGCAAAGAAATCAGTAAAAATACTAAGGGAAGTCATCTGGAGAAAGTAGAGATAAATAAAGGGAAAAAGAAACAACAGAAAAATAACACAATCAAAAATCAAAACCAAAATGACTGATAATAAACAGTTCATACCAATAATCACCCTAAATGTTAATGGTCTTAACTCACCATAAAAAGACATGGGCTAGGGCCTCCCTGGTGGTGCAGTGGGTTGAGCGCTCCGCTGTGAAGCTGTCCGCAGCCTCTGCAGCACAGGTTTGATCCCCGCCAGCTGGGAAGCTACCCACATGGCGCACAGACCTCTCCTGCCTTGCCTGCTGCTCCCCTCAGCAGTGTTTTTGGTCCATCTGCTTGTTCTGCTCCCCACTCTGTTTCTGGTGAATCCTCTCACCCTCCCAAGCCTCTGGCCTGTACTCAAGTTCTTATATAAATAATAAAAAAAAAAATCTTAAAAAAAAAAAGACAAAAGCTAACAATGTGGGTGAAAAAAATTCCATCCACCAATACTTTGTTTACAAGAGACATAGTTAAAACTGGGAGACAAAACCAAACTCAAACAATAAGCCGGAATAAAGTCAGACATGTTAGTAACTCAAAGAGCAAATCAGGAACTGATATTCTCATATCCGATAATCTAGACTTTCAAAAATAAAAGGCAATCAGGGACAAAGAAGGACACTATACAATGAGGTAAGGAATAATTCACCAAGAATATACAACTGTTGTTAGTATTTATGCTCCTAAGAAAAGGTTTATCTACACCTATGTACATAGCAAAACTGTTCACAATTGCCAATACTATGTTATTAGTATTTATGCAACAATAATTATTGCAGATTTCAACACACCACTGACACGATAGGATAGATTATCCAGACAGAAAATTAAAAAAGAAGTATAGGCCTTAAATAAAGTAATAGATCAGATGGATTTACTGGAAATTTATAGTTTTGCATTCTAAAAGCAATGAATATACTGCATTTGGAACATTTTAAAAAATAGATCATATACTAGGACATGAAACAAGTCTCTGAAAATAGAAATTACATCAAGCATGTTCATAGATCACAATGCTACAAAGTTAGAAATCAACCATAAAGGAATCCTGGAACAACCCAAAATATGTGGACACTAAACAAAATGTTTCTGAACAAATCTTGGGTCGGTGAAAGAATCAAAGAAGAGATTAAAACAAAAAATCTAGAGACTAATGAAATCAGTGAAACAAGCTACTAGATCCCTTGGGATGCTTTAAAAGCTATGCTACATGGGAAGTTTATAGCAATACAGGCCCATATTAAAAAAAAATAAGAAAGATCTCAATTTAACATTCTAACTCTGATTGAAGAAACTTAAAAAAGAGCAACAAAAGCACCCAAAAACCAGAAGTCAAAAATAATAAAGATTAGAGAGGAAATTGATGAAATAGAAAATAAAAATATAGTCCAAAAGGTCAGTGAAAGAGTTGGTTTTTGAAAAAATAAACAAGATCAACAAATCATTAGCTATGCTTAAGAAGAAAAGAAGAGAAATCCAAATCAATATATACAACAGATATCGCAGAAATACATAGGATCATAAGAACCTTCTATAAAAGTCTCTATAAACAAATTGCACAACTTAGAAGAAATGGATAAATGCTTAGATTTACATAACCTTCCAAGATTGAACTAGGTGAAATAGACAACTTAAATGGTCCAATCACAAGTGTTGAAATTGAAAGAGTAATAAAGTATCCTCAAGAACAAAAACCAAAGGCCAGATGGTTTCTCAGTGAATTCTACCAGACCTATAAAGAAGATCTAACACTTATCCTACTCACACTTTTCAAAAAAATCAGAGGGAGAAAAACTCCCCAACACATTGTATGAGACAACATTACCCTGATCCCAAAACCAAAGATAGTATTAAAGAAAATTATAGACCAATATCTCTGACAAACATAGCTGCAGAATTTCTCAACAAAATCCCACCAAACTGAATACAACAACATATCAAGAGAATTATCCACCATGATCAAGTAGGCTTCATTCCAGGGATGTAAGACTCCATCCCAGGAAAATATGCAAATCAAACGATGTCATCTATCAGATCACCAAAAAGGAAGGTAAAATCACATACACACAAAAAATAAATTCAAAATGGAATAAAGATTTAAACATAAGAACCGAAACCAAGTAAGTACTTGAAAGGAAATATAGGGGACATACTACGGGACATCTACCCCAGGGAGATGTATTTGAGGACTGAACCCCAACAGAAAGGGAAACAAAAGCAAAAATGAACAAGTGACACCAGAAAAAAAAAAAAACAATTTATAGAATGGGAAAAAATGTTTGTATATCATACATCTGAGAAGGGTCTAATCTCCAAAATTTATAAAATAATTACACAATCCAACAACAAATAAACAAATGACACAATTAAAAATGGGCAAAGGACCTTATGAGACACTTCTCTAAAGAAGATGTTCAGATGGCCTTCAGACATGCAAAAAATGTTCAAATCACTTATTATACAGAAATGCAGATTAAAACCACACTGAGATATCACTTCACCCCTGTGAGAATGGCCCACATAAAAAAGAATAGAACTAATAAATGTTAGTGAAGATGGGGTACAAAAAGAATTCTCATCCATTGTTGGTGGGAATGCAAGCTGTTTCAACCCTTGTGGAAAATGGTATGGTGATTTCTCAAGAAAATAAAAATGGAAATTCTGTATAGCCAGCAATATTTTTTTTTGTGTTATCAAAATAACATGAAAATTATAATAAAAGGTTTATCTACGCCTATGTACATAGCAAAACTGTTCACAATTGCCAAGTTATGGAACCAACTCAAGTGCTCTCCAAATGAATGGAAAGAGAAACTGTGGAGCTCATGTTCAGTGGAATATTACACATCTGTGATGAAAGAGGAACCATGGCACTTGGGAAAAATGGATGGCACTTGAGGTGATCATGAGTATAGTCAGTCAAAAAGTGAAAGATTTTGGATGGTTTCACTCATCTGCAGAATATAAATACCCAAAAAAACAATTCTATGCAAACAATAGAAGGAATAAAACTGCAACTTGGCCAAAAGCAGATAATGGCTACCAGAGAGAACAGGGGAAAGGGTGGAGGGAATGGGGGAATGAGACAGTTGGGGAAGGGGTATGGGTGGTTTTGGGGAGAGGAAAAAAATTACTGAGAGCAAAATAATTTTCATCTTGGAGTTATTTGTTGAAAAACAGAATAGAAATATATGTACCTATTTAGCAATGCACATTTTAGTTTTTAGTAGCAGAACTCTTAAAAAATTAGTTTCTGTATAGTAAAGAAAACCACCAAAAGGTCACCCAGCAATACTGCTATTAGGTATTTATCAGAATAACCTGAAAAACTTAATACGAAAAAGATCTGTCTACACCTATGTGCATAGCAGCACTGTTTACAATTACAATCATGAAACCAACCCAACTGCCCTTCAGCAGATGAATGGATAGAGAAACTGGAGCATATAGTCAATGGAACAGCACACAGCAGTGGAGAAGGATGAAATGGTGGCATTCGGGACAAGATGGATGGACCTTGAGGTGATAGGTTGAATGAAATTAGTCGAAAAGTGAAAAGACAGATTTTGGATGTTTTCATTCATCTGCAGAATATAAATACCCCCCCCCATTACATGTAAACAATAGGTGAAATAAAAATTTGAACTTGGCAAAAAAGAAGGTAATGGTTACCAGAGGGATTAGGGGCAATTGTGGAGGGACTGAGGGAGGGAGATACATGGAGTATAGGTATGGGTGGTTGGGTGGAGGCTAAAATAATTAAAAAAAAAAAAAAAAAAAAACAACGAAAAGGCAATCTACAGAATGGGAGAAAATATTTACAAACTGTCTGATAAGAGGTTAATAAGTAAACCCAGTAGCAGACCCCCCCCCATCCAAATAATATAATTTAAAATGGACAAAGGACTGGTAATAGGAATTTTCCAACAATGACAAATGACTAGTAGGTACGTGAAAAGATGTTCAACATCACTAATGATAAAGGAAATACAAATCAAAACCACAATGAAATATCACTTCACAGGTGCTAGATGGCTATTATCAAAAAGACAGGAGATAACAAATGTTGATAAGGATGTGGAGAAAAGGGAACTCTTGGGCACTGTAGGTGGAAATGTTAATTGGGACAGACACCACAGAAAACAGTATGGAAGTTGCACAAAAAAATAAAAATAGATCTACCATATGATTCAACAATCCTGCTTCTGGGTATATATCCAAAAGAAATGCAAATAAAGTCAGTCTCTGAAAGGGATAGCTGCATCCCCACATCTATTGCAACATTATTCACAATAACCAATAAGTAGAGACAACCCAAGTGTGCTTTGAAAGATGAATGGATACATTATATATATGTGTGTGTGTGTGTGCACATGGCTATTATCATATATATGTGTGTATATAAATGGCTATATACATACACACATGCATATATACACACATATATCTTATTTTCTTCATTATATATGTGTGTATAATTGATTATTATTTGGCCCTAAAAAGAATATCTTGCCTTTTCTGACAATATGGTTGGAGATGGAGTACATTCTGTTAAGTAAAATAAGCCAGGCAGAGAAAGACAAACAATATGTGAACTTATTTATATTTGGAATATTAAAAAAAACAAAAAATGGGCATGGGAGAAATGAGAGATATTGGTCAAAGGATACAAGATTTCAGTTATAAGATGAATAAATTCTGATGATCTAATATACAGCATGGTCATTATACTTAACAATGCTATATTCACTAAGAGAGTAGAACTTAAGCATTGTCACCCCACCCCCCCCAGAACAAAGGTAGTTGTGAGGTGATGGGCACATTAATTAATTTGATTGTGGAAATATTTCACAATGTATATTTACATTGAATCTTCACTTGCATGCTTTAGGTTGTATGAAATTTTACTT
Organism: Talpa occidentalis; assembly: GCF_014898055.3. Taxonomy (NCBI): domain Eukaryota; kingdom Metazoa; phylum Chordata; class Mammalia; order Eulipotyphla; family Talpidae; genus Talpa; species Talpa occidentalis. The sequence goes on from NW_023603184.1 coordinate 55,456,245, forward strand.
GAGATTATACCTTAGTACAGGTGGAAAAAATAAAGAACAAAGACTTATGAGATTAGAAAGAAAAAGAGATATAATCACAGGTATGTTAGACATTAAATAGTCTCATGTAAGACATTAAACCAGAAATTATTATATGCAATTATAAGGAAACACTTTTGAAAATGCAGAGTATTTTTTGGTGACTTTCTAACAAAGCATAAATTAGTAAAGTTAATCCAAGAATGAATAGATAATAACATGGTGTAATTTTTGTGATAGAGGTCGGGAATGACATTAAAGACTTACTTACTGTATGTTGGAATCATTTGGGGAGCTTTAAAAATACCTGATGCTGAAAATTATTCAGTTGCTGTGGAAAACAACTTGTGATTATTTAACAAGTTAAACATAGAATTACATAAGACCCAGCAATTCCATTCTTAGGAATAGATCTAAAAGAATAGAAATCAGATGTTCCAGCAAGAGCTTGCACACCCATGTTCGTTACAGCACTATTCATAAAAGCCAAGAGGTGGAAACAACCTAAATGTCTATCAGTAGATGAATGGATAAACAAAATGTGATAGATGGTACAATGGAATATTACTTAGTCATAAAAAGGAATGAGGAATTGATAGCTGCTCTGACATGGGTGAACCTTGAAAACATGTCAAGTGAAAGGATGCAGACACAAAAGGCCACTCAGAAGTCTATTTACATGAAATGGCCAGGACAGGTAAATCTATAGGCAGAGACAGTAGGTTTTTGTAGCCAGCTACTAGGGGTGAGGAATATTCTGAGCATGACTGCTAATGAGAACAGGATTTCCTTTTGGGGTGAGGAAAAGTTCTGGAACTAAATAGAGGTAGTGGGTTCACAACATTGTGAGTGTATTAACTGCACTGATTGTATACTTTGAAATAGTTTTTTAAAAAATCCTGATTTCCCACCCCCAAACAACTGAAATCTAAATCTCTGGATGTGGGGGCCCAGACACTGGTATTCAAAGGTCCCCAAATAACAGTGTATGGCCAAAGTGTAGATTGTTGGGGGAGCTGGAGTATAGTTGCAGCATGTAAATTTCTCGGGGTCAATAATATTTTGTATTGTTCTGGGGCCAGATAAGACACATAACAATTAAAAGATCAATATTTATAACATATAGAGAGCTCCTGCAAAGAAAATACAAACACCTAAATATGTCAAAGTATGCAAATACTATTTGAGTTGGGCAAGCATAGGAGGACAAGCCTTTAAAAACTGAAACAGGGCCTCCCCGGTGGCGCAGCGGTTGAGCACTGGGCTGCGAAGCTGCCCGCAGCCTCTGCAGTGCTGGTTCCATCCCCGGCCGCTGGCGAGGGTCCCACATGGCACAACAGACCTTCCTGCCGTGCCCGCTGCTCCCCTCAGCAGTGTATTTCGTCAGTCTGCCTGTTCTGTTCCCCACTCTGGCTCTGGTGAATTCTCTCACCCTCCCGTGCTTCTGACTGTACCCAGTGCTTGTATGAATAAATAAATAAATCTTTAAAAAAAACAAAAAACAAAACTAAAACAAAGAGGTTCAACTTCACTAGTGAAAATAAGAGTGAAAGTAATGGTGACTCGCTACTTTTCAGTCATCAGATGGGCAATAGTTAATAGGGACGCAACGGCCCATGCAAAGACGTGGCGGGCGAGAAGGACATTCCTTTATGTTGTTCGTGGGAGTGTGACTTATCATTGCGGTTTTACTCATTTCGTTTAGAAAATGAGTATGACAACACCTATTGGAAATTCCATCTCTGGGCCCCACCCTGTAGAAATACTGAGGATTGTTTAGAGTGGCAACAAAAGACAGCCCGGAAATAGCTGTATGCCCTCGAAGGGGCAGTGGCTGAATAGTCAAAGCACACTCGTGCTGTGGGATTTTATGCAGCCATTAAAGGAATTGAGCTAGACAGCTGTCTGTGCACCTGGAGGAGCTCCATGTTGTGTGCACTGCCAAGGTCAAGGTGTTTTTTGTTTTTTTTTTTTAACTCAAACCGTAGAGAGTGAAAGAGTTCCTGGGCATGGCCTAGTCTTCTTTGTCTTTGTCCCCTTCTTCTCCCTCATTTTGCTGTGCCTTTAGCGACACTTGTGACTCCTAGAACAGACCTTGTTCATGCTGTTCCAGTTGTCTAGAAAGAAGTCCCCACCTTGCTAATTCCTACTTATGGCTTGTGCGAAGGCAATGTCTCCTCCGGGAAGCCTGCCCTAGCCCCACTTCATCTGCTGTGTCTCCTCCTCACATGTTGCTGCTCATCCTATGGCCTCTGGGTTGAGAAGTCCTTGTGGGAGGGGAACTGTGTTTTGCTCACCCTGGCATACTCCATGCCTTGCACCAGGCCTGGCCAGGGGCGGGGAGAGAGAGGAGATGAGATGGAACTAAGGGGGTATCTGGCCTTTGCCTTTAGGGGTTGGGCTGATCATTGGGGATTAGCTCAAAGGGATGGGCCTGATGTTATGTTCTTTGTTACTAAATTATTTTGAATGGACTATTATGCATTTCCCAGCTCTTTAAAGGCGGTGAGGGTGACCAGATACCCAGCGTGTGCCTGGGTTCTCCTGGCCTTGGCACTGAAAGTCCTGCACTCAGAGCAAACTTGAATATTGATCACCTTAAGGTGGCCTGAGTCACCTGGTGGTTGGGGGCCTCTTGTGTTCCTCCCCCAGAGGCAGCTTGCTGTGTGAAGCCTGGGGTCATCCGGAAGGAACTTTTAAAGGGAGCACTCCTGGTTACTGCTTGGCTAGCTCTGGTCTGATTTCTACCACTTTTAATGAGTCATCTTAAGCAGCTTATTTAATTCCATGAGTCTCAGTTTCCTAATACACTAAATGGGCACAAAAATCCCAAATCAGGTTGATGAGAATTTTCAGTGTGATAATATAAATAAAGTCACTGGGCACTGGGGCCAGGTGGTCAGAGGGAGAGTTTCTACCTCCAGTGAGTGCACAGTGGGGGCCAGGCACTGCGGTTTAACCCTTAACAACTACAGAGATTGGAGCTGATGTGATTCCCACTTGACTGACAGGAAGACAGGCTTATTGAGGCTAAGGGCTCTGCCCAGGGTTACAGACATGTGGGTGGCTGGACTGAGCAGTAGTTAGATCCCCAGGGGCCACGCAGCTCTGGGTGCTGGTGGGGCATGCTGATGTGACTTGGTCTTGTGTCTGGTCACTGTATTGTGGGCCAGGCCTCCCCATAATTATTGGACTATCCTCCTGGGGAGCCCCAGCTCCATCCTCTGGCCTAGGGCAGTGGAATCAATGTGTAAAGCCAGCAGCCCCTTTGGGCCAGTCCATGTGGCCCAGGACTTCGGCAGAATTGGGAGAAATCAAGGAGCTCAGCAAGGTGATCTGAGCAGTGATTCATTCATTTACACAATCATTCCAGCGTGCGTTAGTTCATTGCCATTTTGCAAACTGCAAGAAAAGGACTGCTGCACCGTGAACGCACAGGTGCTCCAAGGGAGGAAGGAGAACCCAAGACTGTCCGCCTGGGACAGTCAGTGAAGGCATCTTGGAGGAGGATGCACTTGAATTATGCCTGGAAAGACTGACTATGCTGCTGGAGTGGAGGGCAGCAGCGGGCAGCATTCCAGCAGAGGTCCATGCCAGTGCTTGTGTGCAGGAGGCCAGGGTTGGCGGGTAAACACTGCTGGGGTCAGGGAGACTTGGCAGGGGAGGAGCTATGCTGGCCTCCATGCAGACTGCAGTTTTCCTGCCGTCTGGACTTCTGTGCAGTCACTGGAGAGTTCTGAGGAACAGGGACTGCTGGCTTTGTGGGCTAGGAAGCAGCCATTGGGATTATTGGGGGACTGTATGGTTCTGGGTGATGTGAGGGCTGAGGGCAGACCCTGGTACAGTCCCAGCCTCTTCACTTATCCTGGCTCTGCATTCTGCACCCCTGTTCTTGTTGGTTCCCAGTATCCCAGTGTACAGTGTGGAAGATTTTTGATGGAATGATAGTGGCTGGATTAGGGACTCAGTGACAGGCTGAGTCCTCAGTGGGAGGAGATGGTGGGATAACAGAGGAATGAGGACTTGATTTGAATTTGGAAAGAAAGACATTTTCTCCCCCCTTTGCCCCCACCCCCTTTTTGCAGCAGGGGCAATGCCTCTAGGCAGCCCTGACAGCTCCTCATCCCGCTGTTTTGCACAATATACAATTTCTTTGCATAACAGACAGAATAATCTCATTTTCTCACTGGCTACACAGTTTAGCTTTCAATCAATTATCCCCAGATACATTAAAAAAAAGTCTCCATGTCACATCTCTGCCTGCTTGGTGCTCTGTTTTCCCTGTCAAGGAATTTGCAAATCAATTGCTTTAACAATACTTTCCCCAATTACCTTCCAGTGCCTGTGATGTCACCCTGGTTAATGTGCTCCTGATAAATAATGCATCAGGAAGTGGTGAGGCTTTCTCTCCCTCCCTGAGAAGCAATAAGGGAAACATCGCTTTCTTGTGATGACCAGCTGGGAGGCAGGTTGGTGGGGGGAAAGTGAGCCAGCTTGGTCGCCTGAGTGAGACCCTGTACCTTGGCTTCTGCGCAAGGACACCGGGTTAGTTAGGCGTCTGTCCTTACAGCCTTCGCGGGAGTCCGGAAGACATCCAGGCGCCGGCCAATGGAGATGAGGGAATATTCTGCTCTTGCTGTGGCCCACGGGGAGGGAGCACCTTTGGCTCCTTGAGAACCCCGGAGAGTGGCTGGGAAGAGAGGGCATCCTGAGCTGGCCATACTCCCAACCTATGTCCCCAGAGTCTTCATCCCCGAATGTCACCATTCCACGGTTAGGGCACTGTGGAGATGTTCCGTGCTGTGGGTTGGGCTGGGGACTCCATGGGGGCCCGTGGCGCCCAGAGGAGTTGTGGCTTTGGGGGAAAGTCCTCTGTCCTGGTTTAGACAGCACCTGAGCTGGCCTTGGCTCGAGGTGGGCTGGTGGGAGGTGCAGACCTCTGACTGGAGTTTATCCATTTCCTTCATCCTAAGCTACGTGTGGTGCACGCTCACCTGAGTGCAGGGTGGTGGTGCGCATGCCTTACAGGTATGTGTGTCAGTGTGTGCATGCGCTTGGTGTGTGTACATGTTTAGGTGTATGTGCAATCACTCCATGAGTGAGATCAGTAGGCGGTGCTACTGGACCAGACCCCAGGCACTAGACCCTGGGAAGGCCATCCTCCGGGAATACAGAATTTGCTTGCAGGGCTTTATTTATTCCTTGTACATCTATTACTCGTCTTAATAGTTATAAGTGTATTTTGATATTGCAAGTTACAATTGCAATTTCTAGAAAATCCAAGTAAATTGCAGCAGTTTGTAACAGCAGCCACAAACCAAAGTGGCTTGAGTTCCCAGGTACATGGAGAAAGGAGCTGGCCTACTAATGTCTCTGTCTCCCTCACACAGGAGACCCCAGCTGTCACCACTCGCTTAACCAAAATCCTGCGTGACATGCACACTGTGTTACTTAACTAACAAACTGTACTCTAACTCAGGAAAGCATGTCTGCAGGGCTGCAAATGTGCAAGGGAAGGAGGGAAATCAGAGAGCTTTCCAGAAAGAGAGGACTCTGCATTGAGCATGAAGAACGAGTAAGTACGTAGACGTTCCAGAGGCTCACAAGAGAGGGACACTTTCCTGGATGGACCTTGCACTGGGCAAGTGTTATCTGGAGTGCCCTGATGGAGCTGTGGGAAGTGGAGAAGTTTTTATGGTAACAGACTCATGTTCTCCCCTGTAGAGGGGCTTTCCCTGGGTGAGCACCTTTTTTTAAATTTTTAATTTTTAAAAAATGTTTATTTATTTATGCATACAAGGACTGGGATACAGGCCAGAGGTGCTGGGAGGTGAGAGGATTCACCAGAGTGGGGAAAAGAACAGGCAGATTGACTGAAGAAGGAATCAAATTTGTGATACACTTCCAATTTGTATAAATTAAAATGCAAACCCTCACAGGCAGAGCAGAGAAAGCCTCTAGAAATTTCTCCAATGTATGGGAGTAGATGCCTCTGATGGAGGTGGGGGGAGGGATAAAGGGAGAAAAGAAAGGCAAATTCCAGAGAAGCATTTTCACCTAGATGCCCTAGAAAGCAGAGATGAGTGAGGATTAACTCCAGTGCTTTATTAGGGAGCAGGGCTGGGAAGGGCAGATGGGAGGCTTGAGGAGATGGGGCTCTCTCTCCATGGGTGCATGCCTCCCACCATATGGGATCCCTGTAAGCCTGTGGGGTGGGGAAGTCACCCCTAGGACGCATCAGAGTGAGGAGGAAGGGATTAGCCAACTCTGTCTCATTTCCTGTCTCCTGGGCAGAGGTTACCCTGGGCAGTTCACACTGCCACAGCAGGAGGGGCCAGGACTACGGGGGAGTGGCCAGTTGGCATAATCAGTAGAATTGTGGAGTGGCTGGGTGTAGGGTAAATGGTTTTCAGGCTTTTCTGCCCTCCCACCATTAGGATGATGGTGGCCTGCCTGATGGGGCACCTGCAGTTGTTACATTGCTGCAAACTGTCTTGTTTCCTTCTGTGGGCCATGGGAAGGGTACTGAGGGAGTCACCAAGGGAAGAGAAGCAGGGAAGAGGCAGGAGAGAGAGAAGGGGATAGAAGCCAGAGAAGACCAGAGTGAAGACTTGCTGAGGGCCTGAAGGCCTGCCAGCCTCCTGACCCCCCGGCACCCCTGCCTGCCGTGTACCTGGTTGCCACACTACATGTAAAGCTCAATAAAAGCCTGTTAAAGCCACCAAGGGCTCCAAGACTCTCCTTTACCCGTCTGCTGGATCAGAAAACCTGCCCAGTGCTCATCCAGCCCCTACACTGGGTGTGCTGGTGGCCAAGGGAATGGGAGATTGAAGATGAGAGATAGAAAGGCCAAGAGCATCTGAGAAGCTTCTGGGAGAATGGCATGTGAAGGCGTGCAGGACTCCAGGGCTGAGGAACATGAGCCCACCTGGTGCCAGGGAACACGAATCCACACGTATCTCAGACTGGGGCACCTGAGTTTGAGTCCTCGAGCAAATGATGGAACTGCGCCGCCTTGGTTTCCATATTGACAGAGTGGAGATAATAAGAGTATTGCCGTGGACCCTTGAACAGCAGGGTTCAAAACCAGTGCCAGACAGTGAGCGAGAAACAGCTCCAGTGGCCAAACATGGCAGACAATCTGGGGAAGGTTCTGATTATTCAGGACTTCTGCTCATTTCTTTTACCACCAGGACCCCACTAAGACATGGCCACTGAACGTAAAGCAAATGGTGGAAGAGCCGCTGGTACCACAAAGAGACTTTTTTAGAGAAAGGAGAAAGCAAAAATGTCAGTCGGAAATGACAGCACATTTCCATAGAGTTACCAGGAGTGGGGCTGCCCCCTGCCTCCCCTGCCATCCTCCCGACAGCAAGACCAACCCCTCTTCCTCCCCCTCGGCCTACTCACTATGACTAGGATGAAGGCCCGTATGATGATCCACTTCCAACAGTGAATAGTAAATACAAAATAGGTATTAGATGGCTTTATTTGATTAGGGAGGCTTCTGGTCAACAGCAGGCTATTGGTAGGTTTTGGGGAAGTCAAAAGTTACATATAGATTTTTGACTCTGCAGGGGACTCAGGGCCCCTACCCTTGGTGTTGGTCAAGGGTCAACTGTATTTCATCAGAATATGTGAATACGGAATGCCAGCCTGACTGGCACTCGACGATCATATCCCTTGTCCCTTGTGGGTGCATGGCCCCTGCGGTCCCAGGACAACTGCATTTTCCAGCTCAGCTACGATGGCAACGAGTCTTGGTTTGTTGGGATCCTGCAGACACTGCCCTCATCCAGAAAATCCCCCTCCCGGGTGGAGATGCCCCTTCTTCCTAGCCAGGCACACCATTTATTTTTCGCTCCCTAGGTTCCTCTGTGTTGACACCTAATTACATGAAGCTTCTCACTCAACATTCTCTGTGTATTAAGCACTAATTATTTTGTGTGTCCTGAAAGAGAGACAACAAAACGCCACTTATTGTGTTAATTGGCATTTGTGTAACCCCTAGGAAACTTGTGAAGCACATAAGTTTTATTCCCTGTTTGTTCATTAATTCAGATATTTATCGAGGGCTTGCTCTCTGTCACTGCCATCTGGCAATTGGGGTCCAGATATAAGATTATTGCCCTGCCCGCAGATCCCTCAGATCACGGGCACCGACAGACGACACACGCTGGACTGCGCTGGGAGAGGGGCTGAGCGGAGGTGTGAATAGCTGAGAGCTGAGGAGCGCTGGGGTGCCACTGCCCTGAGGGTCGTGTGGGCTGAGCTGTGAAGCGTGGGGGGGTTCCACAAGGTGGCAAAGTGGGCCTCTGTGGGTATCTTGCTTCCATACTTGTGTTACAGGGCAGCCTCAATACAAAACCGGGTGCCTGACTGAGGGTCCCCACCCGCGCGCTTAAAGGAACTTATCAATACTCCACTGCAGGCACACGCGAAAGGTTAATAAAAGGTTTATTTACAAGGGAAGGGCAAATGAGGAAATGTACAACTCAGGGAGAAAAGTGGGAGACAAAGTTTTAAATGCGTCCTACCTGATCCACCGATCTGGAATCCCAAATGGCGCTCTGAGAGCTGGCCGCGAGCCAGGAGCCCTGAAGCCAGGAGGCGAGCGACAGAGCGAGAGAGCAAGCCAGCCCAAGCATGTGACGGTGGTGTGTGAACCCCTCCTTGCTGAGCGGGGGCCAGGCCACACTGACGGGCACCAGGGAACAAGACTGTGTCTGAGCGTCTGCGTGTCGGATGCATCGCCCTCACTATTCCTGCACGGGCCCTGGAGGGGTGTGGATGGTCATCCTGACATTTTGCAGAGCAGAGTAAAGGCAGCAAACTCTTAGACTGATAAATGCTGCTATCTTGAAGTGAACTTTGGGTAAAACCATTGGGTGAGCTTGAGAGCCTGCCCCTTGCGCCCGGGCCCCTCGGGATCACAGAAACAGCACGGACTGAGAGCGGCAAAGGGCCTGGAGAGCACCAGCTCCTCAGAATCTAGGGTGAGAGGAGTGTACACTGACCACTAGGGTCTGGTGCTGGTTCCGGAACCGTCTGTCTATCCTTGACGCTGAATGTCCTGGTATCGTTATTAACATAGGCCCATAGGTCTCATGTCCATGCAATTCCAGGGACCCTGTGGGCTAACTGCATCTGGTCCCGATTTAAAAAGCTCTGTGCACGGATTCCTAGTCATCCACAGTCAAAGCCTGGGTGCCCCCGGTTATGTGACGAGAACTTGTACTCTCAGGTAGCCTTCAGCCCTGCACTGGGAAGGCCCTGAGTTAGAAAGAACACTCTGTGAGTAGTTGGCCTTTGCTCCTGGGCTCAGCTGCTCAGGGCCTGAGGCTCCTCGGACAGCTCACTATGACTCTGGGTAGCTGTTTGCTCACCCAGTAAGTAGGGATGCAGTGGGTGGATTTAATGAGCCTTTGTCCTTGGATGGTTTGAAACAGTTCAATTCTAGATTGTGCCTCCAGGGCGCTGGGGAGCACGTTTTCCCTTGAGCATTGCTGGGGTGCTTAGGACACTCTTAGCAGACCCGGGACCTGCTGGTTTTCCCTGGTGGGTGCCTGTGTGTGAGGGGGACATTAAGGCCGTCTTTCTTTTCTTTGTTTTTTTAAAAAGACTTTATTTTTATTTATACAAGAACTGGGGTACAGGCCAGAGGCACGGGACGGTGAGAGGATTCACCAGAGATAGAGTGGGGAACAAAACAGGCAGAAGGACTGAAGACACTGCTGAGGGGAGCAGCAGGGAGACAGGAGAGGTCTGCTGCGCCATGTGGGTAGCTCCCTGGCCGGGGATCGAACTCGTGCTGCAGAGGATGCGGATAGCTTCACAGTGCTGTGCTTAACCCATTGTGCCAAGAGGGAGGCCCTAAGGCTCTCTTTCTTCGTGGGGCTCAGGTTTTTGGCAGACAATAGATAGATGACTGTGTACTTCAGGGTGTATGCTTGGGAGTATGCTCCTTATGCAAAGTGAACAACTGACTTGATCTGGGAATTCAGATTCCAAGCCCAGTGCCTTCTGGTGGAATCCAGGGCCCAACTCTAGAGATGGGACCTCTGAACCTACATTAACGGTGGTACCAGTGCATTCAACATGAAGGGTAGACAGATGGTACTAGAACTGGCATCCAGAACTCTTGTGGTCAGTGTATATTCCTCTCACTCTTGATTCTGCAGATCTGATTCTCCCCTTGTCCTTTGCAGTTCTCAAAGAGAAATGAGGTCCTAAGCAAGTTAGCGTGAAGTAGATAAGCCATCATGCAGGGAGACGTGACATGCCTTGCAGAGAGCCCCTGGGTTCTGTTTCATCATTATATTCACTGTTGATAACAATGCAGTGGCTGATATACCTGCCATGAGCTTTGCTTGCTACTACTCCAGAATGAGTCATCTGTGCCTCCTGACTCAGGGTCTGGCCCACAGGTGGAAGAGATAAAAGGGTAGAGATAAAACTCCATGGAAAGATGCTCTAATGGCCAGTGTAGGTGGGCATACGCATCTTCAAGTGTGATTTAATTGCAAAATCAATAAGCCCATTACAGTGGTTTAATCTCTACCTTTTAGAGCTGCTTGCAAAGTTGAGTTGCTTGTTCCTGCACCAATGACCATGTGCTTTGATTGCAAGGCTGGAGGGGTGGGTGAAGGCGGCCTTGGGGATTTCCTTTCCTCTACTTAGGGACCCTGGGCTCCACCCTCTGACCTCCTAAATAGAAAAAGAAGTTGCTAAAAGCTCTTGTGTATGTAGGTGTTAAGATAGGGATGGAAAGCAAGGAGCCTTTCTGGAGTACCTATGGTGATGTCAGATCATTGTGTTTCAACAGTCCTGTGAACTAAGTGTTGGTACCACAATTTCACATAGAACATCCATGACTCCCCCTTGCTACGGAGCAAAACTGCCCCAAATTCAGTGGCTTAAATACACACCTACTGTCAGCGTAGCCTAAGATTCTTCGGGTCTGGACTGGGCTAGACGAAGCTTAGTGGGGACTGGCCATGTGTTTATGGTTGGTTGGGGAGTTGACTGTGGACCTGTTGGTCCACAGTGACCTGATACCCAGTGCAGTTCAGCTGGTTTTTGACTGGGTCATGGGTGTGACTGACTGTGTATCTCTTCCTCAAGCTGGTTAACTGGACCTGTTCCCAAATGAATGGCAGAGTTCTAGAGAAGCAAGATCCAGACTCAGTCTGGACACAGTGCCACTTCTGTCACAGCTTATTGGTCAAAGCAAACTACTACATCAATGCAAAATGCCTGGAGAAGCTGCAGAGGACAGATCATTTTTGTAACCTACCACACAAGGTAGTTGAGGTTCTCAGACTTCAAGGAACTTGCCAAGACATACATCTGTGATGTGTAGTCCCAGTGGGGAACCTCCACTTTTATTATTATCATTTTATTTTATATAATTTTTACATAATTTTTCATTTTTTCACAATGTATGCATTTTCATTTTGGTTATATTCTCCATATAATTCCCACCCCCCTTATTTTGACCCTAATCCCTCTTTTCCTCCTCCCCACCACAGTAGTGTGTCTCTGGTTTACAGTTGCTTGTTGATTTTGATTTTTTCTTTATCATAATTAGTCTTTTTCCTGGTCCCTTATTTGGGTTTTCTAAATTCCTGCTATGAGTGAGACCATCTGGTATTTTCCTTTTTCTTTCTGGCTTATTTCGCTGAGCATGATCCCTTTCAGCTCCATCCATGTTGCTGCAAATGGCATGAGTTTATCTTTTTTGATTGCTGAGTAATATTCCATTGTGCATATGTACCAAAGGAACCCTCTTGCACTGCTGGTGGGAGTGCAAAATGGTCCAACCACTATGGAGAGCTATGTGGAGATTCCTCAACCTGCTAAAGATGGAGCTTCCATATGATCCAACCATCCCACTCCTGGATATTTACCCAAAGGACACAGAATCATTAATTCAAAAGGGCACCTGCACCCCCATGTTTATAGCAGCACTATTTACAATAGATGACTGAAGCCTCCACTTTTAAAGAGAATCAGATACATGAATAGATAATGTGGAGTTGGGGCATTGAGTGTGAGCCTTCTATCAGAAGTTTTATGCCTTTTCAGAAGTCAAGAGGTTTAAAAAGACAAATTTATTTCAAGTAGATTTCTGTTTGCAATGCTCACAATTGATACTTCCATACATGCTACATAATATGCCGATACTGCTGTTTCTTGATTAACCAATTTTAAACATTGTCTATTGACTGCAATGGAAAATGGTGATTTAGCACTGCACAGACTTCCCTGCATTGACCATTCCCCATCCTTCAGTATACTTTTCTCACAACTTTTGGTTAAATCAATAGTCAGTGTTTATGCTACTCTGACAGTAAATTTTACTTAGTGCTGAGTGAAATGGACTATGATGATTTTCCTGGACTTAGTATTTCCTGGACTCACATTTCCCCTTTATTTGGTTTTCTATAAACCTATATTTATTTTTTAGAATTTTTTACCAGATCAGTTCTATATGAATCAATATTATTTCCCAATTAGTCGAATTGACTTTCTATTAAATTCCTTTTCCCCCAGGTCCCTTTCATGGGGGCTTCCTGGCTCCCCTTTGCTCTTTAGGCTATGCACAGCCTGCCGTCCTAGGACTTCTCTTAGCAGCATGCTTGGGATAGAGTCCCAGGTCTCCACACTTCCCTTCCTGCTTTACATCATCATTTTGCTGAAGCATCTCCTATTTCTCCTTGAATGAACTCCCAGACATGGGTTAGCAGAAAAATAAAGAAAACTGAAGAAAATATCCTCAGGGGAACCTAGGAAGGGAATGGGAGAAGGAGAAGCAGCCATGCCTGGTGTAGTTATGGGTGGAAGGCCTGTCTCAGCTGATCGGGCCACACTGGTGTGAAGGGATACCATAGGGTTTCTCCTGCAGCAGGCTGCCTTTAACTCTGGGTCACTGTAAGAAGGGTGGGGTGGAGGGAACCTTAACTCCAGGCATTATCTAGGCCAGGGTAGTCACTGCTATGAGCCACTGTTGCCAAGCCCACAACAGCTCATGGCACAACACTGGGAAAGGTGGGTTGGAGGATGTGGATAACACATCACTAGGGCTACTCCACTCTTCACTGTACCTCATACTAGGTGGGCAGTTTGGCAGCAGTATCAGTAGGCTTCAGTGTTCATCATGGGGAAGAGAAATCATTGTAGGTATTTATGCAATTGTTGGGAGGGCCAAAGAAGCAATTTCTAGGTAGTGTTTCTTGAATGATTTTCAGAACAACACAGAGCTACCATTAAAGGGCCACTCCCCTGAGGAGTCTTGGGAGTGCTGGCAGCCTGGGTCTGGTGTCTCTCCTACCTTGAAAGCAGACTCACAACACCTGGAAGCCGAGCACAGGCCCTCAAAACTTCCCTCCAGGCTCAGAATCACATGGAAAGAAGCCACCTCCACTACTGCCACTGCCTGGTGTCACAGCAAGGAAGTAAGAAGAAGGAATCTGGGAATCTGTTAAAGGGAAATGATCTCCCCTTCTCCAGGGCAACCTGCAGAAGCTGTAAGAAAATTGCCTCTATTTTCCACAGACCTGCTTTATGTTCAGGACCCCAAAGAGCCCCAAATCTTTACAAATAGAAAGAGGGTAAAATAGAGGTTGAGAGAGTAATACAGGTATCATACAGCTGGGTACAGAATTCTAGATTAAGCATTTTTTTAAAAGATTTATTTATTTATACAAGCACTGGGTACAGTCAGAAGCACGGGAGGGTGAGAGAATTCACCAGAGCCAGAGCAGGGAGCAGAGCAGGCAGAAGGACCGAAGTACACTGCTGAGGGGAGCAGCGGGCGGCAGGAGAGGTCTGCACACCATGTGGGACCCTTGCCTGGTGGCCGGGTATCGAACCGGTGCTGTAGAGGCTGCGGGCAGCTTTGCAACCCAGCACTCAACTGCTACGCCACCGGGGAGGCCCTAGAATTCTAGATTAGACACAAATTTTTTCATAAGGATTTTGAAGGCATTGCTCTATTGTATTTAATTACTGTTTTCGCTGTTGAGGTATAAGGCAATTCTAATTTCTTGATGAGTAGCTTTCTTTCTCCCTCTGGAAGTTTTGTAGTTCACTCTTTCTCCCTTGCATGCTTCACATTGGTAGGGATGTTTTCTTTCATTGGCCTGGACACTCAGTGGGTGGGTCTTTCAATCTGAAACTTATGACCTGTGATGAAGACAGTTTGTGTACCCTCCATATTCATGTGTTGAAACCTAACCCTCCATGTCATGGTATTGGGAGGTGGAGACTTTAGGAGATGCCCAGGTCAGGGTGGTGGGCTCTCAGAATGGGATTAGTGTCTTTATAAATTGACTTCACAGGGCTCCCTCATCCCCTTTACCACTTGAGAAAATGGCAAGAAGATGAATATCAATGAAGCAAGAAGCATGCTCTCATTAGACGCTGAATCAGTGGAGCCTTGATCTTGGGCTTCTGAGTCTTGAGAACTGTGGGAAACAAATATTTATTTGTTCATTAGTTACCTGGTTTATGGTATTTTTGTCATAGCATCCCAAATGGACTAAGGTAACCTGGGAAATTTTTAGTGTCATTTCATTGATAATTTCGCTGTCTTTTTCATTCTCTCTTTCTAGATCTTATACTGGTCTGGGCACAGATCTTCTGAATTGACTCTTTACAATTCTTATCTTTTATCTTTGATTTTTTCCTTTTTCATCTACTTTTGTTCTTATTTCAGTCATTGTAATTTTAATTTACAGGAGTTCTTTGTGCTTCTGTTACCTTTTTACAGAACTTTATTCTTGTTCTGTACCTGTGATATCTTTCTAATTTAATTTTTCCTTCTTTTTTCTTGTTTTGATTTCATTTGGAGACTGTTGGCTGCTAAATCATATTTAAGAATGACACACTCTTAGCGAGGATGGAGCTATTGGGGTAGGGGGAGTTGGTCAACTTGAAGCTTTGCCATTTAGGGAACAGATAGTGGTGGGACCTTATCCTTGGGGATCCCCAACAGCAGGCCTTGGGGGTCTCTTTCCTGAACAATTGTCATCTTCTATGTCTTCTCTCAGGAGAGGGTTGAGGGGTGGAAGTTACACTGTTTTAAGTGTGTCTTCCTCTCATCCCATTTCTCTTCTTCCTCTCATACGTATCCCTTATTATTCTTGGGCACCCCCCACCTCCCAGGCTGGTGCCCTTTGTCTTAATTTTTCCAGAAACAAACCTCTGATGTCCTAACTTTGGGGAAGAGTCACTAACTTTAGGAGATGTTGGTGGGGGGAGCCCGAACTTCCAGTGTCATCATCTATTCACTTTTCCCTACCCCAGGACTCTCCCCGCCCCACAACGTTAGCCGGGATTGTGTCTATTATCCTAGCATAATTAATGGCATCCATCAATGAGTTGTCCTAAACGGGATAATAAATTTGTGGCCCCTTTCAGTTTCCTCCTAGCACTCAGGTATGCCCTGGCTTTTCTATTCTAGTCCTTACATGGGTGACTTGTTGCTAGTTGGCTATTTGCCCTGGGTAATGCCTCTGCATTTCACATGGGTGGCTTCCGGGTTCTTTGGAATAGTTATAATCGTCCACACATTTTCTGGATTCTAAAACATGTTGCAGTTTTGCATTTGTTGCTGTCTCCTTTCTCATTCTCTCAGTCCCGATGTATTCACATAGATTTGAACAGATTGGGTCCACTTGTGTGTGGATTTTTTTCCCAATAAACATGGTCCTCCACATCCATGACTTCTCTATTTAAAGATTCAAACCCCCTCAGACATCCTCTTTTGGTTGAATACACTGGTTGAGCTCTCAGGTGGTGGGTTCTGAAACCACATGTCCCAAGGCAAGCTCTTCTCAGCTATGGCACTTCAGAGATTTACTGGCTCATAACTTCATGTGTGCTGTCATGTGCAGTTCGCTGGCTCTCTAGGTATTTATAATGCACAAGATGTGAATTGGAATCCTCGAAATCCTGGCGTGGGCCTTGTGATGGGAGAAGATAGTAGTTGAGGTTCCTACCCACATGGGCTTACTTTTTGTTTGGCAGTAGTTACAGGTTTCTAGCCCAGGAAGAGAGCTATTTTAAGGGCCTGCCAGGCATTTGTGGCTATAGGGGCCAGATAGGAATAAAGGTGTAAGGCTCAATGGGTACCTTTTAGCAGCTTTGTAAAGGAGGAAGTGAAGAGGAAGTGATTAGAAACTTTGTAAAGTAGGCAGGCTCTCTTCCTTCTTCTCTCTCATCCCCAGTGGCTAGAGACACCCCAAGATTGATCTCTTTCATTCCAGAAAAAGCTACAGCAGCCTTGGGTGGACTCAGAGGGGCCAATTCTAGTTTGCACACTCCTGGAATGTAATGAGAATTTTCCTTCATAGGTCAGATTTGCGTAAGTCATGACAAGAACTTGGTAGATCCATAAGCCTCTCCCCAGTGTCTAATAAAGCTAAATTCCATGCAAGGCAGATCCTTCTATGCTTCATCAAGCCAAGAGGGATTCAATTTACCTCAGCTCACATGACTGCATGGAGGAGTTTTGCACATCTTTCCTGTGCTGTGTAAGAAGCCACCATGGACTACAGCTTTGCTGGCTTGCAGTGCTGTGAGTCAGGAACTCAGCAGGGAGAGGGGGGTCCTTCTCCGTCAGGGACTCAGCAAGGGGAAGTAGAAAGTAAAATTTTGACCAGGCTGAATTTTCTTCTGGAGACTCTGAGGAAAAATTTACTCTCTTGATCATTCTTTTAAAAAATTTTTTAAATTATATATATTTAGGGTGACAATGTAATGATTTAGTATCTCTATGCATTGTGAAATAATCACTGCAATCAAGTTGATTAACACAGTTGTGACCTTACAGCTACCATGTGTGTGTGTGTTTAAATTAAATTTAAAATCTATTTTTAGCAAACTTCAAGTGTACAATGCACTATTGTTAACTGTAGTTGCCATCGGCATCTTGTACATTGGGTCTCCAGAACTTACTCATCCTGCATCACTTGAACTTTTCCCCTTTGATCAACACCTCCCAATTCCCCCCTTCTACTCTCTGCTTCCATGTGATTTCACATAAGTAAAACCATGCAGTGTTTATTTTTCTGAGACTGGCTTATTTCACTTAGCATAATATCTTCCAGGCCCATCCATGGCAGGATTTGCTTCTTTTTCATGTCTGAATAATATTCTATTGTATACACATACCATATTCTTTTTTCATTCATCTGTGAAAGCATATTTTGGTTATTGTCTATGAATCTGCAACGGACATGGTAGTGCAGATATGTTTTTGATATATCCAGATTTCATTTCCTTTGGCTACATGCACAGAGGTAGGGTGAATGGATCATGTGGTAGTTCAGTTTTCTAAGGAATCTCCACACTGGTTTCCACAGGGGCTGAACCAGTTCGCATTCCCACCAATGGTGCATGGACGCTCCTGTCTTTCCATGAGCCAGCACTTGGTCTGTTATGTTTTTGTGAATGATGATTCTCACAGGTGTGAGGTGATTTCTCCTTGTGAGCTTGATTTGCATTCCCTGGTGAGAGTGATGTGGAATTCCTTTTTACATCCCTGTTGGCCATTTGAATTCCCTCTTTGGACAAATGTCTATTCAGGTCCTTTGCTCACTCTTTGTTTTTGCTGGTGGAGCTCAGTGCTAGTGGTTGTAGGACTGAGGCCTCCCTTTCCTTGCTGGTGGCCACTGGGGACCGCTTGTGGCTTCTAAATGCCACTGGCACTTTCCGTCCTGTGGCCCTTCCATCTTCAAGCAGTAGAGACATGTTTAATATTTTTCAAGTTTCAAATCTCTCACTTACTGTCCTTCCACTAGCTGAAGAAAACTGCTTTGCAGGGCTCCTGGGATGAGGTTGTGTCCATGTGGGTTATCTCCCACTCTGGAATGAGCTGTGATAAAATGAGCAGGGAATGTGATAAAACCTGGTGAGGGAGGTAGGACACATCATATTTGTAGTCCCTGGATTTTGCAGGGTGTGCACAGCCAGGTGGAGATCTTGGGCCCAGTTGAGAATTCTGGTGACCACATGCCTGAGCTGAGTTCATTGAGGGGCAGGGGCTTGACCTCTGGAGCCAAACTCTCTCCCGGGACACGAGGATGACACAGATGACCTCCACCTGGTGTAGAAAGTATAAGGAGCACAAGGGACTATGGTGATGGTGCCCAGGTGAATGGGTGATGGGAATTTCACGGGGACTACACCTGAGAGGAGAAAGCATACATTGTACAAAAATGAAGAATGATGTAAAATAGATATAAAATAAATAAAAAAAGAGAGAAAGTATAAGGAGAGGCACCTTCCACTCTAAGTACTGTCGCTAACTAGCTGCCTGTCCCTGGGCTCAGTTTATAGATCACTGATAGGTTTTGTCTCCATTGCCAACTCTGGTTGGTGGGTTGTGGGTGCTCAGAGAGCTTATTGAGGCCCCCAAGAGTTGTCCCGGCTCTGGCAAGGAGAATGCGGAGGTTGGTATTCACCAAGGACATTCGACAGTCCCTTGTGTTCTCTATTGTGTGACCTCGAGTCCTGCTGGCTCACTCGTTCCACGCGTGTCCTGACACACGCTCCCCACCTGCTGCGTTCATGCTGAGCTGTTGAGAGGCTTTTGTTAGCAGAACTTTCTAGCTGGCCTGTGGCAGGTAAAGTCCAGGAATCCAAGTGGATACAAGGAGGGAAAGGAAAATGTACGTTCTGCCCACCGGCTCTCTATATCCATTACCCAGGCTTCCATGCAGCCACAGCCCGTCACTCTCAGCTCTGCTGGGTGGGTCCATATGTGCCTTTAACAAACTAGAGTCAAGGCTCAAGGAATTGCAATCACTTACCCGGGCAGGAGCATAAAGGAAACCACTGTTGCTCGAGCAGTGCAGGCATTAGGATCACAGGCCAGGAGAGCAAGAGGAAACCCCTTCCTCCAGTCTCACCTGCTCCTGCCTTGATAGTCATCCCCCACTCACTGGGTACCCTGCTCTGGGCGGCGAGCATGTGGCTTGGGTGCAGCAAAGAAACACCCCTTTGCATGGAGGAAGTTGAGAGCAGAAGGGTCAGGGCTGGCTGCTCCTGTGCTTGATTCCTAATCACTTTTGCAATCCCTGGTGTCTTGTGAAATAAACATGATTAACTGGGAGCTGGTTTTTGTAGCTTGTGCAGAGGGGAGGCCCCGGGCTCTGTGGACGGCTCATTTGATCAGAGGTGGTGATTTCCTCCTCTGGCCTCTGTGTCCAGGGCAGATAAAATAGAAGAGGGCAGAGATGCTTAATTAACCCTGTAATTCTTGCATGGGCTAATTAACATATAGATGAGGTGCTCTCCCAGTCTGTCTGGGAGATGTGTCTCCTCTGAGTGGGTGCTGGGTGTTCCTGGGTGGTGGTGCTCTCTGAGAGAGCTCTGAGATGGCGGTGGTGGCAGGGGGCGGGGCACCTTGTGGGGCCTTCCAGTGCCATCCCTCCACAGGCGCTGGGGGACATTACCAGGGCTGCTTGGGTTTCTGATTCCTTTGGCCTGGTTCTGGCCCTTTGTGCTAGGGGTCTTGCCCTTTGACTGAGTTGAGCACAGAGCTAGGAAGGAGGAATTATTTCATATTTAATGACTTCTTGGAGGTGCCTGATACCTTATCGCGCCCTGGTCTTGGTTGGTGCCTTCAAGCTTGGATGTGTTCTGGAAGCTTCCCCGCCCACACCCCCCTCCCGCCGCCCCAGGATCTCTTCCTGGTGCTTCTTATTCCTCCTCCCCCTATTGACTAGGCCCTGGGCACATACAGCACAGCTACTCATTTTAGTGGTGGACTGGAGGTTTCTACTTGTGGGCTGGCCAATATGACCTTACGTGGCCAGCGTGCTAGGGGTGGGCTGACCTGTGGGCTCAGGCAGGGCAGAAGCAGGACAGCTGGTGGGCCCCACAGCCCCACCCATCCCCATCCCAGCCTCGCAGGGCACCAGATCATCTCCTGCTCTCAGCCTCCCAACTCCCTTCCCCTGCACTTCTGGGAGCTCTGCTCACTGTAGAACATTGGTGTGGAGTTCTGAAAAATGAAGCCATTTAGCAAACTCCAGGTTTGATCTCAATCTGGGCCGAGTAGATTTATGTGCAGTTTGTCCCAGGATGCACGGGCTGCGCAGGAGGTTACGATGACTCTGCCTGACCTGCTCTACTCCCAGACACAATGAGAGAGGAGCACACAGACATCACTGCCAGGGTAGCAATGGTGACCCCTCCTGCCCTGATCACCCCTGTCCTCCCTGGCTCCCTTGCCCCCCACTTTTGAGCCCATCTCTTGACTAAGTGTGGAGAAGTGTTTTATTAATAATCCTATTTGCTCATCTGTGAGGTGGGCATGGTGATAACACCTCATAGATGCTCTTGGGTCTAACAAGTGGAGCCCCACAGGGTGGACCCACATGCCTATTTTATGGATGAGGCTGTTAGGGCTCAGAGTGGACACTGCTTGCCTGAGAAGCCAAAGATGGGGCACCCCAGGATCAAACACAAGCTCTGTCGAGGTGTGCATGTGTATCGTGGGATCATTTCCTCAAAAAGGATCATCTCTCTCCAAGATGTTCAGAGCAGGCCTTCGCCAAACTCGTGTGATCCTGGGCTTGAGTGCAGCATGCTTCATGTGAAATTGTTACTATAACTTCGAGAATGCAGATTGTTTTGAATTAAGAGCAATGAAGGCCCTGGAGAATAAGAGGAATTCTCGCCTTGCCTTACCCCTTGTGCAAGAAGTGGTCACTGCCGCCTCTGATCATCTGGAAGAATATAGTCTGGGGGTCTTATCCAGGTTTGGGCTTACCAGTGGACCTGTCCTCTCTGGGAAACTCAGCAGTTTTACCTTTTCCTTGTCAAGGGAAACCCCCTCTTCTCTCCTTGATGCAGTATCCTTAGCATAGTGGGGATTCTCCAGCCCGCCCTGTTCTCCGGATGTGGTCTTAGTGTCTGGAGGTGCTGCTGGTCAAGGTAAAATGTGGAGTCAGGCAGGGGGCCTCTCACCAGGACAAAAGTCTTGGTATGAGGATATCTACTGAAAACAGCAGGCAGACATTAGGGCCAGATTAGCATCACCAGCCAGACCACCTTGGCAGGAAGTTAAGTGCAAACAGAGACTAGCGGTGGGACAGTCTGATCAGCAGCAACATGGAGCCCCCCAGGCAACAGCCCCTATTCATCACCCCCTAGCTTGTGCCAGGCTATCATGAACCCCCAATCACATCCCCACCAAGCACATTCCTCCATGGACTTGCCCACCTTCCCTGAACCTGACCCCCAGTGAACATGAGAGAGGCCCAGTGTAGGGTAAATGGTTTTTCAGGCTTTTCTGCCCTCCCACCATTAGGATGATGGTGCCCTGCCTGATGGGGGCCTGCAGTTGTTACATTGTTGTGTTGTTTACTTCTGTGGGCCATGGGCGGAGTATAGAGAGAGTGACCAAGAGGAAGAGGCAGGAGAGAGAGAAGGGAAAAAAGAAGGCCAGAGACGCCTAGAGTGAAGACTCGCTGGGGGCTTGGAGTCCTGTTGGCCTTCTGGCACCCCCGGCACCCTTGCCTGCCGTGTACCTGTTTGCCACTCTACAAGCTCAATAAAAGCCTGAGAAAGCCACCGAGAGCTCCAGGACTCCTTTACCCAGTCTGGTCTGCATAGGTTCATAAAAAACCTGCTCAGGGCCTCCCCTGGTGGCGCAGCGGCTGGGCGCTGGGCTGCGAAGCTGCCTGCAGCTTCTGCAGTGCCGGTTTGATCCCCGGCCGCTGGCGAGGGTCCCACATGGCGCGCAGATCTCTCCTGCCATGTTCGCTGCTCCCCTCAGCAGTGTACTTCGTCAGTCTGCCTGTTCTGCTCCCCGCTCTGGCTCTGGTGAATTCTCTCACCTTCTCATACTTTTGACTGTACCCCGTGCTTGTATAAATAAATAAATAAATCTTTAAAAAAAACCCTGCTCAGTGGCCCATCCTGGCACTACACCCGGGAAAGAGGCCGCTGCATCTCCAGAGGCATGAGCCCCTTTAGGCCTGTCTCTCTCACTACTTGGACTTCAAGTTGTCTTTCCTCTGTCCCATGCTGTTCCCAACGCTGCCATCCTGCAAGGCGACACACAGGATGTAATGGTTCACCCCCATTTTACTTTAGAATTTACAGCCATGAAAATTTTCCATATGGATGCTATTAAATTTGTTTTTTTTCTCCCATCTGATGTTCATTGGTCTGTTTGCCCAGCCTCAGAAGAAGCAAGAGGGGTAGAGGGACTTCCCTGTGCCCTGCCAGCCTGCACATACATGTGCCTGTTTGTGTGCGCGTGCTACTTTGCCAGCAGACCTGTAGAGCTGCTCTGCTAAGGGCGTGTGCCAGCCGCCCCGCAGAAGAAAGACCTCTTCATCCTATCACTTGTCTTGGAAGTGAGTGGGGTGGGCAAGGCTTACAAGTAGCCATTTTCTTTAAAGTGAGAGTTGTTAGAGATAATTGTAAATTCACAGGATGTTGTAAGAAAAACAAATCCTTGTACTTTTTTCCCAGCCTTCCCCAGATGCAGCATTTTGCAAAACTATAGTATTAGATCACAAAATGCATTTTGATATTGATATAACCCACTGGTATTACATTTCCCCAGTTTTAATTGCATTTATTTGTGCATGTGTGTATGTGCATGCATGAGTGCATGTGTGTGTGTGTGTGTGTGTGTGTGTGTGTGTGTATGTAGGGTTGAGGAACTTGGGACAGATCAAGAGGAAGAGATGACTAGGAGAGCCTTAACACACAAACTGATTGGGCAGCACTGGGACAGGTGACAGGTGGGGAAGCCGCTCCCAGGAGAGGTCTGTCCGGAGGCCATGGTGGGGAGGTCACCCCATGGGGGGAGGCGGGTCTGGGGGGCCTTTGTGAGAGAGGGGTGGGGGGACCTCAGCAGCTCGTGAAGTGTTTCTGACCATCTTGCTCCGAAGGGCCTTATCGGTAGGGACAGCTGTGGGAAGGTTTCTGCGGGGTATGCAAAGCAGACCGTATCCACATGGCTGAAACTGCTTTTTGGGTTAATTTCTAAAAATGATTGGATGAGTGAAAATGGGAATTTGGTGTCTGTGGCATTTTGACTTAATAGATCTCAGTCTGCAGGGCCACACAGGGCATCTTTGACTCATTTATGCAACAGCGTGTGGGCGGTGCGTGCATGTGCACGTGTGCCTGCGTGTACAATTTTATCACCTAGGGGGCTCGTATACACCACCACAGTTGCTGAATGAGCACGGGCTTTGTACCTCAGAGTCCCCTCCTTTTGGAGTTTTATAACTCCTCTACTCCCACTCCCTACCTCTGGCAACCACTAGCTTGTCTTCCATTTCTGAAGTATTATTTAAAATGTTGCATGAAAGAGTCATACAACCCTTTGGGATTGGCTTATTTTTTTTTGTTTGTTTTTATTCAGCATAATGCCCTGGAGACTCACCCAGGTTCTGCTGGTAGCGTTTTGTGGGATGGCGATCCCTCCCTTTGGTTAACCATTCAAAAGGGCCTCTGGGCTGATTCCAGCGTGGGGGCTGTTATGGATAAGGCTGCTATGAACATTTGTGTGAACACAAGTTTTCATTTCTCAAAAATGGTGTCCAGGTCACAGGGTCATGGCATGGTAATTTTTTTTAAAGAAAATGTCTAACATTTCTGCTGAGAGGCTGTTTCATTTGACATTCCCAAGAGCATGAATGACCTGGTTTTTCTGCATCTCCGCTAGTATTTCATGTGGTACTAGTTTTTTATTTTAGCCATTCTCGTAGGTACATAGTTACATCTTATTGTGGTTTTAATTTGCGTTTTCCTACTGGCTAATGTGGTTGACTTTCTTTTCACGTGCTTATTTCCTTTCTATATGTGCATCTATATAATGAAAAGTCTTCTCATGTCTTGTTCATCTTCAGATTGCATTTTTTAAGCTGAATTTTAATTGTTCTTTATATATTCTAGATACTAGTCCTTTTTCAGATATGTGGTCGCCAAAATGTTTTCTAGTGTGTAGCCTGTCTTTTTATGTTTTCTATGTGGGTATTGAAAGAACAAAAGCTTTACATTTTAATAAGGTCCAATTTATCAAATTTTCCTTTCATGGATGATGTTTCTTATGTCAAGTCTAGTTCTACACCTTGAAGATTTTCTCTTTCTCTGAAAGTAAAGTTTCATAGTGCTAGGTCTGCATTTAAGTGTATGGTCAATTTTGAGTTAATTTTTTTATGTCAGATGTGGTTTAGGTCGTTTCTTTCTTTTTTTTTTGGAAAAGTGGAAAAGGCAATGAAGCATATTTCAGTGTTGTTTAAATCAATTCTTCCCCTTGAAATTATTTTGCACTTTAGTCAAAATCACTTGAACATACTTGCATGGTTTTCTCTGTGCTCTTTCTCTTGTTCCACGGATCCTCTCATCATTGCTCATGGATTACGGTAGCCTTAATATTAGGTAGACAGATTCCTCCTCCTTAATTTTCCTTATCTCAAGATTGTTTACTTTCTAGTTTCTGTGCTTTCCATATAAATTTGTGTATGTCTACAAGAAACCCTGCTGGGATTTTGATATTAATTGTATTAAATCTATCAATTTGAGTGTGAATTGATATCTTCACTATTTTGAGTCTTCTCAACCAGGGACTATTCAACAAATACAGTATCTTTCCATTCATTAATCTTTGATTATTTTCATTAGCATTTTGTATTTTTTCACATGCAGATTTTATAAAAATTTTAAGTATATATGCATATGTATATACATACATAAAGTGTTTCATTTCCTTTGCAGCAATTGTAAGTGGTATTATGTTTAACTTTTTATTTCTGTATTTCTTTATTAGAATCCAGAAATGTGATTGATTTTTGTGTCCTTCCTGAATTCACCTATTAATTCTCAGAGAGTTTTGGGGTAGATTTTCAGTGTAGATAATGATGTCATCTTCAAAGAGAAATGGTTTTATTTTTTTTACTTTCTGATTTGCATGGCCGGCCTTTCTTTTCCTTGCATTATTTTAGTGACTGGAATTTCTTGCTTGAAAATATTTAGTTTTTCACCAATATAAATACTGATTTTAGATTTTTTTTTTGTAGAGTTTATTTAACAGGGAGAGGTAATTCCTCTCCATCCCTAGTTTCCTGACTTAAAAAATTATGACTGCATGTAGGATTTTTGTCAAATTCTTTTCTGCATACTTATGACTTTGCTATTTCAGTTTGTTGAAATGATGGATTACATGATAGATTTTAAATGTTAAGTCAGTTTTGCATCCCTGGGATATGTCCCACTTGATCATGGCATAAAATTCTTGTTATGTGTTGTTAGAGGTCTTTGAAAGTTTGTTGGAGATTATTGCATCTAAGTCCATGGGCTTTGCATCTAAGTATTGGAATGTTTTTGTATCAACATAGTACTGACCTCATAAGATAAGTTGGGAAGTCTCCCCCGCTGTTCTGTTTTATGGAAGAGATTGTGTAATCTTGGATGTTAATTCTCCTTTAAAATGTTTGATAGAATTCTCCAGTGGAACCATTTGGTCTTGAATATTTTCATATTTGGAGACTTTACATCACAAAATCAATTTCCTTGATGGGTATAAGTCCACTCCGATTGCCAATTTTATCATAATTGAGCTTTGATATTTTATAATTTTCAGTGAATTGATCCATTTCTTCTAAGTTGTTAAATTTATGAGTATAAAGCTATTTGTAGTATTTCCTTAGTTCCTTTTTCAATTACTGTAGAATATGTAGTGATATTGATGATTTGTGCCTACACTCAATTTTTGTCAGTCTTGCTGGAGGTTATCAATTTCATTTATTTTTTTTTAAAGAACTTTGGTTTCATTAATTTTCCTATATATTTTTCAATTTCATTGATTTACCTTTATTATTTCTTTTTTAAAAAGATTTATTTACTTATGCATACAAGAGCTGGGATACAGGCCAGAGGTGTGGGGGGTGAGAGGATTCACCAGAGAAAGAGTGGGGAGCAGAACAGGCGTATTGACCAAAACACACTGCTGAGGGCTGCAGCGGGCGAGTTAGGAGAGGTCTGCTGCACCATGTGGGTTGCTCTCTGGCTGGCCGGGGATCCAACTCATGCTGCAGAGGCTGTGGACAGCTTCATAGTGTGGTGCTTAACCCCTTGTGCCACCAGGGAGGCCCTACTTTTATTATTTTTTTTCTTGTGTTTGAGTTTATTTTGGTAGTCCCTTGAAATGGGAACATAGTCTTACCTATTGTAAATAGTGCTGCAATAAACATAGGTGTACAGGTGTTCTTTTGAATCAATATTTTTGTGCCCTTTGGGTAGATCCCTAGGAGAGGAATTCCTGGGTCATATGGAAGCTCCATTTTTAGTAGACTGAGGAACCTCCAGACAGCTTTCCATAGTGGTTGGATCAGTTTGCCCTCCCACCAGCAATGCAGGAGAGTTCATCTTTTACCACATCCTCGCCAACATTTGTTGTTGCTTGTTTTTTTGATATGTGCCATTTTTACTGGTGTAAGGTGGTATCTCAATGTGGTTTTAATTTGCATTTTTTCATATGCCTGTTGACCATTTGCATTTCCTCTTGGAAATGAAAGTAGAGAAATGTCTTTTAAGTTCTTCTGCCCACTTCTTGACTGGATTGTTTATTTTGTTTTTGTTGAGTCATGTGAGTTCTTTTATATCTTCGTAATTTGTCCCTTATCAGTTGAATGGAGTGCAAAGATTTTTTCACAATCAGTGGGTTGTCTCTGTGTTTTGGTTAATGTCTCTTTTGCTGTGCAGAATCTTTTCAGTTTGATGTAATCCCAGGTGTTTATCTTTTCCTTGACTTTCTTTGTTTTGGGTGATGAGTCTTTAAAGATGATATTATGATATATGTCTTGTAGTGCTTTACCTATATTTTCTTCTATATATTTTATGGTTTCAGGTCTTATGTCCAGTTCTTTTATCCATTTTGAGTTGATTTTTGTGCATGGTGAAAGGTAGTGGTCTAGTTTCATTTTTTTGCATGTGGTGGTCCAGCTTTCCCAGCACCATTTATTGAACAAACTGTCCGTGTTCCTTTGCATATTCTTCGCTCCTTTGTCAAAGATCAGTTGTCCCTATAAGTGTGGTTTCATTTCTGGGCTCTCTACTTGGTTCCATTGGTCTGTGTGTCTGTTTTTTTTTTCCAATACCAAACTGTTTTAATTATTATGACTTTGTATTGTAGCTTGAAGTTTGAAAGTGTGATACCTCCTTTCTCCTTTGTTTTCATCAGTAGGGCTTTGGCTTTTTGTGTTTTTTTTTTTTTTTTGTGGTTCCATATGAATTTCATCAGCATTTGTTCTATTTCTTTGAAGAATGTCATTGAGATTTTTATTGGAACAGCGCTGAATCTGTATATTGCTTTTGGTAGGATGGACATTTTAATAATGTTAACTCTTCCAATCCATGAGCAAGAGATGTCTTTCCATTTCTTTTTGCCCTCTTCTGTTTCTTTTAACAGTGTTTTATAATTTTCTTTGTATAGGTCTTTCACCTCATTTGTTAGGTTTATTCCCAAGTATTTGATTTTTTTTTTTTTTGGGTTTCAATTATAAAAGGGAAGGTTTTCTTGATTTCTTCTTCTTCAGATTGACTGTTTGTATATAGGAAGGCTACTGATTTTTTGTGTGTTAATTTTGTATCCTGCTACTTTGCTGAAATGGTTGATTATTTTGAGTAGTTTTTCTGTGGAGTTTTTAGGGTTCTCTATGTATATTATCATATCGTCTGCAAATAGTGATAGTTTTACTTCTTTTTTCCCTATTTGGATTCCTTGTATGTCTTTATCTTGTCTTATTGCCCTGGCTAGGACCTCTAGTATTATATTGAAGAGCTGTGGTGAGAGGGGACATCCTTGTCTTGTTCCCGATCTTAAAGGAAAGGCCTTCAGCTTTTCACCATTGAGAAGAATATTGGCTGTGGGTTTGTCATATATGGTTTTTATCATGTTAAGCCATGTTTCTTCTATCCCGAGAATTTCAAGGGCTTTCATCATAAGTGGATGTTGGACTTTGTCGAATGCTTTCTCAGCATCTATCGATATGATCATATGGTTTTAATTTTCTTTTTGTTGATGTGTTGGGTTACACTGATTGATTTTCATATGTTGAATCATCCTTGTGTCCCTGGGATGAATCCCACTTGATTGTGGTGTATTATCCCTTTGATGCATTGTTGGATTCTGTTGGCAAGGATTTTGTTGAGGATTTTTGTATCAGTTTTCATGAGGGAGATTGACCTGTAATTTTCTTTTTTTTGCTCTGTCTTTGTTTGGTTTTGGTATTAGTGTAATGTTGGCTTCATAGAACGTATTTGGTAGTATTCCTTCTTTTTCAATTTTTTGGAAGAGTTTGTGTAGGATAAGCACTAATTCACTGCTGAACATTTGGTAGAATTAATTTGTGAAGCCATCTGGACCTGGGCTTTTGTTTTTGGGGAGTGCTTTGATTACTGCCTCAATTTCGCTGCTTGTAATTGGTCTGTTTAGGTGTTCTATTTCTTCTTTGTCCAGCTTTGCATGATTATATTGTTCTAGGAATTTGTCCATCTCTTCTAGGTTGTTGAATTTGTTTGCATATAAGTGTTCATAGTAATCTCTGATTATTCTTTTGATTTCTGCTGAGTCTGTTGTGATTTCTCCTCTTTCATTTATAATCCTATTTATATGCGTTTCCTCCCATTTCTAGTTTGTGAGCCTGGCTAGAGGCTTGTCTATTTTGTTTATTTTTTCAAAGAAACAGCTTTTTGTTTCATTGATCTTTTGGATTTTTTTTTTTTAATTTCCATGTCATTTATTTCTGCTTTGACTTGTATTATTTCCTTTCTTCTACAGGCTTTAGGGTTTTCTTGTTCTTTTTCTAGCTCTTTGAGATGTGAGATTAGGTTGTTTCTTTGAGTTCTTTCTTCTTTCTTGATGTGAGCCTGTATTGCTCTATATTTTCCTCTCATTACTGCTTTTGCAGCACCCCATACTCTGGAAAGTGGTGTCCTCCTTGTTCACCTCAAAGTATTTTTTAATTTCTTCTTTGATCTCCTCATTGGTTCAGTGGTCTTCCAGTAGTATGGATTTCAATCTCCATGAAGTGGGAGGGTTTCTTGTTTTCTTTTCATGATTTATTTCTGGTTTGATGCCTTTATGATCGGAGAAGATAGTTGGAATGATTTTTTTGATCTTCATGTATCTGTTGATGTTTGTCTTGTGGCCCAGTATGTGATTGATTCTAGAGAATGATCCATGTATGCTTGAGAAAAATGTGTATTCGGATTTTTTTAGATGCAGTTTCCTAGAGATGTCTGTTAAGTCCTTGAATTCTATGTCTTTATTTAGGGCCCTAGTGTCTTTATTTATTTTTTGTCTCATTGATCTGTACATTGGTGAGAGTGGGGTGTTGAAGTCTCCCACTATATATGTATTTTCTTTAATGTCTGTTTTCAGAGCTAATATATTTTGGTGCTCCTTCATTTGGTGAGTATATGTTGATGAGTGTTATATCTTCCTGATGTATTGTCCCCTAATTTTGTTTTTTAAAAAGATTTATTTATTTATGCATACAAGAACCAGGGTACAGGCCAGAGGTGTGGGGGGTGAGAGGTGTCACCAGAGACAGAGTGGGGAGCAGAACAGCAAACTGATTGAAACACACTGCTGAGGGGAGCAGCGGGAGAGACAGGAGAGATCTGCTGCACCATTTGGGTAGCTCAACGGCTGGGGATCGAACTCGTGCTGCATTGGCTGTGGATAGCTTCATAGGTTGTGTCTTAACCTCTTGCGCCACCAGGGAGGCTCCTATTTTTTAATTTGTTACAAGAGAATTCGTTAAAACATTTTTATGATGTCTGCTTTAAAGCCCTGTCAAATAATTCAGACATCTGAGTCACCTCACTATTGGTTGATTGTCTGCTCATTCAAGTTCTGATCTTTTTGGTTTTTGCTATGATTGCTGATTTTTTATTGTATCTTTCATTTTGTCTATTTTCTTAGGAGATTCTGAGTTCTAGATAGTCTTTTGGTTTAGCAGTTTAGATTTAGATTTAATTTGCTGTGTAATATTGTCAGTTGTACCTCCAATGTATCTTCAGAGTCTTTGTGCTATTACTTGTGTCTGCTTGGTTTATCTTGTGCTGCTGAGACCCCAACTGATCACTAATGGCACCTGCCTGGGGGGCAGGAGAGATTTCCTCAGGCTGAGCTACTTAGTGTTTCTTGGTGAGGAAAGGGATTGGCACAACCTCTTTACAGTTACTCCCTGGATATACAGGTATCCCTTGGGTGGAGAAAGAGAGTCTTGGGATGGTGGGGGCGAAAAGGCCTCCCATAATGGGCTGTACCTGGGCTTCTCATCTACCTGCCTAGTCATTTATTGTGAAGGAAGGAAAAGGAATTTCTTGACTAAGTTGCCTGCAGTAACGTTTTTTGCTGACTCTGCCTACCACCTATCCAGGAATTTCTTAGTGGCAAAGGGAGTGTCAGCCTCAATAGACAAAGCCTCAATAGACAAAGAGAATGCTTCTTCCCCTGCCACTCATTTCTGATGGTTCTCCCAATTAATCAGTTTTGCTGGTGGTATTGGGCTTGCCAGTTGAGGGGTGTGTGTGTGTGTGTGTGTGTGTGTGTGTGTACTCCTACTGGATCCCCAGGAAGAATAAACCCACATGTGTTGTTAAGTTGGAGGCTGGGAAATGCTGGATCTGGGTCTCTTTCTTCTGTTGCATGGGGAACTCAATACTCCCTATTGCTATGCTATTCTTTGGTCCTAGAGTCCTCAACCAGTTCACCTCCTTCTTACCTCATTGCAGAGGTATTCTGTCTATTGTACCATTTCTAGGATTTGTGATGAACTCAGAGGGTGAATAGGGAAAAAATTTCTATACTACATTTCAATAGCCAGAATTTGAAACAGGAAATTCCAGGAAGATTTCCCCCTTTCGCTACAGGATGTTTCATCACCTCATAGATTTAGGTACCTGAACTATCTCCATTAAATGTCATTACCTTGGTTCTATTGTTTTCCCTGGGATCTGTCATAATTACATGTATGGGGAGTCATTAAAAGAGACACAAAGGTGGAGGGCATAGAGAGTTAACAGAAGGACAAATGATGGACTTCAGTCCTACTTCTGCTACCAATTGTGTGGGTTTGGACAACTTAACTTTGTGTCTCTATCTATAAAATGGAAAGAGACGTTTATGGTTTTCAAGATTGTAATTTATAGGGGCTTATATGGGCCTCATATTGTTCTTACTTCATAGCTCCTAAAAGTCTTGGAATTTCCTAAGTGTTGAGAGTAATAAAAGTGCCACTTGTTATGTTAATGAAGTGACTTTTGTGGGAGCACCTAAGAGTGGGAGCTGGTTGACAGGAAACCAACTTTATGATTAGAGAGTTGGATCTTCCAGTCCCACCTCCCTGGCCTCTGAGGAAGAAAAAGTGAATGGAGATTGAATCAGTTGCCAGTGGTCAATGACTTAGACTATCACGCCTGTGTAGTGAAGCCTTGATAAAAGCTCCAAAAGGGGAGGCTTTAGATAGCTTGGTTAGTGAACAAGTGAGAATTTGGAGAGAATGGTGCTCCTAGAGAACACATGGAAGTCCTGGGCCTTTTCCCCACAGCTTTTACTGTGCATCTTTTCTATCTAGCTGTTCTTGGACAATGTTCTTTGTAATAAATTGGTGATTTCCTGAATTCTGTATGCCATTCTCACAAATTAATATCAAGTCTGAGGAGGGGTTTTTAGGAACCTGATCTATAGTAAATCAGTCAGAGGCACAGGTAACAGCGTGTGATTACCATTGGCATTTGAAGTAGAGGGCAGTTGTGGGACACTGAGCCTTTAATCTGTGGACACTGTTATGTCTGGGTGAATAATGCCAGGATTGAATGAGGTTCTCAGCCGCCTTGCTGGTTCTAAGATTGCACATAGGTATTGGGAAGCCACCACACATTCTCTGTGGAGTTGGGTTCAGAAACCTTACCCAGAGTTGAGAGAAGTGGCCTTTAAGACCTTTCTAGAGGTAATGCCCCAAGACTCATGCTGCCCACATGTCCCCTGTGTGGGTGACACTGGGCAGGACATATGTACAAAGGATGCTTTCTTTTCTTAAGGAGTCAAATGTAGGAAGTGGGGCAGG
The DNA here is from genome assembly GCF_014898055.3 of Talpa occidentalis. NCBI lineage: Eukaryota > Metazoa > Chordata > Mammalia > Eulipotyphla > Talpidae > Talpa > Talpa occidentalis. The sequence continues at coordinate 55,488,380 of NW_023603184.1, forward strand.
AGGAAGCACCCACAGGGTGTCTCAATGAACTGGACTTGACTGAGTCCAGGGCCCCTGAGGAGCTGCACCCAGGCTTCAGGACTCTCCTTCAGGGTGGGGAGAGGGAAAGGCAAAGGCTGTTGGGGTGGCCTGGGAGGGTATTAGTGCCAGGCTGCTCCATGAATGTGTACATGTGTGTGTGTGTGTGCATGTGTGTGTGTGCTGTGGCCTCCTCTGGATGCCCGAAGGGACCCTCGGAAACAGGCGAGGGAGGGGGGGCAAGGGTAGAGGTGGGCACCTTTTGTGTACCTGGTCAGGGCCACAGGGGGCAGGGATAGGACAGGTGAGGCAAGGCTGTCTCTGGGATACCGTCCTCCCCCCCACTCAGCTGCACGCACCCAACACGGCAGCATCCGCTGATGACCCAGTGACTGTTGGTCTCCTCCTTCAGGGTCCCTGCACAGGTGACTGTCTCTTCTGAATGCGATCCTTCTGGCTCCCAGGGCCAAGAGGGTGGAGAGGCCACCTGCCTCCATACTTCGGGCGGGGCAGCACAGCACATGGTGTCCCTGCACTTCACTGGCCTTTGAACTCACGCTTCTGAGGCAAGCCTTGGCCACTCACAGCTGTAGAGTCCCAGCAGCCTGTCATTTGGAGCGCTCTCCAGGGCCGCCGGCAAATCGCTGTGATTGTGGCCTTAGTGTCTGTCCCCCTCCCTCTATCTCAGAGCTGCCTGGTGCGGGTCCTGTCCGGGTCAGCTCTGCTCTGCGTCAGCACCCACGTGAGAGTGGCTCTGCGAACATTTGGTGAATTACCCAGTCTACTGTGGCGCGTTGTCTGAAAGATCACGCTTCGTGCACAGATCTTGTGAGGTTTCAAAGACATTCCCAGGGGTTCCTGAGCTGAATGGAGGACAGGGTGGGAGGGCGATGTTGCTGCTGGGAAAGCCCCAGAGACAGAGTGAGGACATTTTTCTGAGAGCCTCTACAGCCTGTAGGAAGTCAAGGAAACTTTTCTTGGGGGGCTTTTGCCTTTTTCTTTTTTCTTCTGGCAAGTGGCAGTGATTCAGCTATGATTCCAATGTGGACATATGGTGGAATTAACGAATCTCTTCCATCTACATAGTTGGCCAAATTTAGCATGGAGAGGATGTGAAGTTGTCCTTGGATAATCATGCCAGCAGCTGTCATCTCCCAAGCACCTACTAGGTGTCAGAGCATGGCCTGATTGTCTCATTTCACCCTCACTGCAATGCTCAGTGTCATCTGGCCTAGGTGGGGGTTTGGAAATTCTTTTGTTCATGCAGCAGGTGAGGCTGCGGTTGGTCTGGAATCCTGCCATGGATGTGGTCATTGTGGGAAGCTGGTTGTTACCAGGAGGGTGGTGGATGGAAGAGCGGGAGGCTGCTGCCTAGAGAATGGGAACCCTAAGCAGTAGGAATCCCAGTCAGCTGGGCACAGTGGGGTCTATGGGTTGAGATGGGGTGAGGGCCTGCCATCAGCCTGGCCCAGGCAGACCTGTGTTCAAAGGCCTTTTTGTATCCTGGGGACGCTCAGCTTTTAGGGGGCGGTAATTGCCTCAGGTTGCCTACCTTTTGGAAGTGTGAGGTTCCTTCCAAAGTGATTTGGAGAACCAGGGCAGCATCTTCTCCCACGGCCAAGCAGCCAGGACTGCATCAAGCATCTGTCCACATCTGAGGCCAGGCTAGCCCCCAAGGAGAGGAAAGCAGGGGCAGGGAGGAGGCCTGGGTGGCACCCCGGTCTGCAGGGGCTTGGAATTGAGGTCCCTGCACAGCACCCAGTGTGGCCTTGGCCAGGAGTGTCCTCTCCTCTGAAGCCTCCAGCTTTTCATTAGGCGATGAGGGGTTTGAGAAGACAAATTCTAAGAGCTGCCCTTTCATGACCTGGATGTGACCGTCTCCAGGTTTCAGGGGCCAAGGAGACACCCAGAAGCCGAGACTGACTGGTAGACGAGGACAGGACTAGTCCACAGCCTGGTAGCACAGTCTAAGATCTAGTTTTCTAAGAGAAGTCAGAAATCTGGATTTTATGTGGCATTTCCTGAATTTTAAAAATTGATGACTAATTTTTTTTTAAAAAATCATGAAACCACCATAGGGTTGAGTGAGGCCCCTGTGCTAGCTGTGGGCGCCACTTTGAGCCTCTGGCATGGTACCAACCAGTCTGTGCATCTTAGCACCATCTCCTTAGGAGGAGGGGGTGTGGGTGCCCTGCCAGCCGGGCTTCCTCCCACCACCCCCCGCGCTGTCTCCTCCCTTCCTGGTGCTCCCTAATGGGGCTGTGAGGGTTTCCAGCTCAGCATTCTCGGGCCCCTTCCGCTTGCAGCCCCACAGGGTCCCAGGGCCTACAGTTCTGTGTTTCAGTGTCATCGCATGTACAAGCATGTCCGAGTGTGATTGGTGTGTGTCCGTGTGAGTGTGAGTGTGTGAGTGTGAGGGTGTGTGTGAAGACATGTGATTGTGGATGGGTATGTGCAAAAGAGCAGGTGCTGGTGTGTGAAAGTGCACGTGTGAGTGTGAAAGGATGTGTTTAGGTGATGTGAGTGTGAAGGTGAGTGCGAGTGTGTTGGTGAATGTGTGCCAGTGAACGTGTGAGTATGGAGGTGAGTGTGAGAGTGTGTATGTGTGAGGGTGTGTGGTTGTGAGTGTTTATATGAGAGGGAGTGTGTGTGCAGGAGCAGGTGTGTGGGCATATGATGCTAACTCCCCTCAGAGTCTGGGGCTGCTTCGCAAGCTGAATGTCTTTGCTCCAGACGCTGCCTGTTGCTACCAAGAGCAGAGTTATTCCAGGCTGCTGACTCCGTCAGCTCCTCTTGGCGATGTTTCCCTGCAGCAAAGGGAACTAAGTGCTTTCCTGCCTCTGTGGCCAGGTTGGGCCTGGACCTCGGAGTTTTGCTGGGACCCCTGGCCACAGAGAGTCCGTTCTGGTGACCCCAGAGGACTCTGAGGCCCATGGGAACCCCATGCCCATGAGGGGGGCTGGAGGTCGTGTGAATCATAGACACACCCAGTCAGTCACCCAGAGCGAAGGATCCCCCAGTTGAGTTCCACCCTGATTCCTGACCCACGAAATAGTGAGACACAACACAAGGTATTGCGTTAAACCTCCAAGTCTTTTGCTGGTCAACAAGCAACTGTAGACCAGAGACACTGGGTGGGGGGGGTTGGGGGGTGGGGGGTTGGGGGGGGAGGGATTAGGGTCAAAATAAGGGGGGTGGGAATTGTACGGGGACTATAACCAAAATGAAAATGCATACATTGTGCAAAAATGAAAAATGATGTAAGAATTACATAAATAAAATGAAAAACAATAAATGTAAGTTATAATGTAAAAAAAATACAACAGGAAAAGATAAGCAAAATCATTAATTTCCTGAATATTTCTCAAATGGAGACGTGTCATGTTTGGTAAAAGGTTCCTTTTGTGCTGCCTCAGTTTAGAAAGAACTCTGTCAGCAAACTGTGACAATTAAAAAAAAAAGCTCAAATCCCAGCGAGACGGAGGTGAGCTCATGCATCCGGATTCTGTTCTAAGGGTGATGACTTCTTTCCCCCTGTTCGCAGCATCACTGGGAACTAAAGTTAGCCTTGGCTCAAAAATCAATGTGTTGCTTTATTTATTTATTTATTTATTTATTTATTTATTTATTTATTTATTTATGGTTGAGTAAATATTCCAGATTTATTTATTTTTTTAAAATAAATTTTATTTTTATATTCCCCATATAATTGCAACCCCCTATTTTGACCCCAGTCCCTCCCCTCCCCGCCCCCCACCCCCCATAGAGAGTCTATGGTTCATAGTTTTTTGTTGATTTTGATTTTAGAGCCCCGAGCAGGCAGTGAGCCAACGCCAGACGCTGGGCTGCTGGGCTCTCGCTCTGAGTCTCCCTCCCCACCCTGGGGTTGCCGCCTGCATGGCAGCAAGGAGCAGCCGCCCCGCCCCCGCGGCCAGCAGACCTGCAGAGGCACAGAAGACGGCCCGTGGGTTTCCCGCCATCCTCAGGCTGTTACAGGTTAGGGTGAGGAGGTCCCCCCAGGATGCCCAAACCTGCTCACCCTAAATGAGTTCTGTCATCTGACGCATCGACGGCACAATCTAGTATGGAGACTTTCAACAGAAAAGAACTTCAATACAATGAGTGTGCAGTAACTAGTGTGCAGCAGAGAGAAGAGAAAGAGAAAGAATATAATTTCCAAATGAAGCACCCACAGTTATCCATCCCCTTGTGGGTGAATGCCCAGCCATGCAGGGTGGGCCCAGAGCAGGGCAGCTGAGGCACACAGCCTGCGGCGGTCTAAGGTACCTCCTGTGGGGACCAGAGGAAAGGGACAGGCAGGCCCGGCAGGTCTGAGATGAAAGAGCAAAATCAAAATAAAAGTTAAGGTAGAGGCTGCCATTGTCAGCCCCCCACAGGTCTCTCACCCACATCTTTGTCTCATTCAAGTGTCTCCCCCGTGTCCCCCAAGTCCCTGCTGACAGTCCAAGGCCAAGGAGCAGGTGCAGCTTCGTCACACGTCCCTCTGCTCCACGTGCCTCCTCCAGGTCTCCTTGGCCTCCTTCCTTCCTTCTCCACCTGCTCCTCCCTGCCCACCTCTACCCTTCCTTTGGGGGGGCAGGGAACCTGGGGCCTCCCTTTTTCCTGGGGACCCCCTGTTACAGGCCAGGCTTTCTTGATGTAGCGAGTCAACACAAACCCACAGTGCTCGGTGCTGGGGCGCTGATGTGTGTCCTCCACCTCCCAAGTTGCAGCCCCAACCTCTGCACCTCCGCATCTGAGCTTATTTGTACACAAGGTCCTTACACAGGCCATCAAGTTAAAGTGTGATCATTGGATGGACCTTAGCCCAATAGGACTGGGCCCTTGTAGAAATTGCCGACTAGGACACAGTCAGACACAGATTGGAGAGGGAGAGAAGACATGGGCAGATGGACTGGCCTGGAGTCATCCTGTCCTTATAGCCGTCAGATGGAACCAGCCTTGTCACTACCTTGACTTTGAACTTCCGGCCTCTGCAGTGTGAGGTAATACGTGTTTAAGGCACCAGTCTGCACTTGGCTGGGGGAGCCTGGCACCCTGGCACACTTGCTGCACCCATGCTGGTCACAGTGCAGCCTGCAGGTGGCTACCGACTGGTGCTGACCGACACTCCTGGGCACCTGTGCTTGGACAGCCATCCACTCACCACAGGACCCTACACTTCCCGGGAGGGTGCTCACAGGACCACACTTCACTCACCTCCCAAACTCTGGGCTTTCTGCTCTTTGTGACTAGCACCTGAGCCCAAGTTTCTTCATCTTGATAGTTCCTCACAATTGTACTGTTTCTTCCCTACAGGGTATAAACGGCTTTCGTTACTTCTTAGGTCCTCTACCTATGGGGCCTCATGTAAATGAAATTAAATTTTTTTTCTGGTTACTCTGTCTCATGTCAATTTGATTATTATTAGACCAGCCAAAAGAGCTTAGAACAGTAGGGGGTAGATTGTCTTTGGCCTCATACATTTGGATCCATGGCACACTTGTCCTGACCCATGAAGCCTTGGCCAGGGCTGACACAGGGCAGGACGCGGCTAGGGCAGGCTCTGGGGGGCCAGAACCCGAGGCTGACGGGGTTCTCCGCAGGTGCAGGGCTGAGGGCAAAACTACAGGAAGGAGCATGTTGGGCCAAGCTCCGGTGAGGCTGAGGAGCAGGACAGGCACAGTTGTCAGCGCTGCGGCGGGTGCTGCGTCGGGGAAGCAGGGCTGGGTCCTGGTGGGAGAGGAGTGGGCTGAGGATGGGAGGGAGGGCCTGCCAGCCACCTGCCCAGGCTGGCCTCCGGGCAGTTGCTCCACCACACCCTAGGGTTTCACCCACGGCATCTGCACACTGGATTCAAGAAAGCAGACTCAGGATTTATTGGGCAGGATGATTTTTAAGGAATGGCCTTGGGATGAAACCGTAGCGGCAGAAGAGGGGATACCATGTAGGCCAATGGCAGCTGTGGCCAGCCATCAGGGAACTATGGGTTGGAGTGGGCCTCAGAGACATCTCCCAGTGGCTGGAGATGGATCTCATGCTCCAGGCTCACTATGCTGGACGTGGGCTGCCTGAGTGATGTGACCTCTGAACCCGAGGCCCACGCGCAGTGGCTGACGGAATGCCCACCGGCCCAGTGACCACTGGGGCTCCCTTGTTTCTGCCCCTACTCCAGCAGGCGCCTGCCCACTGTGTGCCCCTTCCATCCACAGGGGTTCCCAGGGGACATCCTACAGATGCTAGTAATTATGCCCCAAGCTATTGTCTGCTGACTGCTCCTTCTGCTTTTCTCCTCCCCTCAGACCCTGGCCTCTAGGGGCCTGCACCTGCTCAGCTGCAGAAGGCCGCTGCTGGACACTGTGCGTGGTGCTATCACAGTAGCTCTGGGTTCCGTCGGGCCCGTGTCCTGCTCAGGAGCACAGCCCCTCCATCTGGACCCCACTGTGCAAAAGGGCTACTGCTTGCTCAGGCCACCCACTGCAGGCCACCATGTGTGCTCCCAGCTCTTGGTGCTCACCCTCAACGCCTGTGTCCTCAGCTTACTCCGCCTGTGGTCATTACATTGTCCTGGTGTCCTTCCCGAGGGTGTCGGCCAGCCTAGGTGCTCTTGCCACCCTGAGCAATCAGAGGAGGGCAATGGGACCAACATGTGAGTTAATGGCTCACCAGCCCCTCGCCCCCAAGGAGAGCCACCTTGGGCATGAGTGGGGCTTCAGCTTCTCAGAATGGAGCCCTTTAAATGGGGGAAGCCGGCTAAGGCTGCGGTGAGGGCGGGACAGGCAGCTGGCGGGCAAGTGAGCAGAAGGTAGCTGCCAGCAGAGGTGCAGCCCCTAGGGAGGGCTGAGGCCTGGTGAGGCAGACGGAGTGCTGAGGCCTAGTGGGCTGAGCTTGTGCCTTCCGTCCTCAGGCTGGAGGTGAGAGCCAGCAAGAAACTGCTGGGGGGATTAAGGGGGCTGTGCCTGGGTCTCCTCTTGAGACAGGGCAGCCATGGCTGGAGAGCAACTGGCCTTGGGTCAGAAGCTGTAACCAGCACAGCTTGGGGCGGGGAGGCCAGTGAGCACCTGCCCTGATGCCTGTGGACATGTAGGCCATGACTCAAGTCCGGAGAAAGGCCCTGTGGCTTTGTTTATGTGACCCCCAAATCAGCCACTGTTTAATGCCCACATTAGGGGAATCATTATCTAAATCATGGGGTGATTAGAAAGAATGCATGCGGCCGTTAACAGGCTCACCAAACACAGGAATTAACACCATAAAATGTTTGCAAATGTAACCTTCGGTCAGTCATTAGCCAGAAAATCATACCTAGTCCTTCCAATTTTGTTTTGTAAACAAATAGAAACTGCATAGAGAAAAGCTTGAAAGGAAATAGGAGGATATGTTAACGGTGACTTTGTGAGGTTTTCTTTCTTCTCTTAATTTTCTTTTTGTATTTTATATACTCTTTATTAAGACAAAAACTTTTTAAAAGTAAAGAGAATCAAAGCGCTATTCTCCTTCCAGCATGTGGGAGCCATCAAGGAGTCCATTCATGCAGCTCACCCCACGCCGGGCATGACAGGCTGTGCTGGGGTCACAGGTCAAAGGGGTGAGGTCGGGTCCTGGCCCTCGGAGCCCACTGCGTCATGGGGGCAGCCGACAGATGCCGGCTGTTAAGTGAGGGTGGCCCAGGGTGCCGAGGAAGTGGCCCCTGCTCGGACCAGACCCCGGTGGAGACTACACTAAGCACCGCCCTCCAGCCTGGAGATCCGGAGTCTGCCCTGGAAGCCTCTGTGCTGTGGGCACAGGTGGGTCCCTGCTCCATTACGCAGGGACAACAGAGAGACCTGCAGAGCTTTGACCCTTTCTGGCAAATTACCAGCAAGGATGAGTCTTGGCGAGGCCTCTGGAGGAAAAGGAGCCCACAGCAGCAGCAGCAGCCCCCACTCTCCCTCCTCGGACAGGCAGGCCCTCCGTTCCAGGAAGCTGCTGCCCACGTCCAGGTCCTCCCGGGACCCCTTTGGGTCGGAGGAGAGTTAATAAAGTAAGTGAATTCTCATGGGACACTCATTTTGAAAGTTAGCCTGAAGTCAAGAGGGCCCATGTAGCTGCTGTCACACAGCCTGCGGACCCCTGGCAGGAGGGGCGCTGGGCAGGGCCCGAGAGTGTGGCCTTTGCAAAACATTGACAGGGCTGAGGTCATGGAGAGGGGGGATGGAATGGCGGATCCAAGACAGAATGCTCACTGAGGGCACGGTGCTGCGAGGGCCTCTGGGCGGTCCCATGCGAGGAGGCTGAAGCAGCTGCTTTAGGCGGCCTGTGAGTGGTGGTGACTTGTCCTAGCTCCCGCAGCCCGTGGGTGATAGAGCCGGGGTCTGAGCCCAGGAGGAGTGATTCCCGGATCTGTGTCCCTGGAGACAGTCCCCAGAGCTGCTTCAGAAGGCCGGGTTTGCCTCCCCACGTCGCCATGTTGAGCTGTGTGGCCTTGGGGACTGCCTCATGTCTCTGACCCTGTCTCTGCTGCTGTCAGGGGGTGGCCCGAGGGCAGTCCAGCTTCGCAAACCGTGTGTGTGCATAAGCAGGCATGACCCTAAGTCAGTCTCCAGGGTGGTGCATTCACTGGGGTCCTTGGAAGTGACTCAGACGCTTTCCGGGAAGAGAGGCCCACTTTCCCTGGGGCCTTGTGGGTGGTTTGGAGAAGGGACAGCCCCTTCTGGGAAGGAAGGAGAGAGAATGGCAGAAGAGCAGCTGGGCGCTCGTGGAGAGGTCAGGTGAGGGGAGCAGACGATGCTGGGAAGAGTGTATTGATTTCCTCCTTTTAAAAATGGACTCAAGTGGAATCATTCATAATGCGCCCTCCCTGCCGCTGACAAAGCCCATGCTCGTCACTGTCAAGGAAATGGATTTGCTGTGCTCTCAGAAAAAGAAAACACTTTGCCTGAGATGTGCAAAGAGGAGTTGGTCCCCTCTCCAAATGCTTTCTGAAGAGCTGCTGGTGACTTTGAGGGGACAGAGGGCAGCGGGAGGCACCGATGGACACTTGGGGTTAAGGAGGCCACAGGGGCAAGGCAGCAGCTAAACTGATATTCTGACCTTGAGAATATTATGGGCAAACAGACATAGCCCAACACCTGGCCAGCTGGTCCTCTGCAAGGAACTGGGGGGAGCTGGTGTGGCGGGGAGCTACAGCGTGGGAGGAGGGGTAGCTGGGGGAGGGGGACAGGGCTGTCCTGGGGATCCTGAGGCCTTTCCTCCTGACACGCTTCAGAATGCCTTTGGAGGCAGGACTTGGTGGGGGTGTGTTCTACCTGCTGGTCACCCCGGGATGCCTACCCTGGTCCTTGGCAGGGCAAAGGAGGCTTCAGTGGACACCAGGTCCTGCTATGGTGGCCCCTGTGAGAGGCATAGCCCACTCTGGAGAGGGTCTCGGGGGGGCCCTGCCTGGGCAGCAGGGGCAGCAGAGTGGGTGTGGCCCATTCACTTATTTCCTCCTGGGGAGGAACCTCAACACCAAGGCCAGCGGGGAGTGTGGGGAGCTGCGCTCACAGCGCAGAGGTAGAGGCAGGTGGGCAGACAGGCCCGGCGTCTGACAGATCGGCTGGAACGACACACCATGGCATGCGGCCTCTGGAAAACGTGCTGAGATGACTGTGGCTCTCCAGGATATGGTGATTGCACTGGGCCTGGCAGGTACCCGCCCCCAGGAGCTCAAGCAGGTGTTCTCTGTGCACCTGCAAGCAGCAGGAGCGCTGCGCCTCAGGGCCTGGGAGCAGTCTGTGTCCTCGCCTGGAGTGTCCTATTCCTGACACCTCGGGGTCTGCTCCTCAACTTGCTTCAAATGCTTGCTCAGCAGTCACCTTCTCAGCGAGGCCTCCCTGGTCACCGCCCCAGCCCTGCTCCACCCGCCCCCGCATCTCCCCCGCATCTTCATCTCCCCAGTGTCAGAGGGGGCTCATCGGCATCCGGCAGGTGTGTGAGCTCCACCAGGGCCTTGGACTTTGATCAGCTTGTTCCGGAGTTTCCTCCATGCTGTGCACAGCGCAGGGAGAGGGGTATGGAGAGGTGATGAGCTGAGGGTGCTCTGCGTATTAACCCCCATGCCGGGGAAAGGAAGGCCGTAGCCCATGGCAGAGTGGGAGGGTGCTACAGCCCTCTTAGCTCATGAGGTGGAAGAGAGTCCTGGGCTTTGAGTCAGACGGAGCTGGCCCAACCCTGCATGTGGTGAGGGGGCTACATCCTGCCCACGAGGTTCTCCTGCTCCAAGGGGGCACAGGCCTAAGTGACACCCTGTATGTCACTAGAAGCAGGTCAGCGAGGCTTGCCCTCGGAGGGGGCACCTTGAGCCGGTGCTTGGCGCAGCTCAGTGAGCTCTGGGCCCCTACGGTGGCTTGAGGCCTGGGGGGCTCGAGAGGCATCCGGGACATACGCAGATGGAAGGGAACTCTGTCATCACCGAGGACGGTGGGGGCATCCTGGGACAAAGCCAGTCCTCCCCACACCCCCATGGTGGCACAGAGCACCCCATGATGAGCCACGTGGCTAAGAACATGACTCTCCTAGGGAGAGGGGCCCAGGCTGGGTCTCATCCCCAGGGACGCCTTCCGTGCTCTGGCAGACATTGAGCCTCGTTCCTTGCCTGTGAGGTGGGCACAGGCTCCGGTGGACACCTGAGAGCACAATGAGCACACCCCCATAGTCACTGAATGCCACTTCTGTGAGGCCAGGGGGGTTTAAATTCCTACCACAGGGACTGAGTGGCACCAGAGCTGTTCCTGTGCCCTGCTGGGGGTAGGGGCCTTGACAGGAGACCGTGTCAGGAAAGCAGGGTTGTGCCGGGGTAATCCTCACGTTCCCATGAGGATGAGAGAAGGCACGGCATCCATGGCACTATCTGGGGGGAGAGGACACCCCGTGAGCTGACTGGTGCGCTTGCTGACCCAAGGACCCGAGTGGTGCCGTCTTGGGCAAATCCACCAGGCACTTTAGGAGGTGGGAGTGGACACTCTTCCGAGGGGTCTCAAGCAACACTGCACTTGCTAAGTGCCCACCACCTATCTGGCTCAAAGCTGGGCTCCCAGCCCCTCCTACAGGGACGCTGGCCTCTGGCATGGGGAGTCTTTAGGATTCTCCAGTCACTGGCTCCTGGTGGCTGGCAGCTTTGAGCCGGGCATTGACATTTGTTCCTGGGGTCAGAGAGCTGTGGCTGAGCCTCACTTCACACAGAGGAAGGGCGCACCGGGGAAGAGACAGCTGGTCGCTGTCCATGGGCTGAGATGGCCCAGGGCCTGTGCGCGTAGGGCCCCTGGAGTGGACGTGGCTGCCTGGAAGTGTGGCCTGGGCCAGCATAGGAGGGTGAGGCCGTCCTGGGAGATGCTCACTTTGATGCTTCTGTGTCAACGTCCTGGTTCCTGTGGCTGAAGTGGCCCCCACTGGGCAGTGCACTGGATGGTCAGCAGTGTGTGGAGAGCTTCCTGACTCAGTCCTGAGCCCAGACAGCCCTCAGGGCAAAGGGCAGGTGGCCTGATTCCCTCAAAGTCAGTGTGGAGGGAAGCCGGCGCCCTGTTTCTGATTCCTTGAATCATGCAGCAAGCCTGGGATTCCCTCCACGCCCTCCTGTCTTACAGAGGAGGCAGCAGGAAAGTTAGGGGAGCTGCGGGGGACGGCAGGGGAGGCCCACAGCAGACACTGGGATACTGTCCTCCACACCAGTGGTAGCTGGCCCCGTTCTGGGCCTGGGTCCTAGCTGTTGCTTTGTATTTGGGTTTCTGCCCAGCCCTGCCCCCCAAAACCCCCGTCTAAAGCATTCCTCTAAAGAAATGAGTGAGCGCCACGGGGAGCCGGCCTCAGGCTCCAGGGAGACATTTCTCATGGGAAAACATGCCCATTTGCCTAAATGAATCAAATCCATTTGTCTCCCATACATATTTCATGGGCTTCCTTTCTGAGTAATTTAATTATCACCGTTGTGAGTGTTAATGTCCTGGTTGGGGCGGCTCTGCTCCCCGACCCTCTGAGCCTAATGCTGCAGCCGGGCTCTGAGGAGGAGCTGGGAGAATGGAACCATCTCTATGGCAACAGGATACGATAATATTTCCTGGTGATCTATTGCTTTAATCTCGAGGATTCTGAGTATCTTGCCAGCGTTAATAAATAAGTCTAAATAACACCCTGGTGAGACTGATATCATTCTATCCATTTTACTAATAGATAAACAGCAACTCAGGGGGGTTAGATGCCAGAACTGGAGGGAAGAGTCAGGAAAGATGATGAGAGGAGGCACATGCCCGGTGCACCCTGACTCCTTCTTGCTGGAGGAACAGGGTCAAGGGCCAATAGCCGGAAGCACTCTGTATGGATGGCCTGCCACCCCTGTGCTGGGGTCCGCCCAGGCAAGTACTACTTTTGGGGCAACAGGAAGGTACTCAGGCCTCTAGCCTTGCTATACTGTTTCCGTGTCCAGACAATCCACCCGGAGAGTGTCCATCTTTTGGTCTCTGATTTTCAATACACATTTCCTGGAAGAAAACCTTGCATCTAGTAACTGTCTTAGCGCCTTTGTGAGAGTTATCACAATGATTCTTGGGGCTGGCTTGATAGTGGAAAAGCGGGAACACATAGGGTGAACAATTGCAACATCACGTCTCCAGGAAAAATGTGCAAATATATGTCATTATTTTTATTTTTCCCATAAATGGCTTGCAGCTCTGCACACCTTGTAGGGAGGAGTGTCAGGGTCTTTCTCTTGGGGGACAGCACCCCTTGACTGTCTAGGAGACTAAGGTATAGCATCAGACCCAAAAGTCCCTCCTTAGGCATAGGCCAAATCATTTCAGACTGTGATCATTTTAGACTATTTCAGGTTTTCCTGAAAAAGAAAGTCATTCCGGGAGGCTGTGCTGAGGCTGCTCCTGCTAAAGAAGGCAGTGTGACCGTCTCCCCACCCTCCTCTGTCACCCCGCTGCTGTGTGTGTACCTCCCCCATTGTCCCATGAGTTCCTGTGTCTTCCCTGCCATTCGGGGTCGAGCTCGATGCCTATGGAGTAGTAGTTTTGGGAAGGCTTGCCAGCCTATGGCATCTTTCTTTGCACCCACATTTCTGACTCTGGCTGGTCAGACCAGGTGCGGGCATGTAACCCAAGCCAGTTCCATCAGATTTCAGGCTGTCACTTAGAATTGGGCCTCAAACAACTGTGGTCGTACCTGACCAAAATAACATGGAAGACAGACAGCCTGGGACAGCCGCTCTTGGTGGAGGCATGGGAAGGCCCAGCCCAGTCCCATTGGGGTCCCCGTGTCTGCCCTGTGTGGAGCGGCCCTGTTGGTAGCCCCTGTTATACCAGGTCTTCCTGCTGGCCTCCTTGGGCCCGCTGCCCCTCCTATGTCCTCCCTGCACTGCTCAGTCTTGCCCTCAGGCCAACGCAGTTACCCAGCGCAGCACGGCAGGTCGGCCTCCGCCCTGTGTTCCCAGACCTGTAGCTCCATGCTGGATGTTTCTGCAAATTCAACGCCTGAGACTAGCCGACCCTTCCCAACGCCCCACTTTCCTGCCTGTCTTCTTTCCTGCCAGCGCCTACCCCACGCGCTCACCGAGGCGCAGGACTAGCCTCTCCCCCTAGCCCCTGACCTGCCGGTCACAGAGCCTACAGTTCCTCCCAGTGTGGGATTCCTCCCCAGTCCTCTCTGCTCCCACGGTGGAGCTCCTGCCCCGTGTCCCTGCCTGCCCCTGCAGGCCTACTGGGTGCCCCCCTCACCTCCTCAGCCAGGACCAAGGTCCTCCATGGGGACTTGCCCAGGGACCCACTGAGCCCTCCATTGAGCCTGCGCACAGGAAGGGGCCTGTGCACTGGACGGGCACACCTGGCTGCCAGGTCTCAGGTGACCATTCTAACTTCACCTCTGGCCCCTCTTCACCTATACTTCACTCTGCTTTTGCCCAAGGCCTTCTCAGCCCTCAGTCCTGTCGCTCCTGCTGTCCCCTCCCTTCCCTCATTCCAGTCTGCTGCTTGCTCCTCCTTAAGGTCACTCTGGGGGTGTCTCTGGGTGAGTGGCCCCGTGGCCCCCAAGCACACAGAGTGCCCACCAGTGGCTGCCTACTTCCTCCCTTCCTCCCCCAACCCCCAAGGCCTCCCTGCCCTCACCCCAGTGCTGGGAGGAGCAGGCTGGGCAGAGGCCCCACACAGGGTGTAGCCCCCCCGCCGTGGAGGCTGTTACAGGCTGCTGGGGTCCCAGCTACTGTGCCATGAGCAGCCCAGGCACAAATCCCGAGGGGGGTGGGGAGAATGAGGGAAGAGGGGTGTTAGGAAGAGCAGCAGGGGACTTAGGTGTCCCAAATTCTTTCTAGATGGGGCCTGCTGCAGAATTCGGACTTCTCGTTGCCCGCAGGCGACGGGTGAGGGAGAAGCTTGTGAGGTCCGGGGGGTGCTGCCTGAGGGTGCCACCCTCCCTGCCAGAGCACAGTTCCTCCCCACACCCACCTCCCCGCCACCTGCAAGGGGCCCAGGGCCAAGGTGGGTATAGTGATGACACTGTTAGGGCAATTTCCCAGAGGAATCAGAAGGCACTGGAGAGGTAGACAGAGAGATTCAGTTGTCACCCCGGCGGGCTCCCCAAAGTCTGAGCCCTGAATACAGTTTGTATGTGGAAATTTGTCACCCATTCATCACAGACTCTCTTTATTGTTTGGGAAGGGGGTGAAGGCGGCGTCGCCTCTACCGTGGGCAAGCAGCGCACTGCGGGGACTCAGCTCCAGCGAGCAGCAAGTCCAAGCCCCAGACCCAGCAACCTCCTGCTTCAAAATTGGGCAGGACCAGCTATAAAGAATGAATGGAAAGGACTCATTAAGTTGCTAATGACTGTCCTTCACCGTCCACCAACGACCAGGGCGGTCTGTGAGAACCCGGCCCACACAGTCATTCCAGACGAGGGGCAGCCTGTCTGGGCTGAAGGTGCTACAGGCCTGGGATCCCAGGGCTCCCAGCCGGGTCCTACCCACTCCCCCTCACCCGGGACCCCTCCTGCCTCAGCCTCTGGACCCCAGGGCATCTCCACCTTCCCTCCTGTCCTCTGGACCATGTCACGGGGCGTGGGCATCCTTTGCCCTTCCTGGCTGGTGGCACAGCACTGCCACGCCTTGGGTGGTGCTCCCTGCCAGGACTGTGAAGGTGTTGGGGTCTGGTGTGTGGGTGTAGTGCAGCAACCAGGCACAGGATGGGCAGGGGCGGGGGGCCAGAGGACCAGGAGGCTGGCGGTCGAAGCTGTACGCTTTTCCCTTGGGGCCCTCTCTGGTGTTCTCCTGGGGTTTCTGCCTCTCTGTAGTCACTAGTCCTCTCGCAGCCATTCTTTCCTGCAGCCGTCCTCCGCCTCCCTTGAGCCTCAGCCCCCGGGGCTCAGGGGTGCCCGCACCATGCCACCATCAGGCATGCTACCCCGCGCCCTCGCTCCCAAGCGCATCCTGTAGTCAAGGCCACAGGTGCAGCCACAGAGGCCAATGGCATAAAAACCTGAGCATCACTTAACCCAGGGGGGTTCTCGGGGCCCTGTGAGGAGAAGCAGCACACAGCAAGTTTATTCATAAAAAAGAGATGCTTGCATCCACAAAAGTGGGCAAGGAGCTGCCTTTTTGCCAGAGTAAGGGGTGTTCTGAAACATTGCTCTTTGAAGGCATTATTCTGGAAACTATCGCTTTGGGGCCAGGTTGGGTTGGTTTCTATAGCTGATAATCCTTTCTGCCCCCACCTCTGACTGCTAATTCTTTTTACCTTCACCCATGGTTTTGTGGAAACCTCCATACGAAACTTTCTACTCCGAGCTCCCCTTGACAGCAAGGTGTAGGTGATGCTACCTGCCACTCTAGGCCCTAGGGATGCTGGCACATGAGGGGAGGAGCCCCTAGGGTGAGTTGATGCCTGTGGGGCGGGTCCCGATGCTTTCCACACTCTGCCTTCTGCATTTGCTTTGCCCTGGATTTCTTTTTACTTTAACTTAACATTAACTTGTTCTATCTATGTGGCTCTGTAGCAATTTCTGTTTGTTTTTGGAACAAGGATGAATGTGTTTAAAAAAAAGAAGAAAGGATTTTAGAACAGCCAGTCCAAGAAAAGTGAGCATGCAAATTAGCAGATGATCTAGGGACTGCATTATCTGTTTAAACTGAGCTGAGTTAGGACGTGGCTCTGAGCAACTTGGCAGGCAGCGTGGGTGGGACCTGGAGAGACAGAAAGTGCCCCCAGGGTCCCTGCCAGCCGCCCCTTCCCCAGTCTGGAATCCAGGGAAAAATGTGCCCTTGGCCTTGTGCATCCTGGAAGGTGCAGTGGCTGTTGACCTGTGAGGTGGGCGGCCGGGAAGGGAGGGGAAGGAGGAAATGCCACGGTGGGGAGGGAGGGCCTCTCCCAGCCCAGGGCCTTTGTGCTGCCGGTCAGACAGCTCAGAGCTGGAAGGGGGTTGGTGGCCTCTGTGTTCCCCTCGGTCACGGCACACATGGTCCCTGGCTGGCCATGGCCAAACAGTATCCTCAGAGGACTTGGCCCTTCTAACTATGGTGTGTGTGCAACCTGTACAAAAATAAAAACCAAGTGTTTCTTACTGATTTGTGTCCTCTGTGCTTTCTGTCTGTCCATCCCACTTTTGCTTGTCTCCCCTCGGGGCCTTAGCATATACCCCTCTTCTGGAAATCTGATTTCTGGTCTCCAAAACTTTGCCACTAATGTGACAGGGGAACTTGGGGGGTGGGGAGACTGGTTCCAGATCCCTCCTTCCCTCTCCAATTGGTTCTCTGCATCCACTTCAGGCCCTGCCAGGTCTGTTTTCTTTCAGAACCCACCTGGACTCACCTCCTGTCTCAGATTCTTCTGATGTCTGTGACCTCACATCTGTGCTTGGCTGGCAGGTGTGCTCTGGCCAGGCTGTGCCACCTCTCACCTCATGCTGACGGGGCTTGGCACTCTCTCCTGGCTTCTCCATGAATCCTTGGAGCACAGTCTGTGTTGCTTCCCTCAACCTGGGACACTGGTTTCCAGCCTGCTCTCCCATCTCCTTCAGGGCTTGGCTCAACATCCCCCTTTTTGGAGGCCTGCAGTCACCTAAGCAGCAGTGGCCATGCATTGCCCACCACACTGGTCAGCTGCCTGTCCTGGAGAGTGTCGTCTGTCTCCTCCACTTGGTCCCAAGAGGCCGTCCTATCCAGCCAAAACGTGTAGTAGGCTGTATCTTCTAATTTTGCGCAGTTACGTTCTGTGACATTCATACAATGAAAAAAATCACCTAAGGACACACTTCTCGGAACATATCCCTGTTGCTAATGACATATGGTGCAAGGCGAGGAGGAGAGGGGAATTTTATATAGGGTGGTGCCAAAAAACCTCAACCCAGGGGGACATGAACACAGACCTAAAGAAAGTGATGGAGAGAACCATGTGGGTACAAGGGGGAGAGTGCCCCAGGTGGAGGGAGCAGAGGGGCAAAGGCCCTTAGAAAGAACCATGCTTGGTATGTCTGAGGCCTAGGAAGGACAGAGTATCTGGAGTAGGGTGAGCAGATTGGAAGTCCCAAGAAAGTGGGCCAGATTCTGCTAGGTCGTGGAGTCTTGGTGTCAGAGAAGCAAGGAGTCCCAAAGGTGCTGTTGTACTGGTGCAATGTGAACTAAGGGTGGCTTGGACTAGCATTCAGTTGTGGAGCTGGAGGCCAGATTTCGGACAGAGCTTGAAGTAGAGCCAGCAAGCATTAGATTTAGACAGCATTCCAGACTAACTAAGGCTTCTAGCTTGACCTCAATGCCATGAACTTGAAACACTACACTAGTGAAAAGCCATAACCTAGCTCTCTGAGGACTGGATGTATCAGGAGGGACATGGAGGACATGGACACTGACTGGTATAATCAGTGTTTTATATCTATATATATATATAGATGTATACACACACACACACACACACACACACACATACACCCATATATAACTATACATAAATATATAATAGTTTTATTAAGGTTTACCTCTCAAATTCTGTGCCCTGCAGACTGAGAAGCCATGCTAGTTCCCAGTGCCCATGGGACTCACAAAAACGTTTAATTCATTATGCAACAGGCAAGATAAAATCTCAGTAAATCCCTCCTAGTAGAAATGTACAGGTCAGTGCTTTGAACAAAGGCAATGGCTATTAATAACAAAAGTAAAAACAAAAATTTCACCCTCATGAAAATTAAACATAAGCATAAAAATACTGTGCCACTTTCTAAATGACTTTTGAATTAAAGATAAATTGAAAACCACAATTGCTGAATACCAAGGAAACAGCCACATGAAAGCCACTATATATGAAGACCTAGGAGATCAGTCAAAATTATAATGAAACAAATTCATATCCTAAGTGCTTTTGATGTTAAGGCAGAAAAGAGAAATAAACAAAGTGAACTTTTAATTTAAGTTAAAGAGAGAAGAATAGAGTAAATGTAAGGAAAGCAGGGCAAAAGAATTAATAGAAAGGAACAGAAATCATTGAATTAAAACCTTCAAGCTATAAATAACCACCAGATCTGGTTCTCTGGAAACCCCCCAACAAACGAGATAAATTGCTAGCTAGTCCTGTTGACTTCAGTGTGTTTTGCCACGACACACATGATGAATGGCGTTGCAGGCAGGATGACTCCCCATGGGTGGGGGAACCCCTGGGTTAATGTGCAAGTTCACACTCCCTGATGGGAGCTCAATTCTTTAAACACTCAGGAAATTCTCCTAGACTGCAAGTGAGTGGAATGTGATCAATTCAAAGATAAACCTGAATTTGGTTTAATTAATAAAGAAGAGTCTGCAAAACTTTGGAAATTGAACTATAATTAGGAAAAAAAACTTGCATTTTATATTCAACCTGATACTCCCAAAGCATTGAATTATTATGTTGGGGAGGAAGGAGAAACTCAAAGCACAGCAACCGGGAAGGAGCATATTTCAAATGTGGAAGAGAAAGAAATTGCTAAATACAACTCAATAGAAGATTTTCCAAATGAGTATAAATGACTAAAATGCACTCAAAAAGAGAGCTAAAACTTGATCATAGTAATAACCATTGAAAAAGTAGAAAAACAGTACACAAAATAGGTTAACAACAGTTACAAATTGTAACTGGTGGCATGGTGGAAAGTTTTGGGAATCAGTCTCTTCATAAAAACAACTATTGACCTGGCAAGAATTTTCAGAATCAACTCTTTTGGAACACTAGAATCTAGTCAAATCCCTATAACAATTAAACGACTGCCTAATGGATAAAGGGAAGGGCTGTACAAAGCTTTTTGGTGTCTTTGTTGCTATCATCCTCCTCCCAGTCTCAAGGCAAGCAGGCTTGGAAAGATAGCTTTTGGACCCTGTGTGGCATGCCAATATCATGATGGACAACAAACTTTGCCCTCCAAAAATGAGATTGTGTCTTTTGTTCTTCTCTGCTAATTTAATGAGACCAACATGGGCACTGACTATTTCAGCTCCTCTGACTAAAGCAAATTCCTAGGAAGTATCTGTTTAAAGTATTTAAAGACACAGACAACTTTTCTTTTCTCATTACTACATCCAGATATTTAAGGAAGTCTCTATCAGGTCACTCGCCATAGAGAAAAAGAGCAGAGACTTCAATGAACACACATAAAGGAAAATACATTTTGCAAAAATCATTTAGAAGTCACTGAGTTACTAAACAAATAGATGACAACAGTTTTCAATAAACAAAAACAGCAATCCCTGGAGGAGGTGGGAAGATCTAATCTTCAGAATTACTATGTTACAATGTTCAAACTACCCATTTCTCAAAAAGAAAAAAAAAAAAAAAAAAGAAACCATTCCCATGAAAGCCCAGCCATTGAAGTTAGCAGACAAAGACTTTAACTTTCTCAAACATGTTAAAAGAGTTGAAGAAAACCATGGACAAAAATCTAAAGAAAATAATATGTGTTGTGTATGAACAAATTAGAGAATATCAAGTTATGAAAAGTAATAAAAATATCCTGGAGCTAAAAAATACAATGCTAAGATGAAAATTTCACTGGAGAGATTCTATAGCTGGGACATTAGACCTCTCTGTCTGCTGTCTACGTGACGGAGCCAGAGTCAAACGCAGAAGACTGATGTCTCCAGAACTGCACTAGTGACTTTACTTCTTTGATGCTTGACTCACTTCTGGTCCTGGTGGGAGGCTCCTGTTCTTTCCAGGGGTTCCCGAGAACTTCCCAAGGTGAGGCTGGCTAGACTCTGTATCCTCTGACTGGGTCACTGCCTATTTCACTCATGTGGGTGCTCACGATGACACCTTTACCATACATTGGGGTGCTCACAGATACTGAGATCCACCAGCCTGTTTTTTCACTTAGATGCTGCCCAATCTATGTGGATTCAGTTAATGTGTTTCCTGAGTTCAAAAGAAAAGCAAGCAAGCATGCGCTGTGTCTGTCTCAGGTCTTGACTCTTCATGGTATTGGTGACAGGGCCTCTCCTCTAGGGACTGAGCAGTCTCAGGACCTGGGATGCCCATAGCTATTTCTGCAGCCGCCTTCAAGTATATTTGTGTCTTCCAGTACACTGGCATTCAAATGTTTTAGGTAATTGACTTTCCAGCTATGAAAGCAGGGAATTCTCTTTTGGTTTAATTGTAAATTTAAATTATCAAATATTTTAATGTATATAAGAGAAGTTTAGAAAGTGTTAATTTTGGAGGAAAACTTTTTATTGTAAATTGCAGGACATTTTTATGTATTTTGGATGTTAGTCCTTTATCAGATAAATGATTTATAAGTGTTTCTCCCCTTTCGTGTTGTGCCCTTTAACTCTCCTTTGATATACAGGAGTGTATTTCTTTTATATAGTCCAATTTTTCTGGGGTCATAGCCAGGAAATTATTGACAAATCAGGAATGTCATGAAGGTTTCCCCCTATGCTTCTTCTAAGTGTTTTATAGGTTTAGGTATTAAATTTAAATTTTAATCTTTTTGTTAATTTTTGTGCATGGTGAGAATTTGAGAATTTCCATCTATTTAATTGCTGTAAATGTCTGTATTTTGCCAGTACCCCATGATTTTGATTACTGCAAGTTTATAGTAGGTTTGAAGAGAGAAAATATGCATATTCCAAAATTTTTCATGATTATTTTGCCTACTTGGGATCCCCTGAGATTTCTATATGATTTTTTTTCTATTTCTGCAAAATCTATCATCAGGATTGTTATAGATATTGCAGTGAGCCTGTGGGTCTCAGTGATGCTTTCACATCTGGCTTGGTGCTGATACATTCTTTTAATTTTTGTTTTTCTGCTGAACTCCTTAACCTTCTGTCTGATCTGAATGATAGTTTGGTAGGATGAAGTAGTCTATCTGGATTGGAACCTTTTTCTTTGAGAAATTTAAATATTTCCTGTGATTTCCTTTCTTGGTTGTAAGGTTTCTACTGAGAAATCTGGAGCAGTCTAATAGGTGTTCCCTTGTAGGTAACTCTTCTTTCTGTCAATGTTTTTAGTATTCTCTCCTTGCTAGTTTTTAGCAGTTGATTAAAACTGTTCAGGGTGTGTCTGTTTGGTTTATTTTGTTTGGAACTCTTAGGACCTCTTGGTTCAGGATATCTGTTTCCTCTCCCATATTAGGAAGATTTATTGGCCGTTATTTCTTTAAATAAACTTTCTGTGCCTTTCTCTTTCCTGGACTCCATAATTTCTCCTCAAATCATTCCACAGGGCTCTTACACTGTTTTATTTATTTATTTTTATATATTTTTTATTATTCAAGATTTTATTTATTTATTTATTTTGCATAGAATTGAGGTGCAGGCCAAAAGTGTGGCGGGTGAGAGGATTCACCAGAGACAGAGTGGGGAGCAGAGCAGGCAGATCTACTGAAATATCAAGTTAGGGGGAGGAGCGGGGAAAAAAAGGGGAGGGGGGGCTCCCCGGTGGCGCAGCGGTTGAGAGCTGGGTTGCGAAGCTGCCGGTTGCACCGGTTCGATCCCTGGATGCTCCCGGCCACTGGAGGAGGGTCCCACATGGCGCGCAGACCTCTCCTACCGCCCGCTGCTCCCCTCAGCAGTGTACTTCGATCCTTCTGCCTGCTCTGCTCCCCGCTCTGGCTCTGGTGAATTCTCTCACCCTCCCGCGCTTCTGACAGTACCCAGTGCTTGTATAAATAAATAAATAAATTAAAAAAAAAAGTCTATAAAGAAAAACAGGGGAGCTCTCTGTGCCAGATGGGTTAGCTCCCTGGCTGAGGATCGAACTCAGGCTGGAGTGGTGGGCTGTAGCCATGGGCCTCCATGGTGGTAGCACTAAGACTTAATCCATAGGCCACCAGGGAGGCCCACTGTTTCAATTTTTAAAATTATTTTTTTCTTTCCTGTTCTAATTGTGTGTGTGTGTGTGTGTGTGTTACCACTGTTCATTCAAGTTCACTGAACATATTTCGTGGCCATCTGTATGTCTTCTGTAGATAGTGTCTATTTAACTCTGCCCATTTTTTAATTGGGCTCGGCTCTTTTTTTCTTTTGTTGAGTTTTATGTGATCTTTGTAGATCTTGATTATTAGCCTCTTGTCAGATCTATGATGTATAAATATTTTTTCCCATTCAGTGGGTGTCTTTTTGTTTTAATGATAGTTTATTTCTCCATCTAGAAGCTTTTTAGTTCGATGTTACCTTTTTATTTTTGCTTTTGTTTTCCTTGTCATTGGAGTTGAGTCCCAAAAGACATCTCTGAAGTCAATGTTGTGAAATGTTTGCCTTTAAAAATATATATTGTACAGTTTCTGGCCTTACATGCAAGTCTTTAATTCACTTTGAGTTAATTTTTGTGTGTGGTGTGAGTTGCCTATTTTAATTTTTCTGCACATAGGTGTACAGTTTTCCCAATACCATTTGTTAAAGAGACTTTCCTTTCCCTTTATATACTTTTGGTAGCTTTGTTGTAGATTAACTGTCCATAGAAATCTGATTTTATTTCTACAATAAATCTCAATTCTACTCCATTGGTCTGTGTGTCTCTTTTTATTCCAATACCTCACAGTTTTAATTACTGTAGGCTTGTAGTGCAGTTTGAAGTCTGGAGCATTATACCTCCACTTCTTTTGTGGGTCTGTATAAATTTCAGTTTTCTTTGAAGAATGACATTGGAACTTTGATAGGGATTGCACTGAATCTATATATTCTTTTGGGTAAGATTGACATTTCAGCAATGTTAATTCTTCCAATTCTTGAGCATGGAATATCCTTCCATTTCCTGTGTCTTCTATTGCTTTTAACAATGTCTTAAGGTTTTCATTGAATAGGTCTTTCATTTCCCTTGTTAGTTTTATTTCTGGGAATTTAATACTTTTTGATGCTACTGTAAATGGCAGTGTTTCCTTGATTTTTGTCTAGTTCTTATTTGCATATAGCAATGCAATAGACTTTCATTCTTATTTGCATATAGCAAAGCAACAGACTTTCATATGTTGATTTTATAGACTGCCACATTACTGATTTATTTTTTTTAAATAATTTTTTAGTGGTGACTTAAGGGTTTTCTCTGCATAGTATCACATCATTTGCAAATTGTGATAGTTTACTTCTTTTTCTATTTGGATCTCTTTTATATCTTTCTCTTGCTAATATCTCTAGGGTTTCCAATGTTATGGTGAACAGTAGTGGTGAGAGTGGACATCTTTGTCATGTGTCTGATCTTAGGACAAAAAGCTTCAGTTTCTCACTATTTGGTATGATGCTGGCTGTGAGTTTGGCATACATGGCATTTATTATGTTGGGTTCTGTTATTTCTATCCCAATTTTACTAAGAGTTGTCATAAAAAATGGATGCTGAATCTTGTCAAATGTCTTCTCTGCATCTATTGATGTGATCATATAATTTTTGTGTTTCCTTTTGTGGATGTGGTGAATTATATTAACTGATTTGTGTATGTTGAACCATCCTTGCATCCTGGAATAAATCTTACTTGGTCATGACACATGAGTCTTTTAATGTATTGTTGAATTTGGTTTGCTAAGACTTTTTTGAGGATTTTTGCATCTGTGTTCATCAGGGCTATTGGTCTGAAGGTTTTTTTAATTTTTATTTATTTTTGTAGTGTTTTGCCTGTTTTAGGTATCATAGTAATCTTAGGCTCATAAAATGTGTTTGAGAGCATTCCATCTTCCTCAATTTTTTTAAGAGTTTTAGAGGGATAAGAATTAGTTTCCTTGAAGGTTTGGGAGAACTCACTAGTAAAACCATCTGGTCCTAGGCTACAGTTTTTTTGGTGACTTTTGATTACTGTCTCAATTACCTTGCTTGTAACTGGTCTGTCCAGGTTTTTCATTTCTTCCTGACTCAGTCTTGAAAGGTAGTATACTTCTAAGAATTTTTCCATTTCTTCCAGATTTTCCAATTTGTTGTCATAAAGACATTTATAGTAGTCTCTGAAGATCCTCTGCATTTCTCAGGTGTCTGTAATGACTTATCTTCTCTGAGTCCACTTATTAGATTTTCTATCTTTTGCTTAGTGAGTTTTGCTAGAGATTTGTCTATTTTGTTTATTTTATTGAACAACCAGCTTTTGATTTCATTGATCATTTATTTCTATCCTGATTGAAAATATTTCCTTCTACCAAATTTTTGTTTCATTTTTTCTTATTTTTCTATTTCCTTGAGGTGGAAGATACAATTATTTATTTAAGCTCTTTCTTGTTTCTTGATGTGAGCCTGTATTGCTAAATACTGCCCTGCTTTTGTGGTATCTCTTAAGTTTTTGTATGTCATGTTTTCATTTTCATTTTTCCAAAAGTATGTTTCAATTTTTTTTGATTGTTGTCATTCAATAGCTTTTTTTCCTGGTTTATTTTTGTTATTTAGTGATCACCAATGTGATCATAGAAGATATTTTATATGCTTTCAACCTTCATGAATTTAATGACACTTGTCTTGTGACCTAACATGTGGTCTATCCTTGAAAATGTTTCGTGTGCTTTTGAGAAGAATGTGTACTCATCTGTTCTTGGGTGTAATGCTCTATAAATATCTAGTAGGCCCATCTGTTCTAATTTCTTATTTAAGTTTATTGTTTCTGTATTGATCTTTTTGCCTGAATGATCTGTCCATTGATGAACGTGGGGGTTTCGAAGTCTGCCACTACTATTGTGTTGTGGCCAATGTCTGTTTTTAGGTTTGTTAATGGTTAAGTTATGAATTTTCTTTCTCCTTCATTTGGTGCATTGAGGAATGTTGTCTTTACCTGATGTATTGATCCCTTAATCATTATCTAATGTCCATCTCTGTCTCTTGTTAACTTTTTGAACTGGAAGTCTATTTTATCTGATATAAGTATGACAGTCTCTGTCTGTTTTTGGGTTCCATTTGCTTGCTGGATTGTATTCCAGGCATTTACTTTGAACCTACCTTTATCTTTGTAGATAGGCCTCAGATAGGTCTTCTGGAGACAATAGAACACTGGGTTTTATTTTGGGATCCAACCAGCACTCTGTGCCTTTTTGTTGGTGAGTTCAGTTCATTTAAACTTAGATTGGTCATTGATACATTGGTATTTTCTACTTCCATTTTGTCTTCATTTTTTTCTGGTTCTAGATATTTTTTTCTGGTTCTAGATTTTTTTTTTCCTCATTTTTTGGTTTATTTTCTTCACTTAGATTTAGATAAGAATGCTCTTTTCAACATTTTATGTAGGGGAAGTCTAGTGTTTGCAAGTTCCTCAGCTTTTGTTTGTCTGGGAAGACATTTATTTCTCCCTTAGCTTTTAAAGAGAGTCTTGTAGGGTATAATATTATTTGCTGGCAGCTTTAATCTTTGAGTATTTTGAACACATCATTCCATTCTCTCCTTGCCTGTAGCATTTCTGCTGCAAAGTCTGATATAATCCTGATGGGAATACCTTTGCATGCTATCTGCTTATTTCCTCCAGTCACTTTTTTTTTTTTTTTTTTTTTTTTGTGGGACCCTCGCCTGTGGCCAGGGAACGAACCAGCACTGCAGAGAGGTTGCGGGCAGCCTCGCAGCCCAGCGCTCAACCGCTGTGCCACCAGGGGAGGCCCCCCAGTCACTTTTAATACTCTTTCTCTGTCTTGAACTTTTGCTGATTTCTCTACTATAATCTTGGTGTGGGTCTCATTGCATTTAAATAACTAGGTGTTCTTTTAGCTTCATGAACCTATATGTTTAATTAATTCCCTAGGTATGGAA
This sequence comes from Talpa occidentalis, assembly GCF_014898055.3. NCBI lineage: Eukaryota > Metazoa > Chordata > Mammalia > Eulipotyphla > Talpidae > Talpa > Talpa occidentalis. The sequence goes on from NW_023603184.1 coordinate 55,514,560, forward strand.
AGTTTTCCTTTATTATTTCCTTTCCCCCTCTCTCTCTTGTACTTCTGGGATACCCATTATTGTTATGGTGGTTTTCTTAATGGTGTCGGATATTTCTAAAACAGCTCTCTATTTTTACATCTCGTTTTTCTCTCTTCTTTCGTATGGGTCCTTATTGCATTACTATCTTTGAGGTCACTGATGTAATACTCCATTTGATCTGTTCTACTCCCATAGCTATTCCTGAAGCTCTTGATTTCATGTATTGAGCTTTTATATTCTGAATTTTTGCTATTTGTTTATTTAAGACTTCAGTTTCTATGTTTTGTTCATTGATTTTACTCATGAATTCATTAATTTGATGTTTGAACTTTATTATATCTTTTGCATTGTTTTTGTGAGTTCTTATATTCCTTTGACTTGCCTTTCTAAATACTCATATATTACTTTGTCTTGCCTTTTCAAATTTTCTTCTATCTTTTTCAGTTTTTCTTTCTTATGGCAGGTTTGAACTGTTTATCCGATGGGAAGATATAATCTTTCATCTTTTTGTATTTGGATTCTGGAAAGATGTTCTTCTCTTGTGATGTCATACTCTCTCAAGGCCCCATATTGCCAAGTGTTATTATTTTTGTTTTTCCATTTTTCTACTGAGGTCTCCTTATTTTATTATTATTTTAATATCTTTGGTATTTTATTTTGTTTTTGTATTTGTTTATTTAGTTGTTTATGACTTTGCTGGCTTCTACATGTAGTCAGATGTTTTGCAGTTGCTGAGTCAGCAGGGTGGGAAGGCAGTTGGAGGAATACAGATGTTGGTGTGGATGAATTGGGATGCATATTGTCCCTCTTGATGATACAACACTTGATGGTCATTGTCGTTGGTTAGGTGTAATTTGGTTTTAAATATGTGGAGGAGGTGAGCCTAGTGTTTCACTCTTCTGCCATCTTGCCAGAGTCATTAAACAGTACACTCTCAAGCAATCAATGTGTCACAGACTAAATCACTAATCACAGTATACCAAAACTTATAAGATGCAGTGAAAGAAGTCCTCAGTGGTGAAATAATAATTGTAAATGCATAAGGAAAAAGAAGAAACACCTCAATTTACCAATTTAACTTTATATCTTAAGTTACTACCAAAATGAAAGCAAGCTAAACTCAAAAATAGCAGCAGGAAGAGAATAATAAAAGTTATTGTGGAAATAAATGAAGGCAGTATCAAGCAATAGAAAACATCAATAAAACAAAAAAAAAAGTCAAAATTGGGAACCTGTAGTTTGACTATGGATGAAAGAGAGAAGACAAATAAATAAACATCAGAAATTAAAGTGGGGGCATTGCTATCAACCCTATAGAAACTAAAAATTTTCTATAAAAGAATACTATTTTTTTTTTAGACCCTCAGTCCCAAATTCTTTTTTTTTTTTTTAAATTTTTATTTATTTATTTTATTTATTCAGTCCCAAATTCTTTATTGGAGACAGTAAGTTGGAAAAATACCCAAACAAAAGTTTGAAGTTGAAAATTTAAGATAAACTTATAAAAAAGCATAAAAATGATGTAACTTAATATACTTTGAGATTTTACATCCTGGCATCAAAAGGAAGAAGTTTCTTTCTTGCCATTGCATTCCTTCTTTCCTGTCTGCAAAATAAGACCCAGCTTATTAAAAAATAAATAAATAAAATAAAGGCTTAAAAAAAGAGACATATTTAAAGCTATTTTTAAGAACCATTTTAACTAACAGATCTGTAATTGGTAACCTTTGAATTGACTAATAATCAATAAATACAAACAAATATTGCTTTATTAAAAAAATACCATTAATAATTATATGCCAAATAAATTAGATCATCTAGAAGAAATGAACACATTTCTAGAAACACCCAAATTTTCAAATTTATGCAAGGTGAAATAAAAATCTTAGCAGCCTAATAATGAGTAGGGATTTAATTGATATTAAAAAACTTTCAAAGAAATGTCCTGGATCAGATGACTTTACTGGTGAATTCTGTCACATGTTAAAAAATAACACCTGTTCCACTAAATATCTTCCAAGAAATAGGCCAGACAACACTTCTGTATTAGCCATTTCAGCTGCATAAGATGCCACACACTGGGTGACTCAAATTCTATTGATTTTCTCTTTGTTCTAGAGGCAAGTTGACAGGCAACAATGCTCAAATCTCTCTCCTACTTCTGGCTGTTAAGATTTGTTTTATGGGAGTGGTGGAAGATAGAAAAAAAAAAAAAAGCTAGGGATGAAGAAGTTATGGGCTTCAAAGGGTTTTATTGGCAAGAAAAAGGGTTTTATTAGTAAGTATATGAAAAGGATTTTCCAACTAATTTTGGTTTTTCATCAATAGTTTCTTGGTTCTGGCCAGCTGAGAATTCAGCTTCAGAATAATTGCTCCTGCACATGCTCAGGCTGAAATGAACTAATCCTGCTGCTCTGAGACCCTGGATGTTTCCATGAAGGGGTATAGTGTTCCCGCCCAGCATTGGCATTCAGCCCCAATCCCTAGTTCCAAGACCAAGTCTCCACCTCACACTGCTCCCGCCTTGGCAGATGGCAGCTTGGGTCTGCCCCACTTGACTCCAAGGGCAATCACCAGCAACTTGTTTTTGGAAACCAGACAGGGGTTAGACCCAGAGTCAAGCTCAGGGATGCTTCCATGAAAATGAGCCTTAAGATGGAGTTAGATATGTTTTGTGTGGTCTACGGGTCTAAGGGAAAATCGACCTCATTAAGAGGATCAAAACAGGGTTGGGAAGAGCACAGGAGACTATGGTGACAGTACACAGGTAAACTGGTGGTGGGAATTCATGGGGACTGCACCTGAGAAGAGAAAGCACACATTGTGCAAAAATGAAGAATGGTGTATATATATATATATATATATATATATATATATATATACACTTTTATATATATATAAGTATATATATATATATATACTTTTTCAACCTCGCTGTAGGGATTCCCACCCTACACTGTCTGCTGACCTATTGGATAGAGACTTCCTGCTGACATTGCTTGGCTGGTGCCCACCACCGGCCAGAGCAACTTCTGGGACAAGAGACATGTTAGAGTCCCAGGCCCTCACCACTGACACCCATGTCAGGTCACCAGTAGAGATGGGCTTTTCCAAGGGTAGTGCAGTTCCCAGATGACCCTCATTCTGCATCTCAGTAGCAGAGCTGGGCATCTAGCTCCACCCCTCCAAGGTGTCAGTCTGTGTGCTGCCCAGTCATCACTGGTCTACAAACTGGGAATTCCAAAAGGACTTCAAAGTCTTGGCTATGCCACCATGCCCCACTGCTCTATATTGCCCACAAGTGATGCTACTTTGTTTTTTTATTCCTAAGATTTATTTATTTATATAAGAACTGGGGTAGGGTCAGAGGCACAGGAGCGTAAGAGAATTCACTGGAGACAGAGCAGGGAGCAGAACAGGCAGACGGACAGAAGACACTGCTGAGGAGAAGAGTGGGCAAGACAGGAGAGGTCTGCCACGCCATGTGTGTATCTCTCTGGCTGGCCGGGAATTGAACCCTTGCTGCAGAGGCTGCGGACATCTTCACCACGCAGCACTCAACCCGCTGCACCACCAGGGAGGCCCAAGTGATGCTGCTTCGAAGGGCAGGAAAACCAGCTTCTACAGAGTAAAACAAACAAGTCAAGCATCAGGTGTGTGTATATCTGATCATCTATTGAAATATATATAGAGAAAACCACAGAAATGCCAACAGTGAAGTAGGATTGTGTACACCTTTTATTTATCTATTTCCTGCGCTTTTGAATTTTTCAAAGTTAAGATTTATTCTTTTGATAAAGGAAAGATATGTTATAAAATAATTGGAAAGAGTCCTTTCCTCTTATAGTCCTTTCTTCTCAGTACTGGGCTGGGTATACATCCAGGGCCCGCAATAGCAGTTTTAATTAAATCCATGAAGCATTGAAGGATAACTTCGACACTAAACAGGCAGAGATCCCAACAAAGGTGAACAAGACACAAGAAGATCATCCCTTTCATTCTCCTCTGCACCCTTCCAAAATTCCAAGCTGGGACATGAAGGGTGGGTGTGAGCATGGGAAGAAGGAGCCACCCCAGTTCTGCACGGAGGAGCTCCTGAGGGTTCTGGTGGTGTCCAGCCTTCGCTTTCACAGGGTGGTCAACAGTCTTGAGGGCTCAGCTGCTGTCGTAGGTGGGCTGAGTGGGCTGCAGCGGGTGGCCTTGCCCTGGCCATTCCTCTCCCAGACTCTCCCCCTCGGCTGCCTGGCCTCAGGACTCTTCCTGAGCACTCGTGCCTTTGTCCTTGCCTGTGCCTTCACCTGCCACCCTTCCCCCATTGTTGGCGCCTTACCTCGTGGCATCAGGATACTTCCCCCTTCCGTGATTGGCTGTGCTCCTTTCGGCCCAGTGCGCATGACGACCTCCGGCACACCAAATAAGGGCATGTGCCCTTCCGGGATTAGCTGTGCTTCTTTTGGCCCAGTGCGCATGACGGCCTCCGGCGCAGCAAATAAGGTTATGTGTTTAATCATTGGCTAGGCACTGTTGGCCTGCTTCTTCCGCTTCCGGTCCCCAGCTATAAAGCCCCGCCAAAACCGAAAGTAAAAGAGACCTACGATAGCTGAACCAAGAATGTACGTGTCTCCCTCCGTGGTGTACCCCTTTTCTTCAGGTCGCTGCTCTCCCCTCGAGAACCTCGTTGACCAGTCCGCGGGCTCGGACACCCCATGAACTACTTGCAGGTCCTCAGGCTGATCTCTCGGGCTTCTCTGAGATGCTACTCATGGCTCCTCCAACCAAGATGGTGCTTTCCCTGGGCTGTGTGTCACATGGGTCTGCTAATTTTGCATGCTGGCTGTGGGTCCCATGAGGGCAGAGGTCTTATTAGCCCAAAGTCTGCTGAGTCCTGCTGGGTGCTCACTAGAGCGCCATCTATTGGGGAAGGAAGGGCATGAGGTGGTCTTGCAGGTGCCGCACGCGTCTTATCTGGGGGAGATGGTCATATAGCCCCGTCTTCAGTGTGGCTCTAAAATACCCACATCATGCTCCATTTCCGGCACCAAGTACACACTTCTGACAGGACCTCCAGGCCTTCTGTGGTCTGCTCTTTGCTCCCTGGCCTCCGATGCCGTCGACTCTGACCACACGTATGTCAGAGGGTCTCCTACTCACTCCTTGTTCTCACTGAGCAGCTTTTTCTGCCTGGAGTCTTCCTTTGCTCACCTGACAAACTCTTACTCAGGATTCAAGGCCAGGCCTAAATGCCCTGTCCTGGGAAAACTATCCAGCCCTCTGCCCACTCTCCCAACACCTGGCACTCACCTGGACAGGGACATTTGTAAACGGAACTGTTGGTCTCTCCAATTTTGGGGGTGGGGGACCCCTGAGAACACCTGGCACCTTGCCCTAGGTAGGGCCTAGCTCACAAGAAGCCATTGAAGACTTCACACTATAAATTTGTTCCTGCTCATGCCTTCTCCGACTCCCTCCTCTCTCTCTGCTTTCCATTATGTCTGCTTGCCTCTTCCCTTTGCACAGAGCCCATCTAGCTTGTGAAAAACAAGCTGTCATCCTCGTGTTTTTTATGCTTCCTTTCCCCAGCAGCTGCTTCCAGATGTTCATTACTGCTGTATTAGCAGAGGTTCTTAATGACACCCAGGCAGACAGAATACAAATTGATTCTCAAAAGTCATGCTGATTGCTTAGGCACATTTCTTGCACCGGCTGAGCGAAGTGGCAAAGAAAGCCCACAAAGCCCGGGCCATGTGGCACGTGTGGTCTTTGATCCAAGGACTCGGCCACGTGTGAGTCAGACGGCAAGGGCAGAAGATGGGGTGGGGCTGGGGTTCTAGGGAGGCTGTGGCCCAGATAAACCCCAAGGGGAGCAGGTGATGCGACCCCGGGATCATCCTAGTTTCTGGCTTCTGCAGTGGGCAGGGAGAGACCTTGTGGGGTGTAGGAGCGTGGACCCTGGACCCAGACAGGCCTGGCTGGACCCCCCATGTTGCCACTTCTGTAGGGTATGTGTGCTTCAAACACTGTCATTTGCAGAATTCAGACAACTGTGTGGAAATACGGTTCCCAGGAAGTTAGGAGCCTCAAGACAGTGCATGCGAACCCCCATTTCCATTTTGGCAGAGACGGGAAGCTATGGTTAGTCTTCACAAGCTTCCTTGGCAGGAAGGGCAGACACTCCCCGAGGCATCCGAGAACTTATTCCAGATACCAGAGGGGAGAGCTGCAGAACCCATCAAGCCCGCGGCCCTGCTCTTTCTGTCTCTGCCCCACTGTCGTGCACAAGCCCCAGCCCACTCGGCCCAGTGGATGTGGGCCCCTGTCAAGGGGCTCTTGTTTCAGGTCCTTCACACAAACTGCACTGGGTCCCACCGCAGGCTGCGCTCTGGCACCCTGGGCTAGAGATACCACAGAAAACAAAAGGTCCTCTGATAGCCCTTTCCAGGGAAAGGGTACTGATGCCACGCCTGCAATTTCTCCCCAAAACAAAGGTGCTGTCCCAGGTGACTGGACACTCTCTGCTTAGACACAGAAGACACTGTCTTGGTTTTTAAACTTCCAGCACATCAGCACAGCCTCACACGTGCAGACGGCTGAGGCAGGTGTTGGCGTGTGGTGGTCTGTCAAGGACTAGAGCTCACTCCCTTTTCTTCCTGCCTAGCAGGTCACAGGTTGCATCAGAGGCCTTGGCAAGGGTCTTGGGGTCCAGGATACTCATCCACTGACGTCTGCCAGTGCTTGTTCTTTGGAGCTGGGGAAAAGGGGTAGTGAATGGGAAAGGCTAGGTCTGGGTGAGATGCTGCCTCTGCTTAGCTTGGAGTCTGCCCCTGAAGGCCAGACAGAAGGGCCCGGAGCTCAGCACGAGGTCTGTTGGGTAGATGCGGAGCTCTGAGGACTCCTTGCTTGAGTCCGCAAACAGAGCCTTCTTTGACCTGGGGAGAAACTCCAGGGGGTCTGAGCAGAGCGCTGTGTCCTTTCTGAATGGGGTTTGGGGTCCTGGAGACCCACCAGATCCGGCCCTGCTCAGGTTAGCTGAGGGGTGCTGGCCTGGTCAGGGCTGTGTTTTCGGGAAGACTCTGGGCGCTGGGAGCTAAAGGGGCAAGACCTGAGAGCATGTTCTAGCCAACGGCCCCGACGGCCCCGCACCCCGCCCCAAGGTAGAAACCTGGTCCTTGAAGTTGTTTTCTTTCTATAAAGCTCTGAGAAGAGAGGAAAATGGAAGAAGTCAGCAAAGTTTTAACAGAAAACAAATGGGAGGAGGGAGTGTCAGTAATCCTTCCCCAACCTCCTCACTCCCACCTCTCTCCTCCTTCTTCCCTCTCTCGTCCCTCCTCCCTCCTTCCTCTTCTGTCTGGTTAGCCTGTCCAACGGCCCCCCTGGGGAAAACCACCCGGTCTCCCAGTCCCAGACCAAGTGACACCCCTGACTACAAGGTCTTCAGCACCCCCTGCCCTTTGCAGTGCATGATAAACAGCAGCTCAAGGCCCCGCAGGGCACATGCCCAGGCTCTTGTCCACACAGGACGCTCACTGAGTGTCTGTACCGGCCTCTTGTGCACAACGGGAGTTCTGGCTTTGTGTCTGGTGAGAGGCTGGTGAGGGGTCAGAATTCTTCTCCCAGGTTGTCCTTGATGAAGCAGGAAGGACTTTTCTCCTCTGGTCTCTGATTTCTCTGACAAAACAAGTTCTTCAGCAGAGTATTTCTGAGTTTCCCTCCAGCTCTGAGGTGTGCAGCGCAGCAGTGAGGCCGTGAGAGTCTGCAGAGTCGCCTCTGCCTTGGGTCTTGAAGGCGCTGCCTTTTCCTTGGGTGCTCCCTTCCTTCCGGTTCCCCCTTCAGTCCTTACAGGACAGGACTGTGCTGGAGGCGCCGATGCTGGAAATCACCTGGCTTTCCAGGGAAGCTCAGTTAGTTTTTGTACACCTGTGGTGAATTTTAGTTGAGCTGACCCTGAGCTGTCAGATGATTTCCTGATTTGTGCCCCCTGCTTCTGTGCACACAACTGTCACGGGGTCTGTGGCTCTTCTATCTGGGGCCAGTGTCTGTCTGCAAAGGGCTCAGGATGCAAAGACCAGTAGGTGGGCGGGTCATCCACTTTCCCACAGTCAGGGATGCCTGCCCGAAGGTCATTTTGGGAGATTAATGATATGGTGCTACGAGGTGAAGAAGGATGTCCGTCTAGATCACATGCAACACACATGACAGATTGAGTTTCCTGAAAGTAGGGTTGGTGGTTCCCATTAACCAGATTTTACAGATTGTTTATCTGTCTATCTGGAATGCTTGATCTTTTTGCTGGTAACGGAATTGTTCTTTTCTTGTTGTCTCAGCAGGCCTACATTGATCATGGCAGGGAAGAAGTGCACCCCCTCATGGTATGACTGGCTGCACCCGGACAATGAGTCCCTACATGTTTGCACCCAGGTAGAAGGGCCTTGGGTAGTGCAGCCAGGTTCTTACCTCTGTATATGGGGAGGGGAGAAACAGAAGCTGGTTGTGTATCATGGGAGTTCGGCGCTGGCTTGAGTGCAGAGTAGGCCTTTGGAGGAGTCAATTCCCACATTGTCTGGATGCCTATGGGGGAGGGACCCTCATACTCCATCTCATGAAGCTGTGGGAGCCACTTTTGCCAGGATAGCAAACAGGAGAGAATAATCCTAATTTTAGCAAATACATAGCCATTATCTATGTATAGTATCTCTACTACATTTGGATTCTGCTCTAATCCTCAAAACATTTTTGGAGACAAATCTTCACTGCCAATTAAAATAAACCCAACCAGAACTAAGAGGGGATGACAGACTCTAATTCCTAGCTCTGGTATATTGGAAAAAAACCTCCAAACCTTTGTTTCCTCATCTGTTAAATGGAGATAATGCCTCCCAGACCTTGTAGAAAGTCAATTTAGAAAAATATATATATGAAGGGCCTCCCTGGTGGTTGAGCGGTTGAGCAGCGGTTGAGCACTGGGCTGTGAAGCTGCCCGCAGCCTCTGCAGTGCTGGTTCTATCCCCGGCCGCCAGCGAAGGTCCCACATTGCAAAGACCTCTCCTGCCACTCCCGCTGCTCCCCTCAGCAGTGTACTTTGGTCCTTCTGCCTGCTCTGCTCCCTGCTCTGGCTCTGGTGAATTTTCTCACCCTCCCATGCTTCTGACTGTACCTAGTGCTTGTATAAATAAGTAAATAAATCTTTAAAATATATATATATATATGAAAGTGCTTCAAAAGCCATACCAAATATTTCCATCACTGCACATCAGTGAAGTGCTACTTTTTTTAAAGTCTTGTAAGACTTTGTGTCTCCTCACTTGGCATGGCTGTGGTTCAAACCAACTGAAACTGTTTCTGACTGGTTCAAGCCAGCAGAAACTGGTTTAAACTGGTTCAGGCCAGCTGAAACAGACTCCAACTGGTTCAAACTGGTCCCAACTGGTTCAGACCGGCTGAAACTGGTTCAAAATGGATGCTGAGACCTGTCCAAACCAGCTGAGACTGGCCCTGACCACGCCAAACCAGCTGAAACTGGTTCCGTTCCATTCCAACCAGCAACATGAAACAACCAACTGGCACTGTCTTCAGTTGCCTGAAACCAGCTTAAACCAGTTCACACCAGATGTGACCAATTCAAACTGGCTGACTGGATGCTACCAGTTTAAACCTGTTCCAACCAGTTCCAATCGGATCAAACTGGCTGAGATTGGTTCTGACCAGTTCCCACTGGTTCAAACCAGCTTTGATGGGTTCAAACCAGCTGAAACCTGTCCCAACTGGTCCAAACAAGTTGAAGCTGGTTCCTACCAGTTCAAACTAGCACTTACCAGCAGTCTGACTTATTCAAAACAACTGAAAGCAAATGCACTAAAAACAGCTGGCACTGGTGACATTAGGCTCACAATGGCAGTAACCAGTTCTGACTTGTTCAAAACAACTGAAACTGAAATGAACCGAAAGTGAAACCAATTGCCATTGGCTCTGGTTCATCATCTTCTAGGGATTTCTTCACTCCGGAGTGATGCATACAGGGTTTTATGCCTGCAAGTTTCAAAAACTTGAGTTGTTGGGAAAACAACAGGCCTCTCCACTTTTGCAGGGCTTGAGTAGGACCTGATTACCAGGCTTGAAAGAATGGAATGGTTCCTCTCAGGGATTTCCACACCAGAAGGGGGCACAGTGAAAGGGGCTGGCAGGAGGGGTACAAACGTGTCATGCTCCTCCCTGGCCCAGTCTGCCTCTCCTGACTGCTCTTCAGTGACTCCCTGCTCCTCACAAGGCTTGAATCTGAGCTGAACTCTCAACCCTTGCTGCTTGCTCTTGTCCCCAAGGTAGGAGTCCCCTCTGCTGGGGAGCAAAGGGCTCTGGTTGCATGGGGTAAGGGCACATACATTTGCAGAGCAGCCCTGTGGTCAGCCCCCCCTTAAACAAAGCCTCATCTGCTTTATTCTGATATCATTCCCCCTACCTCTTCTTTTTCCCTGTCCCTGGCCAGTGCCTGGAAGAAGGCTTCTGAATCATGCTCATGTTACTGAGCAGGTTACTGAAGTGGGGGAACACAAGCACATGTGGTGTAATTGCATGATAACAAATCAGGCATCCATTAAATTCATATTTATGATGAAATGTTAATTCCATGGATAAATGGTCTTGAAATGCTAAGTGAAAACAGCATGATCTTTCACAGGACATATATATATATATAATATATATATATTATATATATATATGACTTTAAAAAGAAAATGAATCAAAATAGTAATACTGGTTGCTTTGAACAGCAGACTGGTATGATTTATATTTTCTTCATTATATATTTTTCTTATTTCCAAATATCCTCTAAGGATATTTACTTACTTTCATTTTAATGCTTGCATTATTTTTATAATGAGAACAAGTCGTAAATATTGTTGAAAAATACAGTCATTTGTATTCTAAGGTGTTGCTGTCCAGCTTGATGGAACATGGGTGTGATTCAATTTTACCCTCTTTAGACAATTGTGTTTCACTATTTCATGGGAAGGTAAAAGAAGTTGTAATAAAATAAGCACACATATTTCTTTCTGGTCATTGGATTCCACCAGAGAAATAGAGTAAAATCAAATGGATATATCCTCCTGAAGACACCTTTTACCTTCATTCAAGGAATGAGCCTGAATGTGGTAGGAAGCTTACCAGACTCCAGCACTGTAATCAGACAAATGTATTAAAATATTGCTTCAACTGTTAACCTTATTCAAGTAATTTAATGTTTCTCATCTATGAAAAGGAATGATGACATCTTCTTGCCCTGGCTATTGTAAAGATTATGCTCATGCATGTAGTATGCTCTCTGCTCTCTCTGCACACAGTAGGGTGCATAGACATATACCCTGATGTACTTTTCTATGATTATCTGCAGGGAGGCCCTAAAGTCAGAGAGTTCACCCTGGCATCCCTCATTCCATTCTGCAGGGGCTCCACTTCTAGGGAAGCTCCTGCAGGTTCTGGGGCATTACCTAATTATTCCTAGTCTTGAATGTCACAAGAAGGTCTGAAGATGACTGCTAAGGGGCAAAGAGAGGGAAGTCAGAGTGAGGGAAAGGAAGGGTTAGAAAAGAGACAGATGGGCATGAAAAAGGAAAAAATATGGCAACTACATACCTATAAAAGGCAGTATAAGTGCACATTTTTTCTTTTCTTAACTGATTTAAAAAGAAATTGCATAAAACAATATATTGACAATGTATTGCAGCATGTGTGACTCAGAAATACATGTATTACTGATGGCAGTACAAAGAAGGTGGGTGGGAGCAAAACTGCACAGGGCTAAGGAAATTACTTCAGATAGTTAAGTAATATAAAAATTAATGCATTGTTGCATCTATAACACTAATACAGGGAATACATGATATCACAAAATTAGGGAAAGAGAATTAAATTATCTAGGAAGATAATTCCTATATATAATTGGAAGATGATTCTGATAAGTTAGGATACAGATGGCAAACCTTAGAGCAGTCATTAAATAAAAGCTCAAGAATAGTATGGACAATTATTAAGGGAATGAAAATGCTATATCAGAAAATATTCATTAAATAGAAAAGAAGGCAGTAGAAGAGGAATACAGGCACAAAAAAAGACATGATCCATATAGAAAACAAAAAGTAAAATTGCAGCTGTCAATCCAACTATGTCAATAATAATATTAAATGTAAATAAATTAAGCAATGCAATTAAAGGGTAGAAATTGTTAGATGGGTAAAAACAACTTATCCATATGTTGTCTACAGGAGAAACAGTTTAGACTTAAAGACAAAAATATACAAAAAGTAGGGCCTCCCTGGTGGCACAGTGGGTTAAGCGCAGCACTGTGAACCTGTCTGCAGCCTCCGCAGTGTGGGTTTGCTTCCTGGCCTGGGAGATACCCACATGGCACAGCAGACCTCTCCTGTCTCTCCTGCTGCTCCCCTCAGCAGTGTATTTCGGTCAGTCTGCCTGTTCTGTTCCCCACTCTGTCTCTGGTGAATCCTCTCAGCCCCCCACACCTCTGGGCTAGACCCCAGTTCTTACATAAATGAATAAATCTTAAAAAAAAAAAGAAAGAAAGGGAGGGCTCATTTCATTCTGACAAAAGGGTCAATGCATCAGGAACATATAATTGAAAGCAGGCATTCACCTAGTAACACCACCAAATGTAGAAAACAAAAACTGACAGAAATTCAACAATTATAGTTGTAGACTTCAATAACTCACCTTTAGTGAGTTATTGGCTTGAACTAGGAATAGAATAAACAAAGAGATAGGAAACTTCAACAATGCTATAAACCAAAGAAAATTTGACAGACATCTATAGAATCTTTCATCCAACAAGATTCTTGTCAAGTATACATGGAACATCCTCCAGGATTGACTGTAGACAATAAAACAAGCCTCAATAAATTTAAAAGGATGGAAATGATATAAAGTATGATCTTCAAATACAGTGAAATGAAATTAGAAGTTAATATCAAGAAAAAAATTGAGCAACTCACAATTTACTCCTAAGTAACCAATAGACTGGAGAAGAAACCAAAGGGAAAATACATTGAGATCAATAAAAATGAAGATACAAGATCAGATTTTATAAGGTACTGCAAATCAGTACATAGAAGGAAATGTAGAGCTGTTATTCTTAAATCAAGAAAGATCTCAAATTAATAACCTAATGTTCCATAGTAAGATACTGAAAAAAAAGAGCAATGTAGACATAAAAGAAAACAGAAAAAAATAAACAATAAATATTAAAGTAGACATTAATGAAAAGACTAGAAAAACAACAAATTAAATAAGATCAAAAGCTGATTATTTGAAAAGATCAGTAAAATCACCCCTCCTTTAAGGAGACTAAGCAAGGGAAACAGAGAAGATAATTTCAGAGTCAGAAAAGAGGGGGACATCATTACCAGTATTACATTGATAAAAAGGATTATAAAAGAATCATCAAAAATTATATGCCCCAAAATATCCCCAAAATCAAATAGCTAAAATAAAATGTACAAATTTCTAGAAAGAAACAAACTATAAAAACTAATTCAAGAAACAGTCAATCTAAACAGACTTAAATAACTGAAGAGACTATTAGTGGTAAAACCAAAACCAAAACCAAAACAGACAAAAAACACAACAAAACTATTCACAAGAAAAGCTAAGTTTTGTATGGCTTCACCATCAATTTTATCACATTTTGAAAGAAGAATTAATACCAATCCTTCACAAACTTTTCAAAAATTAAAAGAGAAGGAAATTTATGAACTCACTTTGAGGCCAGTATAGAGAAATCAGATAGAGATAGCCAAGCCAGACAGAGAAATCACAAAGGAAACTCCCGACCAATATTTCTTATAAATATGAATGCAAATATCTTCAAATGCTAGCAAACTGAACGCAGAAAGACCTAAAAGAATATATCCCATGATCATCTCTAAAAATTACAGAAAAAATTTGACAAAAATGGACACTTTCATCATAAAAACACTTAACAAACTGGGACTAAAAGGGGACTTCCTTAATCTGATAAAGGGCATCTATGGAAAAACCCACAGGTAATAGAATACCTAATCAAAAAGACTGAGTGTTTTCTCCCTAAGATCAGGAAGTCTGCTTTTGCCGCTTCACAAGGAGGAAAAAGAAAAAAGAAAAGGGTCCAGGTTGGTAAAAGAAAATAAAATTATCTCTGCTCATAAATGACATGACCTGGTATATAGCGAATACTAAAGAATTTAGGCTATATACTTAAGAACTATTAGAACAAAATGAGTTCAGTAAATTTCAAAACACATCATTATACAAAAATCAATTGCTTTTTTACACACTTGCAATGAACAATTCAAAGATGAAATAAATCATCTCATTTACAATAGCATCAAAAACAAAATACATAGGAATAAATTTAATATAAGAAGTACAAAATTTATACACATAAAACTATAAAATGTTGAAAAAAATTAAAGATCTAAATAAACAGAAAATCATCCTGTTTGTAGATCAGAAGACTCAATGTTGTTAAAATGTCAATACTCCCATAATTAAGCTACATATTCAACACAATCCTGCCAGAATGCCAGTTTTTATTGTTGTTGTTTCTGCTGAATTTCAGAAGCTGACTTTAAAATTCACATGGAAATAGAGGGAATCTGATATAGATAAAACAATTTTGAGAAAAAAGAATAAAAATACCAAGATTTTGATGATCTGAAATCACAATTTCAAAATTTACTGCAAAGAAATGATAGTGAAGAGAGTGGGGTGCTCGCACAAAGATAAGTATAACAAAGATAAGTATATACATAAGCAAAATAGAATCTAAAGTCCAGAAATAAACCCATCCATCTTTTAACGGGTTGTTGACAAGTGTGCTAAGACCATTCAATGGGGGTAAAAATAGTCTTTTCAATAAATGGTGTTGGGATAATTAGACAGTTACACACTAAAGAATGAAATTGGATGCTTACCTCATACTTTATATAATAGGAAGTCAATTTTGACATTCAAAATTGATTAAAGACATATAAGAGGTAAAACTGCTAGCAAAATATACGGGAAAATGTTCATAACTCTGTCACTATATAATTTGGCAAAGAAGACTTAGACATGCTTATAAAAACATGATCAACAAAATAAAAAATAGGTATATTTTATTTCATAAAAATTAAAAACATTTGTTCAGTAAAACACCATAAAATGTGAAAAGAAAACCTACAGAATGGATAATATATTTATAGATCATATATATAATAATAGATTTGTGTGGATATTTAGAGGATATTATAGAACACTTACAACTCAGTAATGAGAAGTAACACAATTATAATGGGAGAACAGATATTTCTCCATGGAAGATATAAGAAATGGCTAATAAACATGAAAAAATTCTCAATAGCATTAGCTATTGGGGAAATGCAAATCATAAACACAATGAGATTCCATTTCACATGCAATGGAATGGTTACAAGGAAAAAAAATCAGATGATAACAAGAGGTGACAATGATGTGGAAGAATAGAACCCTTCTACAACCCTTTTACAAAGGGTAAAATGGTACAGCAACTTTAGAAAACAGCCTGGTAGTTCTTCAGGAGATTAAGCATAGTTACCGTATTACCCAGCAATCCACTCCTGGGTACATATCTAGAGGAAATGATAACATATGTCAACACAGAAACTTGCATAAGAATGTACACAGCAAAAGCCAAAGGAAATAGCCAGAGGGTAGAACAAACCCCATGTCCATCATCTGATAAATGAATAGATAAAATGTGATGAAAGAAATATTATTCTGGGGAGCGTGTCAAGATGGTGGCAAAATGAAGTCACTGGACTACAACATATTGGACCAAGGGACCGAAACAGTGCCAAACAAAATAATTTCAGTCCAACACACTGCTCCAAGATACATTATAATCAAATGCTTGAAAGTCAATGACAAGGACAGAATATTAAAAGCATAAAGAGAAAGAAGAGTAATCTATAAGGGAAAATCTATTAGGCTGTCTGTGAACTTGTTTTTTTAATTTATTTTTCTTATTTTATTTTATATTTTTTTGCATCATTTTTCATTTTTGCACAATGTATGCATTTTCATCTTGGTTATATTCCCCATACAATTCCCAACCCCCTTATTTTGACCATAATCCCTCCTCTCCGTCCCCTCCCCCCTGTAGTGTGTCTCTGGTTTATAGTTATTTGATGATTTTGATTTTTACTTTATTAGTCTTTTACTTATAATTAGTCTTTTTTCCTGGTCCCTTATTTAGGTTTTCTAAATTCCTGCTGTGAGTGAGATCATCCAGTGTTTTTCTTTTCTTTCTGGCTTATTTAGCTGAGCATAATCCCTTCCAGCTCCATCCATGTTGCTGCAAATGGCATGAGTTTATCTTTTTTGATTGCTGAGTAGTATTCCATTGTGTATATGCACCACATCTTCTTGATCCAGTCATCTCTTTTTGGGCATTTGGGTTGTTTCCATAGCTTAGCTATTGTAAATAGTGCTGCAATAAACAGGGGTGCAGGTGCCCATTTGAATTAATGTTTCTGTGTCCTATGGGTAAATACCTAGAAGTGGAATTGCTGGATCGTATGGAAGCTCCATCTTTAGTAGGTTGAGGAATCTCCACACAGCTCTCCATAGTGGTTGGACCAGTTTGCACTCCCACCAGCAGTGCAGAAGAGTTCCTTTTTCTCTGCATCCTCGCCAACATTTTTTGCAACTAGTCTTTTTTTTTTTTTTCAAATGTAACTAGTTTTTTAAATATGTGCCATTCTCACTGGTGTAAGATGGTATCTCATTGTAGTTTTTTTTTTTTAAGATTAATTTATACAAGATCTGGGGTACAGGTCAAATGCGCTGGAGGGTGAGAGAATTCACCAGAGACAGAGTGGGGAACAGAACAGGCAGACTTATGAAATACACTACTGAGGGGAGCAGCGGGCGCGACAGGAGAGATCTGCCACATGATGTGGGACCCTCGCCGGCTGGCTGGGATCGAACTGGTGCTGCAGAGGCTTCGGACAGCTTCACAGCGCAGCGCTCAATCACCTGCGCCACCAGGGGAGGCCCTCATTGTAGTTTTGATTTGCATTTCCCTGATTACAAGTGATGCTGAACATTTTTTCATATGCCTGTTGGCCATTTGCATTTCCTCTTTGGAGAAGTTCCTTTTTAGCTCTTCTGCCCATTTTTTGACTGGATTATTTAGAACAGATACTACACTTGATCTTAGCCAAAAGGACGAGAAGCGGTATCTGTGAACTTTTTAATGGGAACCTTATAGGCATGAGGGATATTATAATAGATATAAAAAGTCATCAAAGAAAAAGATTTCCAGCCTAGAACAATTATCTTGCCAGACTATCATTCAAGACATCAAGAAGAGTTAGGAGCTTCACTGAAAAGAAAAATTACAAGAACATGTCAACAGTACCATGCTGAACAAGGGGAAATCCTGAAAGGGTTATTATAAAGCAAAAAAAAAAAAGGACAAAAATTGTAGAGGTAGCACACATTTAAATTATACAACATGAAAGAGAAGAATCTAAAAATATGGCCCATCAATGAGTTCGAGATCAATTCATCCATTGGTTAGCAAAAATAGGTATCATAAACTATCTTCAGCAGAATCTTCACACAAAAATCAATAAAAATAATATGTAAGACAATGAAAATAGAATTTATACAAAACATAAAAGGACGATGACAAGAATAAAAAGACAAAGATAATAAGCTAAAAAATTTCAAAAAACCTAAAATGGCAGTATGCACTTACATCTCAATAATTGCCTTAAATATAAATGGTTTAAACTCACTAATTTAAAAGGTAGAGAAAAACTGAGTGGCTATCAAAACAAAGTGCAACATTTTGCTGTTTACAGGAAACTCATCTGACTACCAAAGACAAACACAGACGTAGAATTTAAGAAGAGAGTCCTCCAAGAAAATGACAATAAAATAAACAAGAACAGCTATACTTATATCAGATTAGAGTCCCAATTTAATAAGATAATAAAAGATAGGGATGCATATTACATTATGACTAAGAATTTAATACAAGAAGAAATAACTTATAAATACATAAGCATCAAATGATAGGCACCAAGATGTGGCAATTACTAACCCAATTAAAGAGAGATATTAATAACACAGCAATACCAGGGCATTTAAATACTCCACTTACACACATGTCCAGATCAAGAGAGAGGCAAGAAACAAGAAACAGAATAAATAAGAAATCAATAGCCTAAAATGAGGAGTTAGGCCAAATAGGCTAAACAGATATCTATGAACACTTCACCCCAAAACTGCATTATATCCATTTGTTACATGAGCATACAAAACATTTTCAAGAATAGATCATGTGTTGGGACACAAGTTAATAGTCAATGAAACTATAAAGATTGAAATCATTCCAAGTACTTCTTTTTGACCATAATGCCATAAAGCAGACATCAAGCATACAAAAATAACTGGGGAAACTTGTAATACATGGAGACTAAACAACAGGCTGGTTAGTAGCTACTGATTAAAGGGGGAATTGAAGCAAAAATCAAATATACTGGGCCTCCCCGGTGGCGCAGCGGTTGAGCACTGGGTTGCAAAGCTGCCTGCAGCCTCTGCAGTGCCGGTTCGATCCCCGGCTGCTCCCCGGCCACCGGAGAAGGGTCCCACATGGCGCGCAGACCTCTCCTGCCACCCGCTGCTCCCCTCAGCAGTGTACTTTGGTCCTTCTGCCTGCTCTGCTCCCCGCTCTGGCTCTGGTGAATTCTCCCACCCTCCCGCGCTTCTGACTGTACCCAGTGCATGTATAAACAAAACAAACAAACAAACAAACAAATAAATAAATAAATGAAAAACATGCCTCTATAAAAAAAAATTTAAAAAAAAATCAAATATACTTCCAGACTAATGAAAATAAAGGCACAAGTTATAATTGAGGGTTAGCAAAGGCAATCTGAAGAGGGAAGATAATTGCAATAAAGACCCACATTAAGATGCAAGAAAAATCCCAGATAAACAAATTAATGTAACACCTAAAATCACCTGTAAAGGCGGAAAAAGTGAGAACTCAAATTAGCAGAAGGAATGAAATAATAAAGATAAGATTGTAAAATAATAAACTAGAAATAAAAGACCATAAAAAATATCAATGTGACTACGAGTTGGTTCTTAAGAAGATGAACAAAATTGATAAACCTCTAACTAGGTTAACAAAGAAAAGAAAACATTGATAAACAAAATTTGAAGCAAAAGAGGAAAAATTAGCATAGATGGCATAGTAAAACAAAGGATCATAAGAGAATATGATGAAAAACTATACCCCAAGAAACACACTGCCATAGATCAATATAATTTACCAAGACTAAGCCAAAAGAAGCAGAGGAGTTGAATAAACCAACCACAATCAAGGATATGGAAACAATAATCAAAAATCTCCTCAAAATAAAAGCCCAGGGCTTGATGACCTTATAAACAAATTCTATCAAACATTTAAAAGCCTTTAAACCTTCAAATCTTTTTTAAAAAGAACTTATGTTCATTTTTCTCAAACCGTTTCTGAAAGTTCGAGTGGAAAATCTCACTAATATTTTTTATGATGCCAACATTACCCTAAACCCAAAACCAAAGACAGCACAAGAAAACTACAGATTAATATCCCTGATAAACATTAATGCAAAAATCTTCAACAAAATACTAGTAAATTGAATTCAACAATATAAGTGCTATACATCATGATCAAAAGGGATTTATCACATGGATGGTATTACTCCATGGTTTAATATATGCAAATCAATTAATGTAATATATTACATTAACAAAAGAAAAAATAAAAATCATGTCATATCAATAGATACAGATATTATTTGATAAGAGTCAGCACATGTTTATACAAAAACTCATAACAAGATGGGAATAGAAGGAACCTACCTCAACATAATAAAGGCCATAAATTATAAACCTATAGCCAATATAAAACTTAATGGCAAAAAACTGAATGTTTTCCCTGTAAGATCAGGAGCCAGACAAGGATGCCCACTGTCAGTACTTCTGCTTAATTTAGTGTTAGAAATTTTAGCTAGAGCAATCAGAACAACAGGAAATAAAATGAATCCAAGTTGAAAAGAAGTGAAACTCATTATTTGCCGGCAATATGATAGAAAACCCTAAAGCTATTAGAAACAATAAATGAAGACAGAAAAGTAGTAGGTTACAAAATCGACATACAAAAATGTTGCATTTTTATATACAAATGATGAATGAGAAGGAATAGGAAATAAGAAAAAAAGCTCCATTCCAATCTCATCAAAAGAGTCAACACCTAGGAATTAACCTAACTGAGGAGGTGAAGGATTATAAAATGAAAACTATTAGACATTAGTAAAGAATATAAAAATTGTGATATAAGAAAATGGAAAGACATGCCATGCTTATGGATAGGAAGAATTAGTATAGTCATTCTACCAAAAGTGATATAAAAATTTAATAAAATTCCCATTAAAATACCAGCAATATTCTTCAAAGATATTGAAAAAATATTAAAATTTATATGGAACCATCAAAGATCTCAAATAGTTAAAGCAATCATGAGAACAAGGGAGAGAAGTGGAGGCAGCACATTACCTGACTATATTATAAAACAATATGGTATTGGAGTCAGAGTAGACACATGGATCAATGGACAGATTTGAAAGCTCAGAAATAAATCTATGTTTGTATCAAAAGCTAATTTACGACAAAAGAGCCACGGTCACACTATGGGGAAATAAATGTCTCTTTAGCAAATGGTTCTGTGAAAACTGGAAGGCCACACATAAAAAAATGAAGTTGGATCATTCCTTAACTCCATGCACAAAAATAAATTCAAAATGGGTTATAGACTTAGAAATACATGCCATAGTACAGCCTGGAGAAGAAAACATTGGCAATATGTTTCATAGCACTAATATAAAGATGTTTTGGGAGAATCAACCCCCTATGGAAAGGGAAATAAAAGAAAAAATAAACAATTGATATTCCTCATGCTGAAAAGCTTTCACACATAACAGATAACATAGGCAGATTAAAAAGACATCCTGGCGGTTGGATGGCAAAACATTGATATATTACACAACTGATATGGGGTTAATATCCAAGATTAAAAAATATTCAATTTAGGGCCTCCCTGGTGGTGCAAGGGGTTAAGCACCACACTATGAAGCAATTTGCCCCCGCTGCAGCACGAGTTCAGTCCCTGGCTGGCCAGGGAACTACCCACATGGTGAGGCAGACCTCTCCTGGCTCGCCCGCTGCTCCCCTCAATCAGTTTGCCTGTTCTGTTCCCCACTCTGTCTCTGGTGAATCCTCTCACCCCCTTGCATCTCTGGCCTGTACCCCAGCTTTTGTATGCATAAATAAATAAATAAATCTTTAAAAAATTATTGAATTTAACAATAAAAAACCCAAACAACCCAATTAATAAATGGGCAACAGATATGAACAGACAATTCACTCAAGAGAATATCTGTGAGGTCAAGAGACAGATGGAAAATTGTTCATCATCACTTTCATTAGGGAGAGGCAGGTCAAAAACACAATGGGATATCGTACATATGTGAGAATGACACATATTAGGAATTCTCCCAGCAACAACTGCTGGAAAGGATGTGGAGAAAGAAAAACCCTATTACATTACTGGTGGGAATACAAACTAGTGCAGTCGCTTTGGAAAGCTGCCTGAATTTTTCTTGAAAAACTAAAACTGGAAATACCATATTACCCAGAATTTCACTCTTGGACATCTAGCTAAATGGAACATTATTCAGCCATAAGAAAAGAGAAAATGTTGCCATTGATAGCAAAATGGAAGGAGCTGAGAGAATTATGTGTAAAGTAAGTCAGAATGACAAATATTAGATGATTACGTAGTAGACGGTTTGACAGAGCAAAATACTTATTAAAACTAGTGGACACAAATAAACAAAATGAAGTTTTTGAAGGGAGACAGAGTGTAGAATAGGTCAAGGGGTTTAAGAGGCAGTGGTGGGGGAAAAAAAACAAAAACAAACAAAAAACACACTAATGTACACATTACCCAGTTTCAAAATTATCAACACTCTGACATTCTGATTTCATCTATCACAAGCATACACACACACACACACACACACACACTTTAAATTTTAAATATACTACTTTCTTCTTACGTTGTTGTTAATTTTTTGGAAAATGTATGATTTCTCCCCTCAGGTGTGGTTAGCATACTCCACCACCACATCCATCACATATGGCCTGGCGTAAATTCCCCTCCCTACAGATCCTCCCTCCTGGATGCCTTATATCTAGGATCAGCTTTCAAGGTTTGTCTTTGTCTGAACCTTGCTTGTTTTTTCTATATTCCACAGATAAGTGAAACCATCCAATATTTAACTTTTTCCCTCTGACTTATTTTGCTTAGAATCAACCCTTCCAGCTCTATCCATGTTGCTGCAAATGGCATGAGTTTGTCTTTTTTGATCAATGAGTAATATTCCATTGTGTGTGTGTGTGTATGGATTTATATATATATATATATACATATATATATATATATATATATATGTGTATATGGTCAGGATTTTTAATCCTAATTAATAAATTGACCAATTTTCCAGGGGCCATTTGGTAAGTTAATCCATGAATATAACACATGAATATGCACATTTCCCCCAAATATTTATATGAAGACATACTATTGTGCCGTGATAAGAAAGTAAGTACGATGCATGGGTAAGCCTTGAAAATATTATACTCGGTGAAAGAAGTCAGTCACAAATGACCACATGTTGTATGATTTCATAAGGCATGAAAGTCCAGGAGATATATATATATATACACACACACACACACACACACACACACACACATGCACATATATGTGTATGTGTGTATATATATATAACTTAAATGCCTCAAAAAAGATGAATGGATCAAGAAGATGTGATATATATCTTCTATGTGATATATATCTCCCAGATGTGATATATATCTTCTCGATCCATTCATCTGCTTGGAGGCATTTAGGTTATTTCTGTATCTTGGCCATCGTAAATAGTGCTGCAAAGAATATAGGAGAGCGAGTGCTGGTTTCCTTCCAAATTAGTGTTTTGTGTCCTTCGGGTAGATTCCTGGGAGTGGAATAGCTGGGTCCTATGGCACATCCATTGCTAGTGGCTGGACCAGTTTACATTCCCACCAGCAGCATAAGAGTTTTCCCTTTTCTCCACATCCTCACCAGCACTTGTTAGTTTTCTTTCTTTCTTTTTTTTAATATGGGCTATTCACTGTACAAAAGCTTTTTTTCTGGTATAGTCCCAGTTTTTTATATTTTCTTTGTTTCTGGAGATGAGCTCTCAAAATTGTTTCTGAAGTTATTGTCATTGGGTATTTTTCTTATGTTTTCTTCTCGGTATGTTATGAGTTGAGGTCTTGCATCCAAGTCTTTTATCCATTTTGAGGGTTTTTTTTTTTTTTTTTTGGTGTGTGTGTGTGTATGGCATGAGATAGTCTAGTTTCATTATTTTGCATGTGACAGTCTGATTCAGCACCATTTGTTGAAGAGACTTTCCTTGTTCCAGTGTGTATTCTTTACTCTTTTGTTATAAATTAAGTGTGTGGATTTATTTCTGAGCTTTCAATTTGAGTCCATTGATCTGTGTGTCTGTTTTTGTTCCTGTACCATGCTACCTGTTTTGATTATTATGGCCTTACAGCATAGTTCGAAGTCTGGAAGTGTAATACCACCATTCTTCCCTTTTTTAGTCAGGAGAACTTTGGCATTTTGGGGTCTTTTGTGATTCTATATGAATTTCAGCAGTATTTGTCCCATTTCTTTAAAGAATGCCTTTGATATTTTTATTGGAATTACATTGAATCTATAAGTTGCTTTGAATAGGATGGCCATTTTGATAATGTTGATTCTTTCACTCTATAAGCAGGGAATGTCTTTCCATTTCTTTGTGTCTCCTATTTCTTTTAACAATGTTTATAATTTTCTTTGCATGGTTCCTTTACCTGGTTTGTTAGGTTTATTCCCAGGTATTTAATTTTTTGATCAATTATAAATGGGATGGTTTTCTTAATTTCTTCCTCTTCAGGCTGATTGTGTGCATATGGGAAGGCAGTTGATTTTTGTGTATTGATTTGTAATCTGACCCTTTGCTGACTGGTTTATTGTTTCAATTAATTTTCTATGGATTTTTAAGGGTTCTCTCTATATAGCACCACATCAACTGTAAATAATGATAGATTTTCTTCTTCTTTCTCAATTTGGCGTCCTTTTATTTCTTTCTCTTGCCTAATTGCTCTAGTTAAGACTCCCAGTACTATGTTGAATAGTAGTGTTGAGTATAGACACAGCACATGTATTTTTGCCTGAACTACTATAAAGTGAGTTTGAGACATTGTAGTTCACCTGTGGGAAAGGAAGATTTTTCAAAGTTAATAAACTATGACATTACAAGACAGATTACATTTTATGCTCACAGTGCAATTACATAGAAATTAATAAATATACATTTGTTACTATTGTAGTTACAAATATATGCTCTTGAATAACTTATGACAAGGAATAAATGTACATGAAGCATAATTGGCTTCTTTCTGCATGGTCATGACTTTTAATCTTAATTAATAAATTGACCAGTTTTCCAGGGGCCATTTGGAAAGTTAATCCATGGCTATAACACATGAATATACACATTTCCCCCAAATATTTATATGAACAAAGACATATTATTGTGCCATGTTAAGAAATTAAGTACTGATGCATGGGTAAGCCTTGAAAACATTACACTCAGTGAAAGAAGTCAGTCATAAATGACCACATATTGTATGATTTCATAAGGCATGAAAGTCCAGGATAGGGAGAACCTACGAGATGAAAATAGATGAGTGATTGCTTAAGGTCGGGAGGGAACTGTGGGGGTACAAAGGGATGATAGTGGAAAGATACAGGGTTTCTCTGATGGTGATGTAAATGTTTAAAATTTTCTGTGTCTGTGAGGTACTAAAAACTATGGAACTGTATACTGTAAATAGATGAATTATTAGATGTGTAAATTGAATCACAACAAAGATGTTTGAAAGATCAGTAAAATAACAAATCTTAGGGAGAGAGAAAATGGAAAAGATAAATGAGAAGGGACCAAAGTGGTAGTTATTTAAGTCCTTAATTTTAATGAGGAGGTATGTGGTTAATACATGAAGATATAGAAATCTGTGTGGAACGGCATCTAGACTGACATCAAATGAAATTGTCACCAAAAGCTAAGAAGATGATGCAGCCCCAAAATCTGAAGAGGATGATCAGAGGGAATGGGAAAAGTGTGGGATGGTGGTGAATGAAGCAGTGTTGTCTGTCCTAGGAGGCAGGGTGGCTTTGCGACCCTCGGACCTTGGTGAAATGAGTGGAATCTGCTGACCTTACAAAAACAAGGAAACTGACCACTATGCATTGATGTGGAAATATGTCCATAATTGTTAGACAAAAATGGGGGTACAGAACAGTGCATATATCTTTTTCATTTTTGCAAAAAATGTCTGGGAAGATCTACACCAATCAGCAGTTTATTTTTGAAAGAGGAGTCGGGAGAGGAAGCTTATGCTCTGTTTATGTTTCGTTTAGATGTAGGGTAAATGGTTTTCAGGCTTTTCTGCCCTCCTGCCTTTAGGATTTCATGCCTGATGGTGGGCACCTGCATTTTAGCTATCCCTCAGTTGGCTGAATCTATCACAATGATTCTTCTTGTTTATATATCACCTGTCATCAAAAAACATTTGCAAATTGCAAATATTTATCAGGTCTGTCTTTTTCCTATAAGTTGTCTTGTTTCCTTCTGTGGGCCATGGCAGCAGCATTGAGATATTTGCCAAGAGAAGCAGAGGCAAGAGCGAGGCAGAAGAAAGCAGGGAAGAAAGAATGCCAGAGAAGCCAGGAGTGAAGTTTCGCCAGGGGCTAGGAAGACTTTTGGCCTTTTGGCCACCCCCCCTCTCCCGCCCCTGCCTATGGCCGCCCACTGCTGCCCACCGTTGTCTGCCTGCCATGGAGCTGGTTGCTGCATTACATGTAAAAGCTCTATAAAAGCCTGAGAAAGCCACCGAGGACTCCAGGACTCTCCTTTAGCCATTTGCACAGGATCTGAGAGAACCAGCTCTGTGCCTTCCTGGCACTACACTAGATTATTTGAGTTTTTTATTTTATAAGCATATATTAATTTTGTAATAATAAAAAATTAAGCTATTTTCACAAAAACAACCTAGAAAGACAGACCTGATAAATATTTGCAATTTGCAAATGTTTTTTGATGACAGGTGATATATAAACAAGAAGAATCATTGTGATAGATTCAGCCAACTGAGAAATAGCTAAAAGACAGCAAATTGACATGCTGGTCTCTCTGGGTTCCTACTGTCCAGAAAATTGTTCCAGGTCCTTTCACATAGCGCACTGCGTGCCAGGAGACCCCGCTGAAGCTTCAGATTGTAAATGGACCAGTGAGGGTTGAGCTCAACTGGCACCAATCAAACATCTGGAATTGTGAATGGACCAGTGAGACTTGAAAGGAAGGTACAGTGCAGGGGATATAAGCTAGAGTTTGAGAGGGCTAGGGGAGCATCAGTTTTGTCAGGACACTGTTCTCTGCAGCAAACTGCAGCCTGACCACTGTTCCTCCCTTTGGCCCTGCAAAATGGCACTATTGGCCTGTATCTGGAATCTAAAGGGGCTGTCTGCTGTTGGCTTATGCCAGCAGCTGTCAATGGGCTGTAACACTGGTGCCTGAGCTTTGATACCATCACCTGATGGTGCTGACTGACTCTGCTGAGTGACTGTTGACCTGGTTGCCTGTGAGCTGTCCACAGCTTCTGATGCTCCAGTACTGCCTCTGGGTGCTGTTGCCTCTGGTGCTGCCTGCATGTAGGGTAAATGGTTTTTCAGGCTTTTCTGTCCTCCCACTAACAGGATTGCCCTGCCTGATGGGGCACCTGCAGTTGTTACTTTGTTGCAAACTATCTTATTTACTTCTGTGGGACTTGGGCAGGGTATAGAGAGGGTCACCAAGAGAAGCAGAAGCAGGAGAAGAGGCAGGAAAGAGCAAGGCAGAAAGAAGCCAGAGAAGCCCAGAGTGAAGACTTGCCTGGGACTTGGGAGCCTGCAGGCCTCCTGGCCCCCGGCACTCCTGCCTGCCCTGTACCTGGTTGCTGCTCTACATGTAAAGCTCAATAAAAGCCTGAGAAAGCCACTGAGGGCTCCAGGACTCTCCTTTACCCGCCCCGTCTGCTGGATCATAGAAAACCTGCTCAGTGCCCATCCTGCCCCAACAATTGGTGTAAGTGGACAGGATGTTCTGATGCAGATGGGTATGGAGCCCTCAGGAGGGACTGAGGGCCTGTTTGCCTGTGACAACGCTGGACGTGCCATGGCAGCACAGGTGGGGACAAGAGTCTAGGAGCTGTAGAAAGAGCTGAAGATGCTGCAGGAGCGCAGGAGGTGGACAAGGTCCAGGACCTGCGGGACGAGACCTCTAGTGGAGGAGGAGACCGCCCGAGAGGACCAGCCCAGTACCCCTGAAGCGGCAGAATCGTTGGGGAAGAAAGGATCACGATTCGGAGTTCTCCCAGTGCTGATGCAGGAAGAGACTGATGGACTTGGACTGACAATCCCACCAGAAGGCGGAGGAACTTTGGCAGGGTAATGTTATGTTTTGGGGACCCTGGGGGTGGATGCTATTGTTTGTACACCCCAGGAGATGGAAATCTGGGGGTGGCCAGGGGGCCTTGATGGCCAAAAGCAGCCTGTACACTGCCCAGCAGCCAGGCAGAGGAAAAAGGCAAACTTAGAAAGGCAAAAGCTGGTGCTGAGACTGGGAAGCCCTGAGCGGTTGTTAGAAGGCCAGTGAGTCTCTTAAAATCACCTGTGGGGGATGCCCTGCTCATCGCTGAGTGAGGATGAGGAGCTGAGGAACCCGTCCTTGGGGGACACGGGGGGAACTTGGCTTGTGGTGCAGCCCACAGCCAAAGAGGGGACCGAAGAGGGGCCACATGTGGGGCTTGTATCCATGGGTCCCCAACCCATGTGCTTGTGCAGTGGGTTGGCCTGAGTGCAGGGGTCTGCGTGTCACATTGGTGGCTATGACAGCCGAGTGTTGGCGCGACTGCAGACAGAAACCCTGAGGATTGGGTGATTACCCCCAAAGTACAGAATCGCCAATCCAGGAGTGAGTGCATCCTGGGGGTGGATGCGGTGTGTGGCTTGTGGCTGAGACCACAGCTGGAGAAGGCCAGGAAGCCTGACGGCTCCTGGTGTGTGACGGCAGATGCCTGAGTGTTCCCCCCTCACATGAGCAGCGCCTTCAGCAGCAGAAGTGGTGGATCATCTGCTGGTGCCAATAATCTTGTCTTTTGCCACTAGGTTAGTGCCCTGCCTGGACTTATTTGTGTTCTGTTGTATTTTCTTTTGTGGGCCGTGGCTGCTGTGTTTGTGTTTGTTAAGGGAAAATTGTATATAGATAGATATAAGTAGACTGTATTGCAGAAAACCCTGAGGGGGTGGATTGTAGGGTAAATGGTTTCTCAGGCTTTTCTGCCCTCCCACCATTAGGATGATGGTGCCCTGCCTGATGGGCACCTGCATTTGTCACATTGTTGTGTTGTTTACTTCTGTGGGCCATGGGCGGGGTATTGAGAGAGTCACCAAGGGAAGAGAAGCAGGAAAGAGGCAGGAGAGAGAGAAGGGGATAGAAGCCAGAGAAGACCAGAGTGAAGACTTGCTGGGGGCTTGGAGGCCTGCCAGCCTGGTCCCCCGCATCCCCCCGGCACCCCTGCCTGCCGTGTACCTGGTTGCTGAACTGCCTGTAAGAACTCAATAAAAGCCTGTGAAAGCCTCTGAGGGCGCCAGGATTCCTCCTTTACCCTGGATCATC
Organism: Talpa occidentalis; assembly: GCF_014898055.3. Lineage (NCBI taxonomy): Eukaryota > Metazoa > Chordata > Mammalia > Eulipotyphla > Talpidae > Talpa > Talpa occidentalis. The sequence goes on from NW_023603184.1 coordinate 55,543,509, forward strand.
GAAAACCTGCTCTGTGCCCTTCCTGCCACTACGCTGCATCTAGCCCTGGCAAGTCTGTCTAGACAGACACTGCTGGTTGCTGTGTGTGACCTCAGCAGCACCACATCTGATCACCTCCGGCTGCCACCTGAGTTGGATCCTGGTCCACCACTTACCAGTGTACCACCAGCTTCAGGCTCTCATCAAAGGGACACCACCACCATCTAGTACAAACAGCCTTTGGTCTGCGCTGCTGGACATGCACATACTCCCTGGAGTAAGACAGCCAGCCTTTCGCAGCCTTAGGAGCTCTTCTTTTTCCCCAGTTACTCTTTAATAAATCCCGTTGTTTTTGCATCCCAAGTCTGAGAGTTGTCTTGCAATTGTGAGCACATGGGTGAGAACCCTCAGACAGTGATGTGTCCCCAAGCCTTTGCACTGTTTGAATATGCCTGTGTTTGGCAATAGGGCCTTGCCCGAAGTAATTAGGTTAGATTTGGTGATGAGGGCGGGGCCTTCATGAAGGATTAGTGCCCTTATAAAAGACATCTAAGAACTTGTCCACTCTCTCTCTCTCTTCAGCCTCCCTCTCGCACCATGTAAGGACATAGCTAGAAGGGGCAGGCCAGGAAAGTGTGAGCCAGGTAGAGGCTCTCACCATGCTGGTACCTGCCTTAGACCTCCAGCCACCAGAACCCTGTAACACTTTAAGCCACCTTGTCTGTGGTAATTTTGTTATAGGGCAGGGAGAGGGGCACCCCAGACCCCGCAAACTTGCCTGCTCTCAATGGGTTCTGCCATCCGCCACGTCAACACAAAACATGAGACTTTGATGGGAAGGGACTTTAATACAATTAGGAAACGATACAGGAAAGGCAAAGAATCTAGTTTCTAAATCAGGCCCCCAGTGTTACCCTTCCCCTCGTGGGTAAAAGTCCACCCAAGCAGGACTGGCCCAGAGCAAGGCCCCAAAGCTGCCCCAAGCCTAAAGCATCTTCCAGTGGGGACCCACAGGAAAGGATCAGAAACCACTAGATAAGTCTGGGAGGAAAAGAGCAAAATCAAAAGACAAAAACCGCCATTGTCACTTCCCCACGGGGTCTCTCCCCCACATCTGTGTTACCCTGTTCACGACCACAAGGCCAGCGCAGTTTCTTCACTTGTCTCTCAGCTCCATGCGCCTCCTCCAGGTCTCCTGGCTCCATCCTGCTCCTTCCTTCTCAGTCTCCTCTGCAGCTTCTTCTCCCTGCTCAGCTCTACCCTCCTTTTGGGTGGGGCAGAAAACCTGGAACCTCCCACTTTCCTGGGGACCACCCTGTTACAATTTGTTGAGGCAACTCACTATAACAGGGCCTCCGCAAGGGCAAACAGGTGCCACCTCTGGCCAGAAGATCTAGCGCCCACTCTGAAAGGCCAGAAGCATGAAGGCCTGGCTGGGCAGCCACGGAAGGGAGTTTGCAGGGGGCTGAGGGAGCAGTGAACTAACACCATGATTATCTGCTCTGTAATCCTTACCTGTTTACCTGTATTTCTTCCAACTATCAGAGCCACCCAGGAGGCAGGTGGGAGTGCCTGCTCATAAGGAGGAAGTGGGGTTCCGAATGCTTTGGACCTTCCCAGGGACTGAGGGGGGCAGAGCTAGGAGGTGGCTCTGCCAACTGGCGCACGCCCTTCCGTGACTGGTTAGAAACCAGAGGGCAGGTCTGGGCCCAGGTGCACCTACACTCCCTTTGTTTCCGGTGAGCACTCAGGTGTGCACCCAGGTAAGTAAGGGAAACAGAATTTGGGGGTTTGGGCAGCCTGGCAAATTATCCCCAGACTGGCGTTGACAGCAGCCTTAGGAGGGAAGCGGGATGTGGCAAACGGGAAAGAATCCCTGAGATGCTTGGAGGACTGTGAGAGCTCAGACCTCCCCTGCCTGCCTGTCTGATTGCGCTCTTTGAATTAAACATGACCCTCTCGGCTTGGATTTTGATGCAAACCGCTGGCTGGTGAGAGTTACACTGACTGAGCCGCTATCAGCAGCAGCACCTTGGTGTGACTTATTTATCAGATCTTTCCCCTCCAGGCCTAGAATTGTACTAGAGAATAGACCTTGGGAGGCTCTGAAGGGATCTGAAGGGAGGGGAAGTTTCTCTTGCAAAGGTGCCCTCACCCCTGAAAATCTACAGCACAGAAAAATACACCTGTGATAAGTATTACCATGTTAGGCATCACCGAGTCGGCCTCCCGGTGATGGCTTCACCTACTCCTTTGGACAAGGCACCTCAGTTCCCCAGCAGCAAAGTGGGGATAATCACATCGGCTTTCTAGAGGCCTGGTTAGGAGCAGTAGCTTGTATGCACAACGCTCAATTGTAAGAATAGCAGCTAGGATCTAATTGTTAATTTGCAGCTCAGGAAGCCCCCCCTACATGATCTGCATCAGCTCACGCACAGTTCTGTGGAGAGTTTTGACCCCATTTTATGGAGGCAGAAACTAAGGTTCAGAGAGCTGCGTGGCACAGCTTTTAAGTGATAGAGATGGGTTTTTTGATTCCCCATTTGCAGAGCCCTGAAAGACTTCTTCAGGTTTCGCTGGACTCAGGGTTGGACGCTAGTCCTGAACAAACAGATGTGACCGCTCAGTTTCCCCCTCTGTAAAGTGGGAGTGCAGCTGCAGAGTGGCCGACAGCAGAGTCTGTAATGGAGGTCATTATCTTCTGCATACTCTGCTGTTGATGTCTGGGCCTAACCTGCCCTTCTGCAGACCCGGGAAGGCTGGGAGTGGGTCAGCAAGAGATAAAAGACAGCCTCGACATTGGCAGACTCCTCTGTGCTTGTGGAGGGAAAGCTTTGGCACTCCCGCCAAGAGCAAAAACTGATTTGCCCACATGCAGTCCAGTCCTCTGATCTGTCCTTGGAGACAAAATAAGGAAACTACTACTTTGATCCAAAGCTGTTTTTATCTGCCTCCAAGCAGCGTATGGTGTATTCACAGGGAAAGCGATTATAAGCAGTGGAGATAACCATTATCCCTGGCACAGTCCTATAAATGGGCACCTCTTGTTTTTTCTGACATTGCTGGGGAGTGGGGTAGGTGGAGATGCCCTTCTGACGGCAGCTGAGGTGCGGTGTCCCCAACCTGGGCGAGTGGGTGCCGACCAGACGGTGAGGGGGGCCAAGTTGTCTTGAATGCCTCCTGTCCTTAAAAGGATGTGCTGTGCAGCCGTCAGGGTCTGGGTGGGTGCCCGGGACTGCCATGCTCTGTGGAGCGCCTCCATGACCCTCCCATCCCAGGCCCTGAACCGAGCTTTCGTCTCTGTGTCAACCCTCCCCTCCTGGATGCCGGCTCTGGACTTTAATTCACCCCTGGCTTTGTGACAGCACCCCTGCTAGTCCTTTCTGGGGAGGAGGACTTTGCACAAAAGGGGTACACATTTTGCTAGGCCTTGAGGGATCAGTAGGACCAGGATAAGCTACAGGAGGAAGTGAAGGAAGCCTTTTAGTAAAAACCCAGAGCTGGAAGACTGCCGCAGTGTTCCACATGCCCTGCCCCGCCCCCTGGCTGGAGGCTAATACTCTGCGCTGGGGAAGTGAGCATTTCTCACTGGGTCCTGGCGTGCCCCGCCAGTTGGTCAGACATTATCCTGGGTGAGCCTGTGAAGGTGTCTCTGGGTGAGAGGAAAATTTGAGTGGGTAGATTGCCCTCCCGGGCGGGTGGGCCTTACCCAGTCAATGGAAGAGCTGGGTTAGAATGAAAAGGTGAAAAGACCCTTTGCCTGACTGCCTGGAACTGGCCATCAGCCCTTTCCTGTGTCTGCACTCAGAGTGCTCGCCCTGGGGCTGAGCTCCCGCCATCAGTGGTCATGCGACTGTGTCTCCAGCTTGCTGGCTGCAGATGTTAGGGTTTCATGGTCTCCATAATAACATGAACCAATTCCTTTTAATAGATCACCTTACACACACACACACGGACACACACACACAGACACACAGACATACACACACACCAATGACTTTTTCTGGAGAAACACAGTTTGACTTTAATTCCAAAATATATCCCTAAAACACATATTAGAGAGAGAGTCTTGAAAGCCCAGGGTTTTAATGGTACAATGCCTGGGATCTTGAAGGAGAGACTCAGCATGTAAAGTTACAGTGTCAGGACAGGGCTGGGAAGCTGGCATGGAGATGTGGCAGCAGCTCTCCCATCCTGAGAGAGAGGGCCGGAAGGATGGGGGCCTAGGGGGTGAGAGCCTCAGAGAACCACCAGTGCTCCCCCCATTGTCCGGCTTAGAACAGGGCGCTGGTGGAATTTACTGGGTGGTTGAGTGTGGGGATCAAGTGTGGGGATCAAGTGCGTGAACATCACTTCACATCTTCTAATGGGAAGGGGGCAGAATCCTGAATTGGGTAAATATTTACTCATTTGTTCAAATCAGATTTGCATACTCCACGTTTCCCCCTAGGATCAAGAGACTTGCCCCTGCAAATGTTGGCTTTTGCAGTTCTTAAATAAGAGTTAATTGGCTGAGAACATTTCTCTCAGGTCTTCTCCCCGCCCCCCCCAAGTCTATGTCAGTAGAAGTGTGCTGCGTTACCTTCTGGTACCTTGTAGAAACATACCATAGTGTCCTCTTAGGGTCCTCGTGATCACAGACAGGAATTGCAGTTAAAACCAGTTGAAACGACAGAGACTTCTTCTGGAATGACTTAAAGGAAGAGTGTGGACTGCGATGGGCCTTCGGGATGGGTGGTCCTGGGGACAGGTGACTGAGAGCCTCAGTACGGGCGCAGCCAGCATGAGACGGCTGTGAAAACCTCCCCTCCCCCTCAGCGACCACCTAGAGCAGGAGGCTGGATGCTGAGGTCTGGTGTCTAGGGGAGCGGCCTCCAGACTGGGAGTTAGGGGCCGGAGTTGACCCCATGCTGTTGGTGGTATTCAAAACCCGGCAAGGGAGGCATTGGGGCAGAATCGGGTACCGATGGGGCTTAGATGTGGTCTAAGCCCAGGACCCTCAGTGGCTCTCACTGCCAGGCTGCGCGGAGAGCTGAGAGCAGCAGCGGAGACTCGAAGCTGCCTGGAGCTGGGGTTGGGCAGGTGGCCCCGAGGAGCAGCGGGGAGACCCTGCGTGGTCTGTGCTAAGAAAAGAGGTGTCATCTGTCTGCAGCCCTGAACCACTAGAAGCAGCTCTGATCAGTCCAAGACTGGCCCCAGCGGGGCCCCACTGGAGCAGTGATGTGGAGAAAGCAGGTGAACCCAGTCCACCCAGTTGGGTTTGCTGGGTGAGCCTGGCTGCAGTGGGGATGCAGTTCTTTTGAGCCAGCTCTGGGCTGGGGGTGGGGTGTCCGGAGCTGAGGAGCTGCAGTCTGCCTGGGGGAGTGGGCCTGGCTCTTGGCCAGGTGTAACCCAGTGCCTCCCCATCAGGGAAGAACCGTTTCTTTCATTTTACACCGAAGCCAAGAGACTGCATTGCTGGAGTAGGTCGCACCTCTGGGTGGCTCCGTGGTGGGCTCCATGGCCACAGATCTTTCTGTCACAGGCACCATTGTCTCCTTAGAAAACCAAACTGCAAAGCAAGTCGCAGAAGGTGGAAGGCAGCCTGGGATCATTGCATAAGACTTAAAATACGCAAAATCCACGCGGGATATTGCTGGGGGCCCTAGCTACAAGCCTGGCAATGGGACCATCAGGTCGAGTGCAGGGCAGTGGGTAGAGAGAGCAAAACTGTGACCTCTTGTCCTCAAAGCTGGGTGGACAGACATAGTGACCTCAAGATATTTTTCATGCTTTTCCCACTGAACCGTCCAAGTAAGAGTGAAATAGTGCAGGGTACCACAGGGCAGTGGAGCAGAGACTGGGGGCCCAGAGGGGAGGGAGCCCTTCCCTGCCACATGACTGGGTGGCAGGCGGGTTGGGCCTCCCAGAGCTGCCCTATCCCGGGTCAGGGTGGGCCTGCCACCAGGGGCCTGCCACCATGCCACTCTCTGCTCATAGGGTGGCCATCTCTTCCCCACGGCAATGCCCTTATGAGGACTTTTTTTCCCTTTGAAGCTCAGGATATCCTCCCTTGTCCGAGGGGCCCGGTGTCCCACTGGGCGCACGTGCCGCGTCTCCCCTGGGGCCGCCGTGCCCTGTCTGGTGTGGTAGAGCTGATTGGAAGCACACCAAGGAGCCAGGGGTCACATTTTCAGAACTTTTGTCAGTCTCTCATGAAACTGTTGGCAACTTGAGTTTGACTATAGGGGTGTATTTACATCAAGGAGACCAGTTAGAACTCCTCAGCAGGCCCTTCCCTCTCACTTTACCTGGGAGAGCTGGTTGTGAACACAAACCAGCACAACCCCTGCCTCTCTCCTCTGGTGTCCTGGTGTGCCCATGGCCTGTCTGGCTGCAGTTTGTCCTGCATGGTGTCACACTTCTGTCCTGTTCAGTCAGGCTCTAAGTCCGAGCTGGGGGAAGCCTGGTAGCAGCAGTCATCTGAGTCACTTGGGCTTGGACCTTGCTCTGGGGGGTCCTGTGTCAGTCTGGAGAAGTGACAGGGCCTCTGGAATGCCACTTTTTCCAGCTGACAGCATCTGTGCTGACCTTTAGCAACAAGGAGTGTGACTCCCATAAGTTACCACCACCGGTGGGGTACCTGGGTGGGTTGGTTGGGGGCTTCTAGCAGGTTACTGGAAATCACTCTGTTTCATTAAGCACAACCAGACTCGATTTGGATCTGGGACAGGTCTGGAGACCTGCCCCTGCTGCACCCCTTGCTGATGGAAAGAACCAGGCTCAGGGTCATTCTGGCATGGAGGCAGGTGGCAAAGTGAGGGAGCAGGTGTGTTCTCAACCATTCTCATGGTGTGGGAGGCTCTCGCAGCTGTGTGTGCATCTGGATTTGGAACAATAAATTTGCTGACTCCCCACCCTGCTTGCAAAAGGAGAACAGATGCTACCCTCTTGGTTAGGTTCAGGAGATTTTCAAAGCAAAGTTGCCACCTTTCCTGGCCAATCATCACAGCAGCTGGGTGCTGGACACCCCGTGGGGATTCCACACTGAATACTTCATTTGTGGCCATCTCCCAGGCTCCAGGTGTTGAGGATTGACATGTGCCCTCCTCTACCCCCAGATTCATATATTGAAGCCCTACATATTTGTGACTATATTTGGAGATAGGGCATTTGGGGAGGCAACTGAGGTTAAAAGAATTCATACGAGACCCATAGGTCTCGTGTCCTTCTAAGAAGGGAAGGGGCACCGGCTTTGTCCCCTACCTCTACCTCCACTCACCCCCTTGAGCTTCAACTTCCAGCTTCCAGGACTGTGAAGGAATAAGTCTGTAATTTCAGCCGCTGGTCTAGATTTGCACATGATTGAGTCAACTAAGGCCCGAGAGGTGACTCTTTTATTGAGCCCCATGGGTCTTAGAGACATTATTCACGTGAATTATTTATTTCTCTTTTCCTTTGTTGCACTTGCGTTATCTTGTGTGTCTAGTGAGGAGCCTGGAGCACAGGAGGCGAGCAGCTGCCAAGGTCAAGAATAGTAAAGCCAGGAGTGGGTTATCTTCCACAGCACACGCAGGGTCCTCCACAAAGCCCTTGGTCTGACCTCCCCTAGCCTCTGCAGCCTACAGTGAATGCTGTGGCCTGAGACAACCAGCCTGGGGGTGGGGTGGGAGCTACTCATTCGTCTGGGCCTTGGAAATCAGGTTCAGGATTCAGGCACCAACAGTGGGGGCTCCAGGATCTGGGAAAGGGGCTTGCTGGGCAGCATCCTGGTGCTTTGGTGGATGAAAAACAGTTCACATTTTCCTGTAAAAATGTCTGTGATGCGGAGATAAAGTAATTCTGGCACATGCAGTGGAGTTTTCTTAACTTGCACTGTTCCAGCAAGAACTGTGTGCTTATTTTTAGCCTTGGCACTATGGACAGTGAGGGAGGTGTGAGCCAGGTTAGAACGAATCCAGACCCAAAGGGCAGCATGGTAGGGGCCGGGCAAGTGTGTGCCAGGGGAGCAGGTCCTGCGTCCTACCCCCATCTGGCCTACAGGTGCTGTGTGCACAGGCTGTGGGGACGCCAGACCCCTGCAGAAAACGCAAACTTCAGGACTAGAGGCCTAGAGAGCGTTGTGAAAGGGAGGCGTGCCCACCTCTGGAGTTAGGGGCTGAGTGTGGCCCTGGGTCCTGTGCTCCTGGACCCTGGCAACTCCCTTCATCCATGCAATGGGAGGAGAAGGTGATATGAGCTCAGCCTTCTGGGTCCTGTGAGCCTTGTCCATCTCTGGGTTGGGGTGGGGGGCAGTGGCCTAAGTGAGCAGCTAGAGCATGAGGCACAGGCTAGTCTCTGCCTGTCACCTGTGCAGGTGCTCCTTGTGGCACCCACCTCAGGATCAAGAAATCCCTTTATTTGGCCAGTGCAGAGTCCAGCTTCCCAATAGAAGGTGCCTCAGGGGCCACCAGTTGGAAGGGAGAGGTCTGATGGGGCAGTTGCCCCTGGCCCTGACAGCCACACCCATTTCTTCTCCTCTGCTGGAATCGCAGTCTAGCTAGTGCCTTGCTCCCCACTCCAGACTGATTTTACTAAAAAATTGGGGATGTTTTGGCCAAAAATATTTTGACCAGATGTATTTGAGAATCACCACTTTGTCAAGTGCCATGAAATTGGAATTACAATGTATTTATAGTATAATTTGTGGGTAACTGATATCTTTATGATACTGAATCTTCTCACCCATGAACATGACAGATTCTCCATTTATTTACATATACTTTAGTTATTTTCAATGCTGCCTTAGAACTTTCTCTTTAAAAGCAGGGCAAGGGCCTCCCCGGTGGCGCAGCGGTTGAGCGCTGGGTTGCGAAGCTGCCCGCAGCCTCCGCGGAGCCGGTTCGATCCCCGGCTGCTCCCCGGCCACGGGAGGAGGGTCCCACATGGCGCGCAGGCCTCTCCTGCCGCCCGCTGCTCCCCTCAGCAGTGTACTTCGGTCCTTCTGCCTGCTCTGCTCCCCGCTCTGGCTCTGGTGAATTCTCTCACCCTCCCGCGCTTCTGACTGTACCCAGTGCATGTATAAACAAAACAAACAAACAAGCAAATAAATAAATAAATAAACATGCCTCTATTTAAAAAAAAAAAAAAAAAAAAATAAAAGCAGGGCAAACCTGGAAACAACCCAAATGCCCCAAAATAGATGACTGGATCAGGAAGATATGGTATATACACACAATGGAATATTATTCAGCAATCAAAAAGATAAATTTATGCCATTCGTAGCAACGTGGATGGAGCTAGAAGGAATTATGCTCAGTGAAATAAGCCGGAAGGAAAAGGAAAAATATCGGAGGTCTCAGTTATAGCAGGAATATAGGGGAAACCAGTAAGACATCAGTGTAAAAAAAAATAATAACAGTACAAAACACAACAAAGCAAAAAAAAGACAATTATAAACCAGAGACATCCTGCAGGGGAGGAGGAGGGGGAGGGGTTAGAGGGACGGAGGGAGGAGCACAGGGCACTGTGGTGATGGTGCACGGGTGCCTTGGAGAAGGAAACTCTATGGGGACTATGCCTGAGCGGGGGAAGCAAATATTGTTTAAAAATGAACAAAGATGTAAAAAAAAAAAAGAAAGTTAATTTAAAAAAGCAGGGCTAGTTGTGCAGTTCATGTGTCTTAGTCTATGCAGAGATACTCCTGGACTGGAGCTGTGCAGTGTGTAAACCAAAAGATGCTTAGAAATATGTACGATTCTCGTGTAACCATTCTTGTATTTATGCCTAAGCATCTTATGGTTTTTGTTGCTACAGGAATTTGTACCTTTCAAAAATTTACATTTTCATTGCTAATATGTGTGTGTACACACATATACAAATGCCTTGTATCCAGTCAATTTATTGAACTTTTTTCTTAGTAGATTTTTCTTTGTAGACAACCATTTTTTCTGCAAATAAATAATATTTGTTTTTTTACTAATCATATATATGTATGTGTGTATGTGTGCATGTAAGTATATATGTATGTTTTATTTTACTGGCTGGACCATCCAGCACAATGATGAATGAAACTGTCATCAAGGATATTTTTGTCTTACATCTGACTTTAAATAAATCATGTTAATATTAAGTCTGATGTATGCTCTAGATTATTTTAGAAAGAGCTTTGATCAAATTAAAGCAGTTGCCTCCTATTTTTAGTATCCAAAGAGATACCTCTTCAGTGATTTAAAAATAAAAAAAGGCAGTTCATGGTAAAATTATCATTTCCCCCTTCTTGTATGTGGTGGGTCAGTGATAACATTTTCTAATATTTGATCAATCTTGCTTTCCATATAGCAACTGGTTATGACATGTTGCTGTTTTCATTACTGGTTTTGGTTTGCTAACATTATATTTATGGTGTTGATATCTATGTCCATGAGTATAACTAATCTATAATTTTCCCTGTTTATATTATCTTTGTCTGGTTTTGATGTCCAGGTTTCACTGGCCTAATAAAATGAGCTTTGTCCCCTGGACTTATTTGTATAACAGTGGTGTTGTCTGTTCCTTGACTGCTTTTTTAGAGCTCACTCTAAAATCATCCAACTTGATTTCTCTCTTTGTCTCTCTGTTCCTCCTTTCTCTCTTTTAAGCCTCACTGATAACTTCGGTGGGTACAAGTCTACTCAGATTTTTCATTTCTTTTTCAGTCAGTTTTGGTAAGTATCATTTTTAAGAAATTGCCCAAATTGTCTGTGCTTGTAAGTTGTAAATGATTCATTGACTTTAAAATTGCAGTCTTGTTTTTGGATTTCCTTTTTCCTCAATTTCTGTTCTTTATCATTATCTTCCATTTTCTTTGGGTTGCATTGCTGCTGTTTTTCTCATTACCGAGTTAGGTGTCCTGCTCACACACCTTCAGGCCTTTTTTCAAAGGTTGTCATGGGAATCAAAGACTAAGTTTCTGTTTAAGTATCACATGAATTTTTATATATAGTGCTTTTATTATTGTTCATTTTCAAGTATTTTCTAATTAATATTTTGATTTCTTTTTTAGCTTTTGGATTATTTACTGGTATGTTTTTGCATACTCAAATATATGCTTTTTGTTTATGTTTCCAGTTAATTTTTTGCTATTGATTTTTAAATTAGTTGCATGATATTAGCATCTTTGAATTTTGTTGAGACTGGGGTTAGGCCTAGTGTGTGATCAATTTCTTGTTCATATTCCATGTTTTATTGAGAATTATATATATTCTTTGATTGTTGTGTCTTACAGTTAGTTCTCTAATTGATTAAGCATGTTAATTCTGTTTCAATCTTCTCTATATCCGTATAATTTTCGGGTATGTTTCATCTGCTAATTACAAAGGTGATTTTAATTTCTTAGCATGGTGCTGGTTTTTTCCCTTGTAATGAGTATATACCTTATTGCATGTTATTTTGTGCCTTCTGTTTGCTTTGCTTTTTTATAATTTGAGTTGTATGAGTTCTTTATATATTTTGGATCTCAATCCCTTATCAGATACATGGATTGTTAAGTATTCTTTTCCCCACTGCTCTTTTCATTTTATTATGCAGAAGGTTTTTAGTTTGATGTCATCCCTAATTTTTACTTATTTTTTTTTTTTGCTATGCTTAAGGTATTATAGATAAAATATCAATAAATGGTGCTGGGAAAATTTTTTTCATATGTGAAAGAATAAAACTAAACCTTAATCTTTTTTTTTTTTTAAAGATTTATTTATTTATCTATACAAGCACTGGGTACAGTCAGAAATGCTGGAGGGTGAGAGAATTCACCAGAGCCAGAGCGGGGAACAGAACAGGCAGACGGACGAAGTACACTGCTGAGGGGAGCAGCGGGCAGCAGGAGAGGGCTGCGCGCCATGTGGGACCCTTGCCTGGAGGCCGGGGATCAAATCGGTGCTGCAGAGGCTGTGGGCAGCTTCACAGCCCAGCGCTCAACTGCTGCGCCACAAGGAAGGCCCTAAACCTTAATCTTCTATAGCTCACAAAAATGAACTTGAAATGGATTAAACACATACATTTTTAATTTGTCAACAAGTCCAAAAGTAATCAGCCCTGCACCCTGTCCCAAGATACCAAGAAGACCCTAGTAGTAATGCTTTAGCTCAGCAGTTAATAATCCTTCTTCTGATAAAATTATTACTTATCTCGCTCACCCCCATAGAGTTCCTGGTAATTCTACTTTGTCTTTGGTTCCCTCTCGTCGCCACAGTGCCTGGGCAGTTCTCGGAACTCAGTGGAAGACTACATGAATGGCATTATTGTTATTGATCCTTTAAGCCCATTTATTTTATACCACCCACATTTTTCATCATTGTCCTGACTGTTTTTTGTCTTTCTTGCGTGGTTCACACCTTTTCTCTTCATTGAGAATACAGCAAGAATTTTGTCAATGAGAAGAAATGTATTTTCTGCCAAACTAGGGCAAGCCAGCCTCGGTGTGTCACATCACAATGTTCTTCAGTCTTCTGATGGCAGTGTCTTCGCTCAGAATTCTTCAAGAATTCTGTGGACTGGGAAGAGTCTTGGCAATAATGTGCTGTCTGTGGTTTGCCTGCCATGAGAGAGAATATATCTTTAACACACACGCCAGGGGTTAACGGCAGAGTTCCCCAGGGTCCTGTGTCGGAGTCAACATTTCCCCCTCGCTATTGGCTCTTGGATCATTCCCCTCAGTGTGCAAATGTGTTGTCTTCCCTCCCATCTGGGAGCAATCCTCCAGATGCAGCTCCTCCCATGCGGCCTCCTCCTCTGGATACCTGAGGAGAAGGCAGGGGTGTCCAGCTGGTGCTGACAGGCTTGCAGATGGCGCTGCATCAGCGGGAGCCCTGTGGAGGCTGCCACGGGTGTGTGGTATTCCCTCTGCTCTGCGCGCACCTGCAGGCTGCCCCCTGTGAAGCTGTGACCCCAGGCGAGGGCAGGGACAGGAGGCACACAGCTGGGAAAGCATCCAGGCTCCTCGGGCCATCTGTCATCCTTGAAGGAGTCGGGGAAGCCTGGAGCATGTGTCCTCTGGCCCCTGCCTCTGATGCTGCCAGACCCTGGGGTCTGCGGGCGGTGGGCTCACCTCCCGAGTACAGTATTACCTCCTGGACCCCAGAGAAGGTGAGGAGCGGGGTGTTACGGGACACGCCTCGGAGCGTGTCCGAGTGGAGGGACACATGTCCTAGATGGCCTGCGACTGGCAGTGAGAGGGATGGGACTGGCTCAGTGAGAGGGATGTGAACCCCCAGAGGCAGGTACACAGGGCCCTGACAATGCTCCGTGGGCAGCTTTTGTTCCGTTGACTCACCGGCCTTTGAGGTTAGGCATTGTTTTGCTGACATGAGTGTCAACTTTCAGTGTGGTTCCCTCAGCTGCTCAGGCGCAAAAAGCCATGGGCCTCCCTTTTCAGCATGGCTGGCCCGCAGCAGCGACAGCCTCCCCACGTCCTGCCTGACCCCTCGGGGCCACGGGATCAGCCCTTTTCCTTACTACTCGCGTCCCAGGAGCAGGGCCCACCCTCTCTTTTACTTCCCACTTCTATTATGGGGGAGGGGGCACCTGCTCCGTGAAGTCAGCGGAGTGAACAAGACCTCCTGTGCAAGGCGCCTGTACACAGCTTGGGGCACAGGAAGGAGGCTACCTCCTTCGCCAGTGATCTTTGTTGAGCCGGCCCCGGGCCTCTGTTTAATCATCTAAGCAGAGTTAATACTCCTGTCTCCCCAGGACTGTTGAGAGACACACATCCAAGTGTGGACTTGAAAAATGCTAAATCCAAGCCTGAGGCCTAGCACATGGTGTTCTCTGCTTGGCCCTGCTCTGCCGGGCTGAAAGGGACGCTGGCACCTCTGAGGCCTGGAGGCCACGGGGCTTTTTAGTCAGGCATTGACTATTAAAAGCCAGGACTGTCACCTCCCTTTGGGGGCCCCAAGCCTTTCTTCCCCCAGCAAGACTCTGGGTAGGTTCCACCCTTGCCCTCCAGGCCGCTCTCCCTCCCAGTGCTTACCTCTCTGTTTTGCTTCCTCTTCTGTCCTCTGAATTGGGGACTAATTCAGAACAGGATCCTTGGGTGAAGCACAGGTGACAAGAAACCCATAAGTTTTTTTTGTTTTTTAGATTTATTTATTTTTATACAAGAACCGGGGTACAGGCCAGAGGTGCAGAAGGGTGAGAGGATTCACCAGAGACAGAGCGGGGAACAGAACAGGCAGACTGAGGAAATACACTGCTGAGGGGAGCAACGGGCGAGACAGAAGAGGTCTCCTACGTGTAGGATTCTCGCCGGCCGGCCAGCCGGAATCAAACCCACGCTATAGAGGCTGCGGACAGCTTCACAGCACTGCGCTCAACCCTCTGTGCCACTGGGGAGGCCCACCCATAGGATTTTTTAAAACAAATTTTTCCATAAATGGGTGAGCCAACTCAGGGCAAGGAAGCAGAGCTGTGGGCGGCCGCTGGTGGGCCCTCTCTGGGGGAAGTGATCCTCACGTTTCCCGACTTCCCAGAGCTTAGCCCAGGGCGACCCAAGAGAAGGCAGAGCCTGGGCGGGAGGTGGATTCCTGGGCTCACGCTCAAACCTCTGCCCTATACCAGCTCCTCACTGCTCTCGCCTGCCCTGGGGGTCCTGCTGTAGAGAGCCGTGTGTACATAGACTGGAGCTGAAGGTTAAAAAAAAAAGGGCTTCACGTTGGTTTTGCCCTATTCCTTTCATCAATAGCATTACCAGAGACGTTTCTGTACTAATTCCTCGCCATTCAAACCTCCCACAGCCTGCCCCCCATTCTCTCAGCAGCATCACACAAGTGCCCACCTTCCTGAACACCCTCCCCTTCCCTTGGCTTCTGTAACCCCATCCTGCCCAGCTTTCCCCCTCTTTCTTCTCACACTTGCCGGTCTTCCCCAGGCCCCCTGCTCTGTCCTTGCTCCCCCACCCATGACTGAGCACCTGGCATGCATGTGTTGTGGACCAGGCCCTCCAGGGGTCTTCACAGAATACCCAGGTGTGCCCCAGACATGCCCCAATTTCAACTGCAAATGTTTTTCTTGGAATCTGATGTCAGTTCTGTAGGTGGCACTTGGATCAGTCCGTTCCTCAATCCTGAATCTTAGAAGCCATCCTGCTTCCTCGGAGTCTCCACAGTGTCTGCGCCTCAGGAAGGCCTGGGTCTGCGCATGCACACATATGCACATCTCCCCCTCCTTGCCGGGATCCCTTACATGCTGAATGATGAGTGCATCTCAGTGCATCTACCAAGGCAGTCCGCAAGGTGACAAGAGCAGGGGTTATCACCTCATTTTAGAAATGGGGTGTACCTAGAGAGACCTAGAACCAGGATCCTGTTGCAAACCTGAGCCCTCTGTTCCTTCTGCGTGTCCCCCTCTTTGAGTCACAAGGTCGCATGAGAGCAGCAGCAGCAGCTTCAAAGTCACACGCCATCCTCCGCAAGGCCTTACCTGTCTGTGCCTCAGTTTCCCTCACTGGAGGACCAAGGCTGCTATTTCATAGGGTTGCTGTGCGGATGCACGGACGCTTGGAGCGTGCTGAGCACTGTGCTGGAGCGGACAGCCCTTGGGCAGCTGGGCGTTTGTTATGATGATGCCGCAGCCCCTGAAGAGGAGGCGCCAGGGCTCATGGTAGAGCTCTCCTGATGCCGGCTTGCCTCACTCCCCTTCCCCCCCTCAGCCCACTCGTCGGAGCTCCAGGCCCTCGGGAGGAGGAGTGCAGAGGTGTCTGTCCTTACCTGTTCTCACAGAGCGCTCAGGCCTCCTCCCCGGGCCAGTGCCTCCCTCACCGCCCAGAGACCCCAGGTGTCCCCTCCCTCATTTGCGGGCTCGCTGTCCTCCTGGGGACTGAGGACTGCCCAAGGCCACCGCCTTCCCCGCCCAGCGCTCTTTCGTCCGGTGTGTCCACGGGCGCAGCACCGCTGACCCCCGCAGCCTGCCCTGAGTCCCGCCCTATCTGCCGCTGGGCCATGCAGACCCCTGGGCC
The DNA here is from genome assembly GCF_014898055.3 of Talpa occidentalis. Classification (NCBI taxonomy): domain Eukaryota; kingdom Metazoa; phylum Chordata; class Mammalia; order Eulipotyphla; family Talpidae; genus Talpa; species Talpa occidentalis. The sequence goes on from NW_023603184.1 coordinate 55,559,434, forward strand.
ATGCAGTCCCCTGGGCTATGCAGACCACTGGGCCATGCAGACCCCTGGGCCATGCAGACCCCTGCACCATAGGGACCCCTGCGCCATGCAGACCCCTGCCTGCGGGGCTCCTGCGCGAGCGGGGCGCCGACTCTCCCCCCCCTCGCGTCCCCCGGGGCACGGGTGCCCTCCGCGCAGACCCATCCGGCCCTGCTCCTGGAGCTGCTGCGGGCCTCACGGCCCTGCTCCCGCCCTGCGGAGCGCGCTGGCAGAGCCTGCAGTGTCTCCCCTGGACTCCGCAAAGCAGCCCTGTGAGCCTTTATATGTATTTTTTTTGTTGTTTGTTTTTTATAGAGGCATGTTTTATTTATTTATTTGTTTGTTTGCTTTGTTTTTGTTTATACAAGCACTGGGTACAGTGAGAAGCTTGGGAGGGTGAGAGAATTCACCAGAGCCAGAGCGGGGAGCAGAGCAGGCAGAAGGACCGAAGTACACTGCTGAGGGGAGCAGCGGGCAGCCCGAGAGGTCTGCGCGCCATGTGGGACCCTCCTCCGGTGGCCGGGGCGCAGCCGGGGATCGAACCGGCGTTGCAGATGCTGCGGGCAGCTTCGCTACCCAACGCTCAACCGCTGCGTCACCGGGGAGGCCCAGCCCTGTGAGCCTTTAGAAGCTCAAATCGCATCATGTCACTTGGCTGCTTAGACCCCCATCAGTCACCGCTCGGCGCCCCCGCGGCCTTTCCTGCCCCGGGAATGCTGCCCCGGCCGGCGGCTCCGCCCTCGCCCCTCAGGGCCCTTCCTCAGGCGCTTTGCTGTGTCCTTGGGCCAGGCCGGGACTTGCCAGTCTCCGCGCAGGGGCCGCGGCCATGTCCAGGGGCGCGCAGGGTGTGCGGTCTGCGTGGGGCCGCCCGGCCCAGCTGCACGGCCTGAGAGATGCCCGCGCCCCCCAGTCCCGTCCCCAGCCTCCATCGCCGAGGTCCTGTTAATGCAAATGGCCAACAGACATATGAAAAATGTTCAACGTCACTTGTAATCAGGGAAATGCAAATCAAAACTACCATGAGATACCATCTTACACCGGTGAGAATGGCACATATTAAAAAAACTAGCAACAACAAATGTTGGCGAGGGTGTGGAGAAAAAGGAACTCTCCTGCACTGTTGGTGGGAGTGCAAACTGGTCCAACCACTGTGGAGAGCTGTGTGGAGATTTCTGGACCTACTAAACATAGAGCTTCCATATGATCCAGCAATTCCACTCCTAGGTATTTACCCAAAGGACACAGAAACATCAATTCCAAAGAACACCTGCACCCCTATGTTTATAGCAGCACTATTTACAATAGCTAAGCTTTGGAAACAACCCAAATGCCCAGAAATAGATGACTGGATCAAGAAGATGTGGTACATATATACCATGGAATATTACTCAGCATTCAAAAAAGATAAACACATGCAATTTGCAGCAACATGGATGGCGCTGGAAGGGATCATGCTCAGCGAAATAAGCCAAAAAGAAAAAGAAAAACACCGGATGGTCTCACTCATAGCTGGAATCTAGAAAACTTAAATAAGGGACCAGGAAAAAGACTAATCATTACAAAGTAATAATCAAAATCAACAAGCAACTATAAACCGGAGACACACTGTGGGGGGATGGAAGGGGAGAGGAAGGACTAGGGTCAAAATAAGGGGGGGTGCAATTGTATGGGGAATATAACCAAAATGAAAATGCATACATTGTGCAAAAATGAAAAATGATATAAGAATTATATAAAATAAAATATTAATAATAAAAAAAAGAAATCTCCACGGGCTGACCAGATGGCACTCCCGCGGGACTGCCTTTGGCTATGGAATTCCCAATATCTACACTGGCCTCGGGTGCCCAGGCTGCGGGCTCTGCGCGGGAGACTGTGAGGACCACCGGGGCTGCAATGCTGCTCACACTGTCTTCAGTTCCCGCCTGTGGCTCTACCTTCAAATAGACCCAAAGTCCAGGGGGCGTCCTGAGCGTGTCAGACACGCAGGGAATGGAGACTCACACACACTTAACATGCCCTTGTGTGGAGTGAACGGTTGTCTCCTCCAGGGCATGCACCGAGGCCATCTGCAGTGGGATGGCGTTGGCAGGCGGCCCTTGGGAGGAGATTAGGACATGGTGACTCAGTGCCCTTTGTAAAGAGGAAGGGACCTGAACCCCTTCTCCCTGCACTCACCAAGGAGCGGCCACCCGAGGACGAAGCCCGGAGGGAGAACCCGGCCTCCTGCTGGGGCTCTGGCCTTCCAGCCTCCAGAACCATGGAAGTAAACGTGGCATTGTATTGTGGAACCTGAGCTCGGACAACTCCCCGCTATGTGACAAAATTGTTTTCAGTAACAATGATAAAATAATTCAAGAATAGTGTACAGAAAGGGAGTGCAGAGTGCAGTTTTTCTTCAATTGAGCTTTGCCTGTATAATCATGCCAATAAAAAGGATATGGATTTTAATAAAACAGAATCAGTCACAAGAGGTACAAATCAGGCAACTCCTGAAAGAGATCACTAATGTAACATTTTATTTCCTATATTAATTCTTTGGTTTTAAAACAATTAACAATTTTAAAAAACTCATGGACCTCCCTGGTGGCGCAGGCAGTTGAGCGCAGCTCTGTGAAGCTGTCGGCGGCCTCCGCAGTGCTGGATGGATCCCAGCCAGCCGGGGAGGGTCCCACATGGTGCAGCAGACCTCTCCTGTCTCTCCCGCTGCTCCCCTCAGCAGTGTGTTTCAGTCAGTCTGCCTTTTCTGCTCCCCACTCTGTCTCTGGTGAATCCTCTCACCCTCCTGCGCCTGGTCTGTACCCTGCCTCTTGTATAAATAATAAAAAAAAAACTCATTTAAATTTTCAAGACATTATTTATGGTCATTAACAGTTCATGTGTGGACTAAAATATCTACTTGTCAAAAGAAAATGTTACACCTTGCAGTTTGCACTGCTTCAAATTTTAAACACCAGGAACATCCCAAGTGTTGGAAAAAATGATAGAGTTGAAGTAACCCACGTTCTGTTTCCTGGTCTCCCTCTGTGCGATCCGTGTTTATTTCAAATCTATGGTATCGGTGTGGGGGCTGGAGACCTCTGTGCCCAGAGTTCATCTAAAATCACGAACTTAGATGTGTTAGGTGGGGTCACAGGGGACTCAACCCTGTAGCTGAGAGTTGCTTGAATTAATATCCACATGGAACACAATATCAGCTAAAGCATACATGGTACAGTGTTCTAATTTGGAGGTATAAGGAAGCGTGGGGTACTAAGGGTTTTGTTTGGCTGCCACCGCAGCCTCTACAGCTGCCACCTGTGGCCTTGCTTTCCTCCCAGGCTGCATTACCCACAGGTGATATGGTGTGATTGCAAAAAGTGTTTGGAAGCATGATCAGGGGCACCTATGATTACTGATACCTGGGCTGAGAAGCCAGGGATAAAAGGGGAGATATGAGGGTACCTAAGGGCTTAGTGGCTGCTTCCCTGCCCACTGCTCTGCCTTGTCTGATCCCCTGATTCAACACTAAAGGCCCGTTAGGCTCCGAATTTCTCTTTTCTTGTGCTCAAATGAACAATGAAGTTGCCCAGCCGAGGATGGTTGCACAACAACAGGTATATCCCAAAAGCTTGATAGGCACTGTAGCTACTTTACATAAAAATATTTTGTGAAGGAGAAGTATTTTTCCAATGATAATATTTAGACTTGTTTGTGGGTGGCAATATTATGAAACCACCCAACTCAGAGTGGATGCTTGCTTTGTTGCATTACCTCAGGGCAATGTACCCCTATTGCCTTCACTTGGGGCCAACTGCTCCCACACTGCACCCTAGGGCCCCTCTCACCATCTTCCCTGCCACTACGGTGTCTCAGCCATGCAGCCCCACTGGCTTCCTGCCAGTGTCACTCCCATGGGCAAAGCAATCATGCCCCCAGCCCCAACCTCATGGCCCACTGTAGGGTAAGGAAAGAAAAATCAGGTTTTTCTGCCCTCCCGCCATCAGGATAGATGAGGGAACCCTGTGATCCTGGGTGCATGCCTGATGGCGGGCACCTGAAGTGGGTACACCTGTGTTAAGACTGTGCTTTTAAGGGCGGTGTCACAGGGACGCCAGTAGAAGCCGAAAGAGAAGAAGCCCGAAGCAGAAGCAGAGAAGGCCAGAGAGCCCACATAAAGTGAAGATTTGCTGGGGGCCGGGAGGACTGCCAGCCTCCTGGCCCCCAGCACCCCTGCCTGCCACGTACCCGCTGAACCCCAATAAAAACCTGCAAAACCACTGAGGACTCTGACTCCTCCTTTACCCGGTCTTCATGGGATCAGAAAACCTGCCCTGTGGTCTTCCTGGCCTTACACCCACAAAATCCATAGGTTGAAGCTCCAGCCACCAGTATCTCCAAGTGTGACTGTGTTTGGAGATGGAGCCTTTGAAAAGGTAATTGAGGTGAAATGAGATCACTTGGTTGGATCCTAATTCACATGACTCGTGTCCTTAGAGGAAGAGGCGATCAGGACCCATGTGCGCAGCAGGAAGCTGGGGTGCAGACACAGGGAGAGGACGACCATCCACAGACCAAGGGCAGAGGCCTTTGAGGAAAGATGGTACCTTGCTCGCGGCCCCCCTGCCTCCTGAATTGTGGAAGAATAAATGGCTGTTGTTTCAGGGCCCCATCTGTGGTGTTTGTTTTGGTGGCTGGGCTGCCCAGCATAGGCACCTTGGAAGTTTCTCTGCTGCAGCCCCTGCCTCCCTCAGTTCTTCCTCTCACAGCAGCACAGAGATTCACCTCATCAGACCATAAGTGCCTCTGCTCAGATGCCTCCAGTGTCCCTGGTTCCCCGGGGGAGGCAGCCATTGGCCTGCTTGCAGGTCTTCTCACCTCATCCTTCTCCCTCCCCACCATGTTCCTCTGCAGGCCCCTTGCTGCTGACCCTGGGGCTTGTCCTTGCTGGCCACTCTGGGGAATGCCTCTCCCTCCTGTGACCACATTGCTACCTCCCCAAGGCACTTCGTGACTGGAGTCACCTCCTCAGGGAGGCCTGCAAAATTTCACATCACCTGTCCAGCACTTTTTTTGCTCCGCTGCTTTATCCTTCCTACTGAGCTCATGACTCCATTTCCAGTGCGAGGTATAGCTGCCTCACCTGGCAGAATGAAGGCCTCCTGCCCTGAATTGCAGCGGGAACCTTAATTGCAGGCCACTCAGGTGATAGTGCTTGGGGCAGTCAGCCACCAGGAACCACTCTCAGACAGAATGAAGGTGTGACTGGCAGAGCCCCCGACCCCAGGACCGGAGCAGGGAGCAGGCCTGACTTAGCAGCTCCATCCCAGTGCTGGGCTAGCAGCAGGCACATCTATATTCTGAATTCAAATGTGTTGATTCCTTTAGAGTCCACCATAACTTCTGAGCTGACTTACACACACCTAAGATGGCAGAATTAGCCCCTCAGACTTGGCTCTTTTAATTGGGAAGTGGAATGAGATTTCAGAGAAGGGGCTTGGGCAGGGATGGAGAGTGAGAGGAGATTTCTGGAAATTAATTCATGTAGTAATCCATGTAATCACATATAAAATCTAGACAGAGGGCCTGAGGTGTGGCAGCCAGGGAAGGGCTGCACATCAGCTGGCTACATCACCAACCTCAAGCTGGAGGGCACGTGTTGCCAGCCAGCCCTTCTCGACAGGCCCTTCCTGCCCTAAGTCATCACTGACCTGGAGGGGCTCCTTGAAGGGGGTGGACACTTTCAGAGCAGTCATTTCAGACTTCCTGGTAAGGGCTTTGAATTCAGACACACTGGAACCTTCCATGGGTCAGGACAGGCAAATTCTTTCTTTCTCAGCCTCTATTTGTTCTGCTACAACCTGAAGAGGACCACACTTACCTGGCAGGGGCCTGTGAATGTCCAGGATGGTGAAGGCAAGCAGTTGTACTGTGGAAGGAGTTCAGATAATTCTGGAACTGGCCTTGATGACAAAGGCAGGAGCATACCACATGTCTCCAGTCCTGGAGGTCGGGCGGGAGACTGAGCAAATGGAATGAGGTGCTGGGCATGGGCTTTGTGGCTTCCTCCTTCCCTTCCTACCCATCAGCTGTGTCCGAGGCCCAGGGCTCTCTGAGGTCCCCAAGGCAATGGGACTGCTGGGCAAACACATGGGCCATTAAACTAGCCCCCAAGGGCCTGAGTGCAGTTGTCCCGAGATGGCCTGAGGTAGAGAGGTGGTTTAGCTTTCCTGCCCCTGTCCCCCTGCCTGCCTGTTCCCTCTCCCCAACCTCCCACACTCTTCTAGGGACATTTAGTCCAAGGGCATTTAGTCCAAGGGCCCCTTGTGAAGCATGCAAACTGCCACGTGTGTGTGATTTGTGTAGTACTGGGCTTCTTGAAAATGTACCAAGGTTGACTTTTATTAGCTGCATTACAGCAGGAAGGGAGACAAGGGGTTGCTCACAGGGAGGGGAACTCTCACGAGGACTCCACATGATTCTATGTCCTTGGGCTGCGCTTGATTGTCAGAAGGAGCTGTCCAGGTCTGAGGGACCTTGGTGAGGTCTGGTCCATGCCACTGTTACATAGTGGAGTCTTCGGAGCTGGGACCTCAGAGGGCCACTCAGTGACCAGGGTCATGGTGTGCTGGCCCAGGTTTAGCATGACTTTCTGGTTTCCTAGTGCAGTCTGAATCCAGGACCTTCACATGGTGACCCCCTGTCCCCACCACCACCACTGACCCCAGCTCTGTCCCTCTCAGGCCTGAGCTTTTCCTGACCAGGGGTGAGGTCAGGGGTCAGGTCTCCAGGGAGGGGGTCAACAGATCTGTGGCAAGGCCATCTGTGTCTCTGATCCTGGGGGGCTGCCTGGGCATGGGGGATGGGAGCCCAGAATTAAATGACTACTGTTTTTTCCAGAGGTGCTGGTGCAGCCCAGGGAGAGGCCTTTGTTCCGCCTCCAGATTCTTGGGAGAAAAGCTATCATGTGACTTACCTTGAGGCTAAGGAGTTATTAGTCTACTTCTTCCTTTATGGGCCAGGCCGGTGAGAGGCTGGAAAACACACATCCAGAAAACGCCATCCTTGCCCTCAGGGAGACCGACTGTGGAGGGACACACAGTTCACCAAACAGAACACTGGAGGCTGAGCTTGAGGAGGAGAGCAGGGGCAGAATGTGCATGAGTGTGGCAATGAGCTGGAGTGTGTATGAGTGCATGGGGGTGAGTTTGAGTGTGTGTTTCAGAATGAGTGAGTCAGAGTGTGAGTGTGTGAGAGCACGTGCGTGTGTGAGGTATGAGACCTGCAGCCCAGTCTAGGGGGTGGGAGAGTGTGACAGCTGAGGGCTCCTGGGAGAGGTTGCAAATCAGGGAGCTACAGAATGGTCTTCACCGAGTGGCACAAAAGAGTCAAATAAAACCCATGAAGCTTGAAGTCCATCGTTGCCTAGGACAGCAATATCAGTCACTTCTCACTCATTCTCACGCACTCTCTCACTCTCACGCATTCACTCACTTTCTTACACTCACCCACTCACTCACTCTTAGCATGGTGGTGTCTTAAGATAGGCACCCCCAAATTTTCCATCTCCCCAGATGTTACAGTGAGGTAGGGATGTTAAGAAGGGAGAAATTTTGTGGCTGGGGAAGTGAAGGTGCTTCCTTTATTTTATTAGCAAGATAAAGGCTGTGCAATGGATACTACACTTGCTAACTCTTGGGACTTGATGGAAACAGAAACAAAAACATTTCCACGTGTATTTGAAAACTTCTAGGTGAAAATATCTAAAAATGTTCACTTAACAAGACCCCTTTCCAGGTTATGACTACATGGTATGTATAGAATTTAAGTTTTGTTATGCAAAGAAGCATTCCCTTCTGCGCACAGTGTCCTGCTCCCCAGAGGAAACCAATCTTCAAAAGTTCTTTTGATGTTACATTCACAATTGCATGGAAATGTTAACTGCTGACCTTCCAGGTTGGGGAATCATCTTTCTACTTTAATGGAAAGGTGGGAATAATTCTTTTTTTCATATCCATTTTGGGCAGCACCACACACATGCCCCAAACTGTCCATCCCCATGATCAGCAACAGAGCTGCATCCTAACAGAGCTGCAGGGATTGAGAGTACAAAAGTTCCCACACTCCTAGGAAAAAGACTATTGTTCTGTCACCATGGTAACAAATACCAGAAGAACCAGTGTAAACTCTTTCTATGGATTGACACCAGCTGACCTCAATGAACCAGCCTGGTGGTCAACCAATAAGTGTGGGACCTTAGTTGAAACGCAGCCAATCAGGAGCAAATACATTCACAAGCAGCCTCTGAGTATCTGTGGCCACTGACACCTGACATTTACTGTGTGTCCCCCCTCTAGAGTCTGAAACCCCCTCGCCATGCTGTTGCTGCTGTAATAGAACAGGGAGCAAAGTGGACGTGAGGAGGGCGGATTCAGCCAGGCTTGCGGCTGTTTTCTGCCTTTTGAGGTTCCACAGGTAAAGGGACAGATGTTCTCACTCCTGTGGGGTGCCCTGAGTTCCATTTTCCTGCTTCCATTTTCCTGGCCTTGGGTGGGAGCTGAGGGGCAGGATCCCCAGCAGAGGCTGACTCTGTGGCTTTTTTCCCTGACCCTCCTCTCTGGACAAGGGTCTCATTCATTCCCCCTGAGGGAGAGCTGGTGAGGTGGCACCTCCCCATCTGTAGGGTAAAGAAAATGTCAGGCTTTTCTGCCCTTCCACCATCAGGATAGATGATGGATCCTTGTCCTGAATGCATGCCTGATGGCGGACACCTGGAATAGGGTGTGGGCATAGGTAGATGGGATTCAGCTGAGCTAAGACTGTGCTTTTAAGGGCGGCGTCACGGGGACGCCAGTAGCAGCAGCAGAAGCCGAAGCAGAAGCCGAAAGAGAAGCCGAGAAGCAGCAGAACGAACGCCAGAGAGTCCAGATAGAGTGAAGACAGCACCCCTGCCTGCCATATGCCTGGTGAACCCCAATAAAAGACCTGCAAAAAACCACTGAGGACTCTGACTCCTCCTTTACCCGGTCTGCATGGGATCAGAAAACCTGCACTGTGGCCCATTCCTGACCTTACACCATCCTAACACTCATGAGGGGACCCTGTATCTTCTTGCCAGCCCCTGTTCTTCCTGGAGCGATAATCCTGTCCTAGGCTACATGCGCCTTCGTGACACTGTCATAGGCGGCCAGGTCATCCTTCTGCTCCTGATTCGGCGCCTGCTTGCTGGGCCACAGCTCCTGGAACAGCCCTGGGGCTTTTGCTGTTTTTAATGTATAGCAGGTGATGGCTCTGCGGCCTCCTGTCTTCCTGTGACTCCCTCTGACTTCCCCCATGTCCTCTGGCTTCTCTTTACTGATGTATTGGCTGCTCCTTAAAGCTGCCTATTTGACCTCAGGGCCTTTGCATGACTCTTCACCCCTCCCTTTGCCTCTTCTCCCTCCCCTCATTCAGATCCCTGCCCAAGCCTTCACTTGCAGTGATGTCTCTCTCGACCTCAAGACTTCGGTTCCCTTTCAGAGCACTGTGAAGCCCACAATCCTGGGAGCACAGAAATGTCTGTTTGACTCTGTGTGTGACTTCACGTGCCTGAATGCAGGCTTCCAGAACAGGGCAACTAAGGGCTAACTTGTCAGGCCGTGTCCACCCTGGATGGCTGGCGAGAGCTGCACCTGGCGATGTTTGGGATGCACACAAGTGGTGTTTGACGTAGTGAAGTCCTGGGGAGGACATCACTCCTCTTGCTGTGGAAACACTTCTCTGAGAGTAGGGCCCGCTGGGTCCTCCAGGCTGCCTGCTCAGTCAGAAGCAGATGAACAGAATAGCCTCCCTTTACCTGAGCAGCCTAACCTCAGCTGTGCCTACTACCCCTTTTGACATCACAAGATTTTCCAGTCTTTCGTTTCCAAGCTTCTAAACCAGGATGGCTTGTGGCCAGGCTCTGCCTCTGCTAACTGGCTTGCCTAGTGCACTGCCACAGTCATTAGTGGGTACCAGGGAGCCGCCTACTCTGTGCCTTCCTGGCCCATCTAGGGCCCTCTCCAGGGCTGCCAGCCTGCCCAGCCTGCTTCTGGATTCTCTTCTGTTTACTGAAGTATCTAGAGAAAATGGTGGACCCACTCATCTCCTAGACCTACCCTGGGCCTGTGAGCTTTTATTTGCCAGTGTCAGGGCTACAGCTGCCCCATGTGTGAACTCTTGGGAATACTGGGAACTACTCTCCCCAAAAGAGTTCTCACCAATAACCTGTGCCAGTGCTGCTGCCCCTCACCTGGGGCAGGCTGGTTCTGAGCTGTGTGCATTACGTGGCCATGGTGGGATTAGGCCCATGGTGTGCTGGTAAATAGCACCCACCTCTTCTCTGGGGAAGAGCCTCATTTGTAGTGTTTGCTCGTTTCCATGGTCTGGACTCCCACCTTGGGAATCGCAGCTGCCACGTGACCTCACTACAATTGGGGCTGGGAGGACACACCATTGTGTGTCCATTCAGCCAGGAGGTATCGGCGCTAAGACTCTCTTGGGCTAAATGCCTTTCAGCACACCTCTTGTCTTGCTTTTCCAGTCCAGGCTTCTCTCTCCTACTGGGACCTCTGCACTTCCCAAATGCCTGGCTGCTTCCCCTCGAATGAATCCTCACCCCAACACCTGCTTCTCGGGACTCCCAAGGCATCACGGACAGCATTTGCTTTTTAGAGCAGGAAACAGAGGCCCAGAGAGGGCCAGTGACTTCCCAGGGCCCCACAGCTGGGTTGCAGCAGATGCAGCTACAGACTCCTCTCCCCTGGTCCCTAGGTGTGAGAGGAGGGCGGTCATCCCCTGTCATGACACTTCCACGATTCTAAGACTGAACATCATCCCTACTGTGTGGAGTCTGGGGCCCCCGCATGGCCAAAAGGCTGGGGAGATCCTGGCTCTCAACTGCCCATATGCTGGAGACAGGCCTTCGCAGATGAGGTGTTGAGGCCTTGCAGCTTGGGGGGTCCTAGAAGGATAGTGAAAGTGGGGCGTGTGTTTGGGGTTCTGCGTTCTCAATGTGTCTTTCTCGAATGAGCCAAATGCGTCATTTTTACATTGGGAGTGTCTCCATCAGTGCAGTAGTGATAGTGAGTCTGATCTTGGTGCCTAGAACATAGCAAAACCTCAACAATGTTTCAAGGATGCTGAACAGCAGCTACCACAGCATCCCTCTTTGAACCTCTGGCGTCTCATCTGCTAAGTGGGTGGAGGCGGGGACGAAGCCTTGAGGGGTTGGTGAGTGGATAAACGCAGGCAGGGAGCTGAGCCGACTGTGGCATCATGCGGGTCACACGAGACTGCGCGGTCCTGCATGCTTCATGGCCAGAACCGTCCTAGGCCGTGCTGGAGACGACAGCCCTCCCATCATGTCCACGCTTCGGTCACACACCTCCTCTCGGGAGGATCAGGCTCAAGCCTGAAGTCACCCCATCATAGCCGCCCAAGCTGGAGAGAGCGGGGCATTACTACTCTGCAAGACTGCTGGAGCAGGGGCCGTGTGTGGGGTGGGAGGTAAGACTGGATTTTGTAATTTACCTTTGCAGATTACAAGATCATAATTTTATAATGCATTTTCATCCAATTTCCCATTCTTCTAGTTCTTCTATTTCTTGCTGAAGTAAGTATGCCAAGAGCACGTCTTTTTAACTTTGAGACTCTTGTCAAGGATAATTAACAAATGGGCACCATTAGAGTTAGTAGGAATTTACTTTTTCATGAAACAGTGAGATAAGGCTGTTTTGGACAAGGAGGCCAAGTCTCCTGGGAGCCCCGCGTGGAGGTGAGAGGGGCTCAGGGTTCCTGATGCCCAGGGTGATCCCATCACATCGATGACCCTCAGGTTCTGAGGCTGCTCGATGCCCAGCCCACTCTGCTCCCTGCTGGGAGCAAGCTGCCAGGGTGGGACGCGGGCAGACTTGGGCTCCCTGCGTGTGTCTTGGTGGCTACTAACATCACGGAGATGTTCCCTTTTCTGCTGGATGGACTGTGATGTCTACTTTGGTGGAGCCAAGGACTTGGAAAATCACAGGGTAAAACTTGCAGCTCAGTGCCTGGCAGGGTGAGCATGTGCTATTCGTTAGTTCCTTTTTCCTCTTATGAGACTGTTTTTATTGAGCACCTACTGTGCACACATCCCCTGCAGACCTGGCCCCTGCCCTCGGGGACTCCACATGAGCAGGGGGGATTGCTTCAGTTAACCTTCCCAACACCCTTCTTATTTCAGAGGTGGGGAAGTTGGGCACAGGAAGCTTAAGTAACTCACCCAAGGCCCTCAGACTGGAGTGGCAGAGTCAGAATTCAAATTCACTTTCTTCAGTGCCTCCCTGAAACCTCCTGGTACCAAGCAACTGGTCCCAGTGTGTGGGCAGCTGATCCCCAGAGGAAGGAGTGTGGATCTGAGGTCCTCTGGGAAGCTCTTCTGATGATGGTGGACGTGCGAATAGGTGGGTGGATGGGTGGGCAGGCAGATGGGTGGATGGATGGAGGACTGTGGGTGTGACTTCAGACAGTCAAATTTGGAGGCTAAGGTGGCAAAGCTTTAGCCTGCGGGTGGGTGAGAATGGAGGAGAAATAATAGCCTCCTCAAACTCTCTGCAGCAGGAAGACTGCCTTCAACTCAGACACTTCTTCTGTTGAATTCAATGTTTCTGTTGAATGTTCACTCTGTGAACCTTCCTGAGCCCTGTTCTGACAGAAGGTTGGGAGGAGTCTATCTATCTAGTTCATCTCCTCCTGTGGAGGAGACAGACCAAAGCAGACAGAATAAATGTGATGTGTTGAGAACTATGACACAGAAGAGGGGCAGTGCTAAGGAAAGCACCAAAACCACAAATGGAGAGAGGTAGTGGGCCTTCTGTAGGAGGCAATGCCTGGTATGAACCACAAGGGATCCCCATCCCAGTTGGTTACTGGGAAAGGAATGTGGGCTCAGTATTTGAAGTAGGGTTGGGGGTGGGGAGGTGTCAGGGCATAGGTGAGGAGCAGGTTGAGAGTGTGGAGGTTGGGAGGATTTTATTGATGCTCTGAGTGAGGCAGGAGGGTTGGGAAAAAAGGCTGGGGGTTCCAACATGGTGCTGGGGGTTCCAACATGGTACTGGAGGATTGACATTATCTGATTTCGAAACTCATTATAAAGCTACAGTAATCAGGACAGTGTGATATTGGTGAAAGAACAGACCAATAGATCAATGGAACAAAATAAAAAGCCCAGAAATAGTCAACTGATCTTTGACAAGAGAACAAAGGCAACACAACGGGGGATGAAATAATCTTTTCAACAAATGGTGTTGGAACAACTGGAATTCACATGCAAAAACATGAATCTAGATACAGACTTTATGCCTTCCACAAAAATGAACTCAAGTGGATCATATCGCTGACCTAAATCCAAAATGAAAGCTATAAAAATGACACAGAAGAAAACCTAGATGACATTGAATATGGTGATGACTTTTTAGATACAACATCTAAGGCATGCTCTATAAAGGAAAGGATGGATAAGGTGGACTTCATTAAAATACAAAATTTCTACGCTGCAAAAGACACTGTCAAGAGAATGAAAAGATAAGCCACAGACTGGGAGCAAATATTTGCAAAACACATATCTGATAAAATACTGTTTCCCGACAGGGAAACTATCGGGAAACTAACAGAATAATTTTAAAAATGTGTCAAAGACCTTAGCACACATGCCGTCAAAGAAGGCATATAGATGACAAACATATGAAAAGTTTCTCCACATACATGTCTTCAGGGAAATGCAAATTAAACAATGTTGAGATACCACTTGCACAGGTAATAAAAATGGCCAAAATGGGGATCACTGACAGTGCTGATGAGGACGTGGAACAAGAACTCTCGTTCACTGCTGGTGGGAATGCAAAATGGTGCAGCTTCTTTGGAAGACAGTTTGGTGTTCTTACAAAAGTAAAGAATTTCTCCATACCATCCAGCAATTTTGCTCTGTGGTATTTACTCAAAGGAGCTGAAAACTTGTGTCCATATAAACACCTGCACACAAAAGTTTATAGAATTTATTCATAATTGTCAAAACTTGGAAGCAATCAAAATGTTCTTCTGTAGGTGAATGGATAAATAAACTGAGGTATATCCAGACAACGAAATATTTAGCAATAAGAAAAAGAAAGAGATATGGGGGAAACTTACATGTATATTAAGCCAATCTGAAATGGCTACATGCTACATAATTCCAACTACATGACATTCTAGAAAAGGTAAAACTTTGGAGACAGTGAAAAAATCAGTGGTTGCCAGGAATTGAAGCAAGAGAGGAGAGATGACTAGGCAGAAGACAGAGGGATTTTGGAACTGTGAAACAATTCTATATAATACTACTTTTGTGGATAAACATACTAATAAATCTGCCCAAAGCCATGGAATGCACACCACCAAGAGTGAATCCTTTATATTTTTTGAGTGAATGCTAATGTCAACAAGGTTCATGAGTTGTAACAAATGAACCACTCTGGCTGGGGATGAAAAGTTTCTCCACATACTTGTCATCAGGGAAATGCAAATTAAACAATGTTAAGATACCACTTGCACAGGTAATAAGAATGGCCAAAATGGGCGGGGGGAGCTGTGCATATGTGGAAATGGGAGAAATTTGTACCTTTTGAATGATATTCCTGTGAATTTAAAACTGTTTTAAAAACATAAGATTTATTGAAAAAAAGTGGTTGAGGGTCTTTGGGGGCCTGGACATGGAGCAACATGGGTATAAAGCACAGGGCATTGGGTTTAACCCAAGGCCCTGGGGATCCATGAAGGAGTCTGCTGCAGAGAGGGAAGGTGGGATTCGTTCTTTGGGCAGATACCTCTGATCATCATGGGGGAACACTGGAGGACCCTGCTTGGCTGGGGTTGGAGTTCCTATGTGTGGGGAAGGTTTCACAGACCAGTGAAGTTCCTGTCTTCACTCAGCTCTGCTAAGCTAGCTGGACTCTCTGAGACATCACGGAATGAATCTCCTAAAGTACTTCAGTTTACACCTACTCCTTTTTCTAAATCATCTTTTCCCAACCACACAATTTAGTTATGGAAAGTCTTAAGGAGGAATATTTTTACCAATTAATTATGGATTCATAGGTTTCATGAAACTGCAATAAAAGAACAGAGTCTCTGTTGAGCTTAACATTTTGTCTCTTTCCTAAAACACCCTTTAGACCTGCGGGCCCTTTCCTAGAAAGAAAGTGTAATGAAGTCCTATTGGGCATCCCCCTCCCATTTGACAAAAACTAAAAACTGGACAAAATATATAAAACATTGTTTTTCAAACTTTGGACCATGATTCTTGAAAGAGAATAAAGAAATAAGAGAAACCTTAAATTATCCCACTTGTTGTCTATGGGGAGTTTTCAGTAAGCAAACAGGGAGGAGCTGCTCAGGCGGAGGCTGGTGGTCTTTCCAAGTTGAAGTAGAAGTGGGAGTCCGGAAGGCCAAGGACATCTAGAGTTTTCAGGGCAAGGCATTAAAGTGGAGAGAAATCTAGAGATGTGCAGAAGATTCCCTTCAGTCTAAGCTGAGTGGCAATCAGCATATGTGCTCCAGGAAACAGCACAAGTCTAAGGAAAGGAGCACTGGAAAGGAACAGAGCTCATCTGGTTGGAAGTCTGTGCTTCCACCAGCTAGTGGAAAACCTCGTAATTCAGGGGGCACTGGAGAGAGTACCTATCAGGGTGTTTCCTTAGGCATTGAAAAAAATTAATCCCAGAATAATGACAACTCTAATCTTGCCTAACAAGCCCTCAAAGTAAGCCTTGAAGAGATCAAATTGTTTGCAAGTAATTAAATTATCTCAGAACAAAATTCAAGCATATTTAAAATAAAAAAAATATTCTATACAAAAGAAGATAAAATTTGCAATGTCTGACATGTAGTCAACAATTGCTAAGTACTTATTGAGGCAGGAAAATATAACATATAATGAGAAAAAAATCAACTAATAAAAATCCATAAATGACATATGAAACATTTATAACTTTAGTCCATATGTTTTGGTAAGTGGAAAAAAAGATTGTGTCTTTTAAGTAGAGGCCCAGAATATATATATATATATATATATGTACACACACATAAAAACTAAAATGTCTGAGATAGAAAGTACACAGTATAAGATTCATGAAAGATAAAAGCCAAAAAGACTTTGAATTGGAAGAAATACCCATAAAAACTACCCAAAATTAAACAGAGGGGAAAACACCAGCCTGAAAACAAATTAAACAATGGCTGTGGGAACATTTCAATTGGCTTAAAAGGTATATAATTGAAGTCCTCAAAAGAGAATGGGGGAAGACAGAAACATATTTGAAGAAATACTAACTGAAAAATTTCCAAATTATATGAAACTCTAAACCCATATGTAGGTCAATGAACCCCCAAAGTGTAAGAAGACCACCCCAAGCTACACTGTAAGTAATTTGCTTAAAGCCAGTGATAGAGAGAACACCATAAAGTTCCTGGAGCAAGGAGACTGGCTACGAGAAACGAAGCAGGCTTTCCACTGGGGACAATGTGGGACAGCCCGAGCTGCGGTGACACCTTCAATGTAAGAAAAACGCTGCCAACTTGGAATCCTATGCTTGGTGACAAGCTTCCAAAATTTAGATGAAATAAAGACTATCAGGCTATCAAAATTTGGAATAATTCATCATCAGAAGACCTGCCCTGTCTAAGACATTTTAAGAAAATCCTCCAGGCAAGAGGGAAACGATACCAGATGGAAATGTGGCTCCTGACGGAGGAATGAACACCGGGATAGTAAAGATGTGGGCAAATGTAAAACACTTAAAACATTTTTAAAAAAATTGGCCATCCAGTGAAAATGATAGTAGTGTATTCTGAGTTTCGTAATTCATGGAGAAATGAGATCAAGGGCAAAAATAGCAAGAAGACTGTGAGAGGGGAGAAGCAGAGATGTGCTGTTTGCAGATCTTACACTGTCTGCCCAGTGGGGCGCTGTTCCTCGAAGGTAGATGTATCCCTGCCACGCCCTGCACTTCGAGCAATTAGCCAACAGAGGAGATAAAATAGGGTCATTAAAAATACTCAACCTAAAAAGCAGAGAGAAGGAACAAGGGGAAAGAGAAGCGATGAAACAGCTGGAAAACACACGCTGAGAGAGCTTCCAGCCAGTCAGCCAGACTGCCCATCACGGTGTGTGGAAGGAAACTGAAGCGTCAAACATTGTCACGCTGGATTAATAACAAGACACAACTATCTGTTGCTGGCAAAGAATCCACTTTAAATGTAAAATCACCAATAAGTGAAAAGGAAAAGGAGGAAAAAAGATACACTGACAGTCAGCAGAAGAAAGCTGAAGCTGGATTGGCTGCATTACTATCAGACAAATTATCAGACAAAGTAGTTTTTGGAGCAAAACAATAATTCCAGTAACAAAGAGGGTTATTTGACAGTGGTAAAGGGGTAAATTTATCAGGAGGATTTAACAATCCAAACATTTATGTGTTCAACAACGGAAGTTCAAAATGCACAGAACAAAATCTGGTAGAGCTTCAGGGGAAAACAGGGACATCCACAATTGGAGTCAGAAATTTCAATAGTCCTCTCTCAAAGTTGATAAAAGAAGATAGCAGAAAATCAGAACAGTTATAGGAAATTTGAAAACACTATCAAAAAACTTGACGTAATGGCATGTATATGCCATTCCATGCAATAGAATAGACATTATTTTTCAAATACCCATGGGACATTCACAAAGATGTACCATATTTCAGGCTGTAATATGAACTTTAACAAATTTAAAAGTCTTGAAAAATACAAAGTACATTCACAAACATTCTCAGATTTAAACTAGAATTCAAATCAATAACAAAGATAGCTAGGTAATCCCTCAACATTTGGAAACTGAATTGAACATCCTCATGCAAAAATGAAAAAAATTGATATATATGCTGCCCCATATTACACAGCTAACTCAAGTGAATGAGAGGTTTAATTAATTGTAATTAATTTAATGGTGAGACCTAAAATTAAAATACCTTCTAGAAGAAAACTTAGGAGAAAACATGTGTCTTTGGGTTAAGGAAACTTTTTTTTTTTTAAAGATTTATTTTATTTATTTATGCATACAAGAACTGGGGTGTGGGCCAGAGAAGGTGGGGGGAGGTGAGAGGATTCACCAGAGACAGAGTGGGGAGCAGAACAGGCAGACTGACTGAAATACACTGATGAGGCGAGCAGCCGGCGAGACAGGAGAGGTCTGCTGTGCCATGTGGATTGCTCACTGGCCGGGGATTGAACTCATGCCACAGTGGCTGGCGATAGCTTGATAGCGCTGAGACTTTAACCCCTGAGCCACCAGGGAGGCCCTAAGGAAAACTTTCTTATACAGGACGCCAGCAGTGTCTGAAGTCTGTATTGTTTCTTCTTTCTGTTCCAGACACTACCTAGTCCCTGGGAGAGCAAGTGGCACCTGTGCCTGGTCTCTGGAGGTAGAACTCACTGCAGTTAGTGTCCCCCCAGGGTGAGCCAAGCCTGGCTGTAGCCTGCACTTGCCACCAGTCCCCAGGCCGTGTGGTGCCTCCCTGAAGGTGCTTGCAGTCGGCCTGTGAGGTTGCACTAGCCTGGGGGAGGGAGCCCAGGAGAAGGTGCTCCAGTTCTTGCACACATTAGTGCTTCTTGTGTGCACGGGCTTGTGCTCATGATTTCGCACATATTTTCCACAACAATCTTGTGAGGTTGTCACTGTCACTGCTCTTCTAAATGGGGGAACTCATGCCTGGGCAAATTGTGTCTGATTTTATAGAGCTAAAATATGGGATGTACCAGGAGTCCTGATTTTACTGTCAGAGTTTTTGACACATCTGGGAACAACTTAGAGGGAGAAACCACACAACTGCAACTGGGTTGCAGCCGGGTGTAGTGTTCACAGTAGAGACGGTAATAAATTGTAATCTGTATGAATTTAAACAGTTTCTGAAAATTTCCTTCATTGATTCCTGTTGTCACCATTTTATCCTTGGCCAAAGAAACCCCAGGTAGGGAAATATTTTTGAAAAGAACACAAGGATTGCTGAGAGCCTACATGGGTTCATTAGAAACAAGTTAAGGCTTCAGAGTTGGGAATGACCTAAGAGCCCCCCAACGGATGACTGGATGAAGAAGTGCCATATCCACATGATAGGACTCAGCAATAAAAAATGGTGGAGCCTGCCAAATCCTTCCAACATGATGGACTTAGAGGGTGACTAAGTCAGATGGAGACACATACCAGATATTTTACTTACATGTGGCACATGAAGAAACAAAACAAATGAACTAAGTAAGAACAAAAATAAATTTTTATACTGTAAGGCCAACTGGTGATTACTAAAAAGGAAGGGGAAAGCCAGGGTGGGTAAATTGGGTGAAAGGGGTGAATGGTGGTGAAGGGTAGAAATGGATTTGTAGTCTTGAACTTGATGTAGCCTACATGGTGCTGATTTACCACGATTCATATCTGAGACGGTTACTTTGCTGTCTAAGTGATTACTTCAATAACAAATAAAAAAACAAATAACAAAACAAAAACAAGTCATGCTTAATGCCATTCAGTTTCACTGGACAGATAGGCTAGGCCCTAAGACCTACTGTTCTTAAATGAAGTGGACTGTGGCCCTGTTCAACATTTTACATTTCTAATTCTGTTACTGTAAACCTGAGCGAGGGCGGCTGCAAATAACTGGACACACAGTGGCCTGAGCTCTGTGTCCACTTGAGTGGACAGACGAGCCTTGAGTGACGAGCCTTGGTCAGCGCGGATGCATTTTCCATACCATAACTGCCGGGCTCTGTTTGTGACCGTGACAGATCGTTTAAATCAGTGACCTAAATCTCAGCAGGCATGCAAACTGTGCAGATGGGAAAAAAGCTTCAGGGGAGAGCTGTTGTGTTGAATGAGAGGTTCCAGGAAATGTGGGGACGGTGACTAAACTGGGAAGGAGGGTCTGAAAGGCACAGTTGGAGGCTGTGTACCTACCTGGAAGCCAAGCTGTGGTTTATCATGGAACTTTGACCCAGGGATCAGGATGTGAAATTTGGTATTTTATACTAAGTCCTGCTACTTAGATGACAGACAATCTCTTCAGAGCAATCCTAGAGACTCTCATAAATCTCTCAGACTCATTGCCAACTCACTTTTCCACCAGTTGAAGTATGCACCCATCCGTCCATTTACCCTCCATCCACGCACCCATCCATCCATTTACCTGCTCGTTCACCACCTATGGCACATCCATCCTTCCATTCACTCACCCACCCGCCATATCACCTGTTTGTCTCCCTGCCCTCCTAGAGACAGCATCTACCAGGTGCCTTTTCTGTGTCACTGCACCAGGTGCTGGAGAGCTAACACATAGATTAGATGCAGCTTCTATTTCCAAAGAGTACATTGCCTACTTGCAGGTGGGGAACATGACTGAGTGGGCAAACCAGGGACAGTCAAAGAGGGCATTCTGTTGGAGAAAAAGAATGTGTGTACTTGAGGTTTTTGGAGTCAATGAAGGTTAGAAAAAGAAAACCACTAGGAGTGAAGCAGAAAGTGCCATGGAAAATGTACATTTAGGATCTTCGGCAGCTCTGGGCAGGTGTTGTAACAATCTCTGTGAGGGATGACGTGGCCCTCAGGAATAGCAGGAGAAAGATCAAGGAAGGCAGGATATTCTGCTGGTGTATGTTCAGTCTGGGGATTAGGATGTTTGATGTTTTGGATTAGATGGCTGTTTACAAGTGTGGAAGCAGACAGCAGACTGAGGGTCCATGCAGCTCAGGGGTTCTGGAGGCGAAGACGTCACAATTGCCCGCTCAACAGTTTTCTCTTAACCCCTGGGTCCGGTCACCTCCGTTTCTTCCTGCTCCCGCTGTCCTTGCTCCCACCACCAACCCTTCTTTTCTCTGAAATTATGAGAGCTGATAACAGTCAAGGGTCAGGGTGGAATAAGTGAATTTCCTGCTTGTAAATCATTCTAGGAGCACAGGCTATTCTTTGCAGTTTTACCCAGACCAGCAACCATTTATCTGGATAATGCATTTATTTATTGCCGCTTGACCGTTTTGCATTGAGATATATGTGCAAACTTAAAGTGCCAACGATTTGCTTGCAAACATCAAAGGTGGAAAAAGAAAATGAAATTGGGCATATTAGATTATTTAGTATTGAATTCAGTGCCAGCAGTTCCCCATTTTTCTCCATCTCCTGCCTTTTCTACAAATCAATTTACATGACTTTTGCTGGAAATATTATTTGGTATCAAAACGTGTGGGTAAAATCCAGCCACAGTGATCATTCTCTTTCCAGAAGGCAGTGAGAGGTGGAGCAGGGCTGTTGCTTATCTCATGTCAGGGTGACTACGCTGAACAGACCCTCCAGCCCTCACACTCCACAGCCCCCGAACAGGAGCACAGATGGGTGCACAGGTGCATGTATACGTGCATTTACACATGCACACACACACACACACACCTGTGTCTGCACATGTGTGACACATGTGAACACACATGCATACACACAGATATCATGAACAAAAGTCACTGTGTTGTGACTGTTGGATAAAAAATGAGTCTTTGATGGCTAGAGGGGATAGGCGGTTAGGGTTGGGGAAATCATGAGGGGGTTCTGGGCTTTTCCTAAGAGAAATGCAGGGGTGACCTGCCTGCCTCTTGGGTGTTTGAGGGTTAGGGCTACTGCAGGAATATGTGTCAGGCTGGGAATTGAGGCCCTCCTCTCCTTGAAACATTACAAAACCGGTGCTCTAAAGTGCCCAAGAGTGCTAGAGTGCTCAAACACAGCTTCAAGGGTGCTAAGGGTCAGTGCCAAGGATGGGAACAGGTCTCTGTTAGGAGGTTCTCACCCGCACACACAATTGCAAGACCACCCAATTGCATTCAGGCTCAGGGGCCAGTAACAGCTGCGATTATTTAACAAATAGGCAGCTGGGGAAAAGGAAAGAGTTTTTGAGACCAGAGGTGGCCAGCTGTCTCGCCGCAGACATGTCTGCAGTGAGTCCCCAAATAAGGTTCCTGGGGAAGACGAGGTAACACTGCAGCAGCCCACAGCAGCAGTCTGAAGGCTGGGCTGGGCCCTGGACCAGACACGGACAGACTCAACAGCACCAGGTGGCGGTGTGGGAGACCCAGAGGCCCTGGTCAGCTCTTGGAGACACTGAACCAAGCCCGACGGTGGTCCCTGGTCCCTGCTGGTAATAGCAGAGGCAGGGCTGGAGGCAGGTGCAGCAGCAGAGTCTTGTGGAGGTCTATGGAGCTGTGGAGGTCTGTGAAGTCTACGAAGTCTACAAAGTTCCGGTGAATCTCACAGAGGTCGATTGCTTCATGTGTCTCTCTCTTCAGAGGTTGGGAACAGAATCCTTCTTCAAAGGTGGTCCAATGAATGCTTCCTCTTCAAAGGCCAGTTGCTGACTTCTTGAAGGTGGCACAACAAATCTTTCTTTTCTGACCCTGGCTGACCACTGCCTCAAGCTGGCTTTTCAAGGTGCATGCCTATGTCCCCTTCAAGGTGCATGCAAAGCATCTGATTAGACCATTTAGCACCAATCAGCTCATGTTCCATTTTTCAATCCAAATAAGTAGCTAATGAAGTGAGCTTGAACCTGATTGGTCCATTTAGCTCTCACCTGATTGGTCAGTTTTGGAATCCTGGCCCTCTCAGGCCAGGGCAGGCTGGTGGGCGTGTGGCTCCAGGAAGCCATGGCTGGACCGGTCTCACTGGTGCCAGCAGAGGGGACACATCCACAGGGGAATGTGGACGTTCAGCCTTAGCCCCGACAAAGCCGCCTTGGCCCGTGGCCTCCGGGAGACTTGGGGATCTGGTTACATCCCCTGTCCCCTCCCTGCTGGAGGAACAAGCAAGCCTCACATTCATTGCTTAGCTGGGAAGGTGGTCGCCGCGCGGGCGGCTCCAGCCCCAGCACACCCAGCCTGGCTGCCCCTTCCTCGCCGGGGCTTGGCGTCCACTGCTGGCAGCCTCCCGCCTTCCTCCGGCCAGGCTCAGCCCTGCCGTTTCCTTGCCCCTCCCTCAGGCCCCTCTTTCTCGTCACAGGGTTGCTTCTCTACCTCAGACTTAATCATATTATCACCATTACTTTTAATGACCTCCTCAAAAAATTGCTTTCCTCGGGGAGGTTGACGACACAGGCGGAGACATGACTGTTGATGTTCGCGCGGACTGTCTCCCTGGCTTTGGATTTCCGTGCCAGGCGCCGAGTGGCTCGGTTCCCTTGTGCCTCGGCTAATTCTCGCCTTGCTCACTTGGTCGGGTGCTATGAGAAGCACACGAGTGCATCGATGTGAACACACTGCCGCCACCGCCCAGCGCGGGGGTTAAACATGGATTTGGTTCTAGCGGTGGCTGTGTGGCTTCTGTCACTCCCCCGGCCTCCTCCCCTGCGCCACTGGCACCAGGGGCTTGTTCTGACCAGTGCAGCAGTGACCGGTGCTAGTTAACTGTGAGTGTGGAGCCACACTCCTTGCTCAGGGCGCGCATGCCGGGGGCCATGGGGGCGGTCATGCATTTGTGTAAAGTCATTAAAACCGGTGGAAGCTGGGTGTCACGGGCCAGGGAATTTTCAGGAAAGTCGAGATCTTGAGGGGAGACAGTCCTTTTTTGCTAGATGGATTTCCCGTCCTCTGTCTTCCTTTGGGGCGAAATGAGAAGATGAACCTCAGGAGGGAGATCACGGAGAGTGTCTGCTGCCCAGAAGACAGCTGGGCCACCCGTGGGCCTCTTCTCGGTTGCTCTGCCCGGCTCATGGCAGGTGTAACCGGAGCTGGCGTATGTGGAGCCCTGGCTAAGCCAGCGCCCCGCTCAGTGTGCTCCATGCCCACAAGGTTGTTGCAGGACTCCACCTCGCTCCTGTCAGCCCCCCCACCCCCCACCCCGTCCCTGCAGGAAGCTGGGCTAATGAGGCGCTCTTGGCCGCCTGCTGGGGTGGGCGAAACTGCGCTGTCAGCATTTCTGCAGCTTCTCGTAAATTCACAGCAAAACCCCCTGCAGACCAAGCCTGAGCTCCGGGGCCTCTGCTCCAAGAGGCGATTTCTCTTGGAGTAGAGAAGTCAGTTTCCGGGGCACCCCGGCTCCTGGTTGCCTGTGGGACTGAGGGAAGGAAGTGGGCAGGAGACAACCACTGAAATTTCAAGCTTGCCTGCCTCTCCCATCCCCTGCCTCTCCTCCATCCTTCCCCTCTCCCTGCACCCCTTCTTCTCTCCCCCCTCCTCACCGTCCTCTGCCTGTTGCTTCTTCCCCTTCCCTCTTGCTTCTCTCCTCCCCTCACGCCCCAGCCCACTCCTCTGGCTACCCTCCCTCTTCTTTCAACTCCATCCCTGCCCTCCTATCTTTCTCTCACCCCAGCCCTCCTCCTGCTACTCTCCCTGCCCCCCACCCACACCCTCAGTGTGCCCCCCACTCACACTGAGTTGAGTTGCTTTGCCACTGGTTCTGGCGGGGCTGTTGCACCCCTTCCCTGGCAGCAGTGGGCGGGGACACGGAGATTTTCACATCTACGCACACAAAGTGCACCGCACAGAGTCAGCACCCAAGAAAGGCCAGTATCCCCTGACAGGCTCTCCACCCAGGATCCCTCACATGCCACCCCAGGGTCCCTTACACGCCACCCCAGGATCTTACACCCCAGGATCTTACACCCCAGGATCCCTATTTCCTTCCAGAGGAGGGGGCTTCAATTACCAGGTAATTCAAGGATAACACTAGCCCAGCATCAGAGCACTGAGCTGCTCTGGCCTCTTTCTCTTGGGCACCACCGGCAGTGGGCTTGGACTGGCGGGACAGCCCCTTGTTTGTTGTATACGCCTCTTCCCCAGGCCTCCGTGGGGACCCTGCAGACCCCTCTGGGGGCACGACAGGGCTGCACTGCCCTCACTGCCCAGGAGAGAGGATGCCTTAGCTGGACCACACGGAAGTGGGTTGCAGCTTGCTGGATTTCCTGGGTCACCTCAGATTTCCCCTGGACCCTGGCAGCACTGTCTCGGGGTGGGCGTGACAGGGGGCTCAGGAGGAAGGGAAAGGCACCACAGCCCGTGTGGGAATCTGCACTCACACAGCACAGGCTGCACACTCACTATCTGACTAGTGATCTGTTTTCTTTAAACTAAAACTCTTGCCTTGAACTAATGGTTCCTGAATGAGTGCGGGACATTGGCACGGTCAGATGCACCAGGGTCAAGATAATCAGGAGGCTGAAAACAAACTTCGGGGGCTGATCATGACGATTATCAAGAACATCATCTAGAACAGACTGATAAGCTGATTCAGCGATGTTGGGCTGTTCTCATGAGCTGTTGCTTGTGACTGACTGTTTTGGTTTAACTCATTATGAAAAGGGCAGCTTGAGATGAGATGGCAGAACAGGCCTCTGTTATGTCAGATCAGTGACCAGCGACCTGAAAAATGAGACTTTTTGGTAGTGACGGGCGGCAGAACCCAGGCCTATTCGCAGTAACGGGAGGGCTCCTGTGTCCCAAGACAGCTCCTTTCTTCCCGCAGAGCCTTGTTAGACCTGTTCCTTTTGCTGGAAGAGGCTTTTGTACTGGACTGAAATCCTTCCACAAGCTGACTCCACCAGGAGGGAGGCATGCAAAGAGATGGGAAGAACACAGCCCAGGGACCAAACTGCCCTGGCCTTGAACCCACGCTGGCGGTCACCAACAGGGAGTTTGCCTGTTTTGCAAGATACTCTACATCCTGGAACCAATACATATATGGTATTGGTGCCAAAGAACATGTCAAAGAAATAAAAGCAAGAAAACCCAAACCCATGTGCAGTGAGTGCTTTTTCCTTGGGCTTCCAGTCAACTCCCTCAGTCTGAATTTGTATGCTGGAGGTTTACTTTCAGGGCTTAAATCTGAGCAGACAGCCAGTCAGGAGTGTGTGTGAGGGGCTCCCCTTTCTTGTGGCCAGGTCTGCACAAGGGCCCCAGCCTGCTGTAGCTGGCATGTCCTGGCTGGCTCCTTCTTCCCAAGGGGCTGGCACAATTTGCCCTGCTCTCACGTGCCCCTTCAGGCAGGGCCTCTGAGCCGAGATGTCCTCACAGTGCAGGGAAGTGGGGCCTGGCCACCGTGCACAGAGAAGCCCAGCTAAGCCCCACCTGCGCCTCCGGTTGCAATGTTGGCAGGCCCAGGCCTCATGGGTGTCTGGTTCCGGCACTTGCTCTCCATACTCCTGACCCGTGTCTCCTCGCTGAGATGCTTCCTTGTTTTCCTGAAAGTTGTGAGCTGGGAGCACAAACACCCCACATTTGCTAGAAACCACTTCTAGTGAGGTTCACATAGCAATGCTGGGGACTCAGACTCAGACCACAGGAACATGGCTCCCTGCTGGGGAATGAGTTGAGATAATCCTGCTTCTCCCAGTGTGGGATGGAAAGGAAATTTCCCCCACCCCTCAAAGGCTGGTTGAGCAATGCTATCGACATCACACAGACTAATGGGAGAAAAAAGTAAATTATTTATGTATGAATGGTAAATTTACATGGATGTAAATAATTCTAAAATCAAAGGGGCAAAATGAGTATATTCCAAGCCAAGGAATGATGGGGGAGCAGGGCTTCAAGCAGAGAAGAGGGGACTCGTGTGGTGAAAGCCGCTGCTCTGTATTCACACTTGCTGCCACCGACACCGAAAAGCCTCAGACTGAAAAGTTATTTTTAGTAAAACACCTTAATTCTGGTGCCCCACCCCCCAGTCTTCATTCTTTTTAAACTTTTTGTTTTTTTATGTAGAAGAATTGGGTGTAGGACAGAGGTGTAGGGGTGAGAAGATTCACCAGAGACAGCACGGGGAACAGAACAGGCAGATCCACTGAAATCCACTCCTGAGGGGAGCAGCAGGGAGGCAGGAGAGGTCTGCTGTGCCATGTGGGCAGCTCCCTGGCCGGGGATCAAACTCAGGTCGTGGTGGCAGTGCAGAGACTTAACCCCTGGGCCACTGGGGAGGTCCCCTGTCTTCATTTTTATAGGTAGTTAAGGGGTAAGTGTTTCTTAAAAGCCTGCAGGACTTTAAGTGACTCTAGCTTGGAAACAATGCACATGCCCAAGTGACAGTCCCAGAGAGGCTTTGTGGATACCTTGAGGAGCTCCAGCAGCTTCCCCTAGAATTCCTTGTCTCCCAGAACACCCTTCCATTCCCTGAGTCCTGCACCACAGTGCTTCCTCCTCATCTGCCTCTGCCTTCTCTGCCCAGGATTCAGGGGTTACCTTTGGAACCCAGCTGGATAATCCAGGATAATGCCTCCAGCACAAGACCCTTAATTTAATCACATATATGGGGTTTCTTTTGCCATATAAGATGGCACTCAGTTTCCAGAGATCAGGGTGTAGCTATTTGAGGGGTCAGACCATTATTCAACCTGCCACAGGACTCTATAATTTCAACATCCATCCAGTACTGAGACAGCAGAGTAGAAAGCGTTTAAGCTGTAATTCAGACTGTTGTGCTGGAAATGTGGGTGTCTGATGTGTGTGACCTGGGACAGAGCAGAATTCTAATCACCCTTTATACAAGCACTGACTTTACAGTCTCTGTGACTTGAAATCCAGCAAATGAGGGTCTTCAGGACAAGATGGGATAAAGGATAAAGATTAGGCTAAACATCAGATACCCGATGGTATCTGAACCTTTACTTCTCAGTCCAGGATCAGTCCCTGTTAATGAGTAATTAGACTGATTCCAGAAGTCAGAAGTCTGGGTTCTCATGCTCACCATTATTTAAAAATGTTTGGCATATTTCGCTGAGTATGATCCCTTCCAGCGCCATCCATGTTGCTGCAAATTGCATGTGTTTATCTTTTTTGAATGCTGAGTAATATTCCATGGTGTATATGTACCACATCTTCTTGATCCAGTCATCTATTTTTGGGCATTTGGGTTGATTCCAAAGCTTAGCTATTGTAAATAGTGCTTTGTGACTTGAAATTCACTGAAGGTTGGGTTTCCAGAAAGCAGAACAGTTAGTTCAGGATGTGTGAGTCAATTTCTGGGGGTGGTGTGGGGGGGAAGACAAGGGACTGAGTTGATTCTACAGAGATTCTGAAGCTGGGGTGACTGTACACAAGCAGGGGATTTTGGGGCAGAGATGGGAGCCCACCTGTGTGTTCTCGAGTGATGGTGTGGTCATCTGGGAGTGGAATTCCTCCCCCTACCCTCCAGGCTTGATGCACAAGAGGTCCAGTTCCTGGAATGTTGTTCTCTTTATCCGGCCCTTAGCCCTCCAGGTAACTTCTACTAATGTGCTGAGCTCTGCTCAGGGGCCATTTTCTCTGGGGGCCTCTGTGGTCTTGCAGGTGACAGGAACTCTTACCCCCAGCACCCCTGAAGCTCTTGCTCTTGTTTCTGCTCACATCTGTCAGGTTGCAGGTGTATTTTTGCTTATGGGTCTATGCTGTGGTGTGAAATTTTGTATTCCCTTCCCCCTACCTAACTCATGTTGAAATCCTAACCCCCAGATTTGGGGGTATTAACAGATAGGCCTTAGGGAGGTGATTAGGTCATGAAGGTGGAGCCCTCATGAGTGGGATTAGTGTTCTTATAAAAGATTCCACATGCTCCCTAATCTCTTTTACCAAGAAATCTGCCACCTGGAGGAGGACCTTTCCCTAACATGCTGGTGTAGGTTTGGCAGAGTTTTGGGATGTGAAATTACCCTTCCTTGCCATGTGAGACCCCCTCATTTCACTACGACACCCCAGGGTATTATCCTTTTCCTTGGTTCAGGATGTGAACCTTCAATCTCTCTCTATTACTCTAGATTTTATAGCCATGTAAATCCTCCAGAGATATGTAATTAAATTTGGTCTTTTTTTGCAGTCATGTTAATTTGTTTGCTTGAGCAGCCTAAGAAGAACTCAGGGGAATCCCCCTGTACTCCTTTACTGGCACCCTGATTCAGACTTCCAGCCTCCAAAGCTGTGAGAACACATTTCTGCTGTTTATATGTGATCTGGTCCATGGTATTTTGCTACAGCAGCCAACATGGTTGAGACAGGCTCTCTCCCACCAGGCTTGTCTTGGAGACATCTTTGAATCAGATAAGCAAGCATGTAGTACATTCATATTGTATGATCATCTGAGTACAGAGGTTTTGTTTGAATGACTTGAAAATCTCCTAAAACCAATGACTTTTCGAGCCTCAAGATAGGGACACTAACCTAATGTCTTGTTGGAGCGGCCAACTCAGGGTTTAATTGAGTTGTTCTGGGATTCTGACAACCCTGGAGCTTCATAAGTGCCACATTGAGCAGTGTCCCAGGTAGACCCAACTCTGCATACAGTTTCACACAGTTATATGAGCTTCTCATGGCTGCAGGGTGCCAGAACAAGGTGGAGGTTTCTGAGGCCAGAATGCATGAGATTCCATGTAGAGCTCCACCAATGATTGTTTGGATTGAAACACTCAAACAGCACACACTGAAAGCTTATTATTATTCTTACTATCATTTTATAAAATTAAGTATCATGGGGCCTCCCCGGTGGCGCAGCGGTTGAGCGCTGGGTTGCGAAGCTGCCCGCAGCCTTTGCAGCGCCAGTTCGATCCCCGGCTGCTCCCCGGCCACCAGAGGAGGGACCCACATGGCGCGTAGACCTCTCCTGCCGCCCGCTGCTCCCCTCAGCAGTGTACTTTGGTCCTTCTGCCTGCTCTGCTCCCCGCTCTGGCTCTGGTGAATTCTCTCACCCTCCCGTGCTTCTGACTGTACCCAGTGCTTGTATAAATAAATAAATAAATCTTAAAAAAAAAAAAAAAAAAAATTAAGTATCATGGGTGTTTTCTCTGGTGTTCAATGATGACATACAGTGAATCCTCGGTAGCGAACGATTTCTTTGCTGCTGGTAGTGAACGGTTTCTCCCTCCGTGTAAGAGAAGGATGGACTCTTTCTACCCAGAGCCTTGGATCTGCATGGGAGAGAAGCGGAAGCCTCCCTGGAAATGGCAGCCAAATGCCCTTCCCATGGTGACTTCTATTTCAGGAAGATGGGCTCTGCGGCAGGGAGGCTGTCCCCTCCTCCTCCCTCCCCCAGGATGTAATATGAATCAGAAGACTCAGAATCACTGGGGAGTGTTGTTGCCATGCAGAATCCCAGACCTCTTGAACTGGGACCTCTGGATGAGAAGGGAGGACACTTACAGCTTTTAGAAGGTTCCCGGGTGACTCTGAGGTCAAGGGATCAGTACAGCCTGCATAGAGACATTTGGAATCTACTGCCAGGAAAGCAAACACCCGGAAGATTGATCTTTGCAGCAATGTGACTTCAGTGCTCATCGACATTCTCCTTCCTGAGCTAGTGAACTTGCTGACAGAAAGCAGGGCTGATTGTGACCTTGCATATTCTCTTCAGACCTGTGTGATCCCCTGAGTTAGGGACTATCGTCACAGTCGTCCCACTTTGTAGACGATGACATTGAAGTGCAGGGAGACTTGAGCAACTGATTCAGGATGCCAGGGCTGGACAGGGCAGAGTCAGCTGACACAAGAGCAGCTCCTGCCCTGCTCTAGGTTGGCTCTACAAGCCAGGGTGCTGTGGAGCATGAGAAGGGAGATCTCAAGAGCTGGAGTGGCTCCCCCCTTCCGAGGGGCTCCCCACTTCTGCAATCCCAGCTGAGTGTTCTTGGATGTACTTCCCTCTGGGGGAACTGGCGCTGTGAGTCCAGGCTTTAGGGTCGGTGGGGAACCAGGGCTACTCCTAGCCCTCAGGCCAGGGCCTCCCCAAATTTCCCTTATGCTTGACTCCTGGCCCCATGGGGACTGAACCGTCATCCAGGTAAAGAGTCGGGCTGTTGCTGTGGTTTCCCTTTAGAATTTGGGCTCTCATCTCTGAAGGGAAACACGCTTCCTGTTTGTGAAAAAAGTTTTAAATCAACTTTTATCTGATTCTGTGCTCATCGTAATAAATCTGGAATATCAGAAGTGTAATGACGCAGAAAACTCACCCACGATTCTCACAGTTACTGTTGGCGTCATCACATTTTTCTTTCCAGTATTTTTTAAAACTTGTTTTCTTTATCTTCACTGAGTTCATACCGCAAAGAAAATTTTGCACTTTGATTTTGTTCAAATTTAAATCAAAAACACTTCCTGAATCTCTCAAGATGGTAGCAGAGTGAAGACACCTGGTTCGCCTCCCCCACATATTCACAACTAAGTTGCAGCAGAACGAAGTCAACAACCTCTGCAAGATAAAGGACAACCACAGCACATGTTCATGTTCCGAGCAATGGCCCAGCAGAGAGGTGTAGGAAGGACTTTACTCTGACTGTGTTGCCGGTGATACTCATGATAGGGGAGGTGGGCTGCTGTGCAGAACCCCCTATAGTTGCACACAGGGACATATACTAAATTCAGAGACATCCGACACACAGGGAAGTGGGTGCACTGCTCTGGGTAAGGGGATGCACAGAGTTGGCATCCAGGAGAGGGGGCACACTATTGGAGAACTGTAAGAGCAGGGGTGCAGAGTGATGATGGCTGGTTTGAGCCTGTGTTTCCCCACATAGGACAGATGGAGGCTGAACAAGTGAGGAACCAGTTCAGATCTCCCGTGTGTGCTCATATATGAGGCAATTATTTGCAGTCTGAGGCTGGGATGTTCAAAATACCTGCCATTCCCTTTCCCCAAGACTTAAACCTAGACAACAGTTGAACACTTTCACTACACAGAGTTTAAGTACTTTGTTAACAGTAGGAACAAATACATGGGTACAGTTCTGTACTGGAAAAGAGAATCTCCCTGACAGTGACCTTGTCTCAACTACAGTCCACACCCAGTGCAGCTTCTAGTGCTAAAGCACAGCCAAGAGATGAAAGCTGATTCAAGACTATATGAGACACTTAGACCAGGTAGCTGGCCTGGAGGAGGGGATCATTATGGATCCCCACTGCACAACTTTGGTGCCCAGCACAGTAGGAAGCTTGGATCCCTGAGTCACTGGAGGTGATTCTTCTGACCTCTGCCCCAGTTCCTTCCTACCTATTACCCCTTGTTGATACCAGTTCTCCAATCACTTCAGGTGCAAAGGCAGCAGTCTGCTTTTTAATTCATAGAAATTAAAAATGAAGACAGAAAAACATAACACAAATGCTGGAGCAAAAATTTCCCAAGAGAAGTCTCAATACAGAAGAATTGTGAATATGCTTGAAGAGGATTTCAAGGTAACAATTATAATAATGATCATGGAACTGAAAAAATAATGAATTATATAAAATAGGAATGGAATGCAAACTGAGAAAATAAAAGACAGTTACAATCTAAGTGAATGGATCTAAAAAATGTTATAAAAGAATTTCAAAATATAATAGGGGATCTTAATAGTGGAAAAATGCATAAAAGGAGATAATTAATGAGCACAGAAGCACACTATCAGAGAACACACAAATAGAACCACAAAGAGAAAAAAATAAAAAAATGAAAATAGTGTTACGAGAACTTTGGTGGGATAACCTAAAGAGAAATAACATCCATATTATGGAGATTTCAGAAAGAGAAAGAGAAGTCGTAGAAAAATGATTTAAAGTAGTAATTGCTAAAACCTTCTCAATCTGGGGAGTGAACCAGATGTTGTGATCCAAGAGACCTAAAGAGTCCCAAACAAAATAATACCAGACACACATACACCAATACACATTACAACAAAACCGCTGAAAGCTAATGACAAGGAGAGAATTCTGAAAACATCAAGAAAAAGAAAGGAGAAAAACAACTCAAAGTGTTCACCAAAATGACTTTTCAAGAGAAACCTGACAAGCAAGCAATCAGAGCAGTTGATATTCTAGTTAGAATCCTTTACTCTTCGAAGTTTATACTCATGACAGAAGGAAGGGTGAGGAGCTTCACTGAAATGCAAAAACTAAATGAATCTTTCAACACCAAGCCTCATGTGAAAGAAGGATTACAGGAGTTATCTTAAATCAATAGAACAACAAATGCAGTTATAGTAGACATCCAAATTATAGAGGATGAGGAAAGAAACAATGTGACCCATCAGAATAAGCTTGAGACGAGACCTTCCAATGAGTCACACAATAGTCCACCATATACAACCTTAGCAGAACCTTCAAACAAAAATCAATAGAAGTAACACATAAGAAAACAGATATGGAACCTAAACAAACCATAAAAATAATATCTCAAAAAACAAAGAAAAGAGAAACTAAAAAACAATAGAAAATAACAAAATGACAATGAACACATGTTTCAATAGACTCTCTTCAATGTACCAGTCAAAAGGTGCAGAATGATTGAACGGACTTCAAAAACAATGTCTGACCTTCTGCTGTGTACAAGAAACCCATCTTACCAACAAAGAGAAGCAAATGTTTAGAGTTAAATGCTGGAGGACATTCCTACAAGAAAATGATGATAAAAGAAAGTCAGAAACAGCTATACTTACACCAGAAAAAAATGCTTCTACTTAAAAAAAGGTAATAAATGAGAACACCAGATATTACATTATGATAAAGGGCCCAATGCAACACGAAGAAATAACAAGTAAATATATATTCATCGAATGATGGATCACCAAGATAAATAAGGAAATTGCTAGTCGAACAAAGAAAGACATTTACAACAACACAATAATAATTATAATATTTCATTTACAACTATGGACACATCAACAAGATAGAGTAAAAAATAAGGAAACAATAGCTTTAGATGAGGAGTTAGACCAAATAGATTTGACAGAAATTTATAGACCATACCATATACATTCTCAGGCCTCTCCAGTGGTGCAGCGGTTGAGGGCAGACCTCTCCTGCCACGTCCGCTGCTCCCCTCAGTAATGTATATCGTTAGTCTGCCTGTTCTGTTCCCGGCTCTGGTTCTGGTGAACCCTCTCACCCTCCCACGCATCAGGCCTGCACCCTGGTTCTTGTATAAATAAATAAATAAATAAACAAACAAATAAATAAATAAATCTTCAAAAAAAAAAAATTCTGCATTCTCATTTGTCTTAAGTGTAGGTGGAATATTTTTAGGAATAGACCATATGTTGGGACACAAGTCAATTGTCAATGAAGCGATGAAGATCAAAATGATACCAGTACTCTCTGACTATAATGCCATAAATAAATAAATTTGTAGCTAGGCCAACAAAGAAGAAATAGAACATTAATTAACCTAATTAAAAATGAAAGAGAATTAAATGCTTGGGGGGCGGAGCAACATGGCGGCGAGGAGACGCTGCGAGTAAGATCTCCCATTAAAAAAAGTTAATAGGGAGGAAAAGCGGCAGGTCCCAGTGAGAACCGGGACACGGAAGATAAACGGACGACTCCAGCAAATGGCCCGAAGAAGAAAGTGGCCATAAAAGAGGACCAGAAGGGAGGGAAGCACAGAACCCTGCTCCCCTCCCCCGCCCACAGAGGCGGCACTCTCCGACCGGCAGAGAGGAGGAAAACAACAAACTAAAAAGACCAACAAGAACAAACGACGCAGCAAGCGGGACTGGGAGTGGAAAGGAACTATCTCAGCCACCACACCCCGTGAACGGGAGCTGTGGAGAACCCTGCAGGATTCGCCGCTGCGGAGGTGAGCTCCGGGCGCCATTAAAGAGAGACCCCGCCCCCGGGGAGGAGACCAGCACCAGCACACAGCCCCAGGCCGCCCAGTAAGCTTTCGTGGAAAAGCGGCGCGCTGGAAAAGCAGGCGCGGACCGGGATCAGGATTGCGCGGAAAAGCGGCGCGCTGGAAAACCAAGTGCGGATCGGAATCGGGATCGCGCGCGGAAAAGCAGTGCAGTTGAAAAGCAAACGCGGATCCAGATCCCAGCTGCCCAGGTCCCTGCGCCTGTGACCTAGGCTTGCGGGGAGACGCTCGGAGGCCCTCACTGAGTGAGCAGGAACCAGGCGCCCAGGCACGGGAGCGGGATTCAAAAGGCGCCATTTCCACTCCACTGAACTGGGCTACAGCCTGAGTCCTGGAACTGAGGGCTTTGGAACTGAGACCCAGGGCACGAAATTAGGGGCGTGGGTTCCCCACGACGGTGGGGCACAAGGCAGACACAGCACCCCAAAGCCGTTGAGGTTTACCCTACCATTCCCGCTCTATTCCCTGTCCCACGGGGTGGAAAATCAGCTCCCCAAGGGCTCCAGGAGAGATCTCTGGCGCCACCTAGCGACTTGAAGCCAGCAGAGGCGCCTAGAGGAGCCAGTGGCCAGCTGGGGAGTTAGCCCACGCCGGGCCCCTTCCGACCAGTAGTCTGAGCCCACAGGGGGAGCGAGCACCCATAGCCGGGGCAGACTAGGCACGCAGAAGAGTGTGCCTGAGACCGGACGCGCAGGGAGTGTGTCCCACATCACCATTTTAGAACAGGGACATTTCTTCAGTAAAGACTACCTGCAGAAGGCTTCCTCAGGAGCCAGAGGTGAGCGGGGGAAGTTCGCCCACGCCAGACCCCCTCTGGCCTGCAGTCCAAGCCCAGAGGGGGAGCAGGAACCCACCGCTGGGGCAGACCAGGGCAACAGGGGAGTGTGTCCCCACATTGGCATTTTAGAACAGGGACCTTTCTCCAGTAAAGACTGCTTGAAACTGACAGATGATTCCTGGAGGAACCAGAGGATAGCAGAGAAGCTCACCCAAGATGCCGGCCAGTCCCAACTACACAGTGTCCCAATGCATATGGCAAATTAGAAAACAGACAGTAGGGAGGAGAAGAACCACACGCAACCTAGCAACTCCCCAGGGAAAAAGCACACCACAAAAAGAAAACCAGCCCCCAGATTGCAACGACAGTAACTTGGAAGAACTTCTGAGCCTTCCAGAAAGAGAATTTAAAATTGCCGTGATTAAAAAACTGACAGAAGTCATAAAGGAAAACAATGATAAGGGAAAAATAATCAACGATCAGAAGAATGCAATTGAGTCCCTAAAGAGGGAAAACAATGGTCAGAAGAATGAAATTGAGTCCCTAAAGAGGGAAGTAAAAGAAATGCAGGAGATCAAAGAATTAATGGAAGAACTAAAGAATTCTGGGAAAAGCAATGAAAGCAGAATAGATGAAATGGAAGAACGAATAAGTACTCTTGAAGACACAGAAATAAAAAGAACCAAAACAGAAAAGGAAAGAGAAGTACGAAGGAAAAAGAACGAAGAAAGACTTCGGGAAATATCTGACTCCATGAGGAAAGGAAATATAAGAGTTATAGGAATACCAGAAGGAGAGGAGAGAGATGTAGGAACAGAGAAAATATTCAAAGAGATAATTGAAGAGAACTTCCCAAATGTGAAGAAGGAGCTGAAAATTGATATACAAGAAGCAAGAAGAACACCAAACTTCCACGACGAAAGGAAAAATACAGCAAGACACATAATAGTAAAGCTCCCAAGAATCCAGGACAAGGAAAAAATAATGAAGCTGGCAAGAGGGAAGAAACAGATAACATTCAAAGGAAAGCCAATCAGGCTGACATCAGACTTCTCCGAAGAAACACTACGGGCAAGGAGAGAGTGGAGGGACATAGTCAACAGACTCCAAGAAAACAGATGCCAACCAAGAATACTCTATCTCACAAAGCTCTCCTTCCTCTTTGAAGAAAGAATATGGACCTTCCCAGACAAACAGAAACTCCGGAATTTCATTACAACTAAACCCCCACTCCAAAAAATACTACAAGGAGTCCTAACGCCAGAACCTCAGAGGGACGAATAACAATGAAAGAAGGCCAAAAAAAAAAAAGTTATTAAAAGAATAAATAAATAAAATCAAAGGAAAGACTAACACAATGGCAAATACAGATGCTAACATATCAATATTAACTCTAAATGTAAATGGACTAAACTCTTCAATAAAAAGACACAGAGTTGCAGCCTGGATTAAGAAACAAAACCCAACCTTTTGCTGTCTCCAGGAAACACATTTAGCTACAAAAGATAAAAATAGGCTCAAAGTTAAAGGATGGAAAACAATCCTACAAGCAAATGGACCAAAAAAGAAAGCAGGAACAGCTATACTTTATCAGATAAAACAGATTTCAAACTCAAAAAGATAAAAAGAGACCCCAATGGTCACTACATTATGATCAAGGGGACAATACTTCAAGAAGAAATAACACTCATTAACATATACTCACCAAACGAAGGAGCACCAAAATATATCAGACAACTGTTGTCCTCTCTGAAAACAGACATCAGAGAAAACACATACGTAGTGGGAGACTTCAACACACCACTATCAACAATGGATAGATCAACAAGACAAAAAATAAGTAAAGAAACCAAAGCTTTAAATAGGGACCTAGAGCAATTGGGCTTAACAGACATCTATAGAACACTAAACCCCAAAAAAACGGAGTACACATTTTTCTCAAGAGCACACGGATCATTCTCCAGGATCGATCACATACTGGGGCACAAGACAAACATCAACAGATACACCAAGATTGAAATCATATCAACCATCTTTTCTGACCATGAAGGCATCAAACTAGAAATAAACCATAAAAAGAAGGCAAGGAACTTTCCTACCTCATGGAGATTAAAAACCACACTACTGGAAGACCACTGGACTAATGAGGAGATCAAAGAAGAAATTAAAAAATTCTTTGAATTGAACGACAAGGAGGACACCAATATCCTAAATGTATGGGATGCAGCAAAAGCAGTAATAAGAGGAAAATATATAGCAATAGAACCTCACATCAAGAAACAAGAAAGAACGCAAAGAAACAACCTAATCTCGAAGCTCAAAGATCTAGAAAAAGAACAACAAAAAAACCCCAAAACCAGTAGAAGAAAAGAAATAATAAAAACAAAAGCAGAAATAAATGAAATTGAAACTAAAAAAAAATCCAAAAGATCAATGAAACCAAGAGCTGTTTCTTCGAAAAAATAAATAAAATAGATAAACCCCTAGCCAGGCTCACAAGGGCAAAAAGGGAGAAAGCACAAATAAATAGGATAATAAATGAAAGAGGAGAAATCACAACGGACACAGCAGAAATCAAAAGAATAATTAATAACTACTATGAACAGTTATATGGAAACAAGTTTAACAATCTAGAGGAGATGGACAAATTCCTACAACTCTACAATCACCCAAAGCTAGATAAAGAAGAAATAGAACACCTAAACAGACCAATTACAAGCAGCGAAATTGAAGTGGTAATCAAAAACCTCCCCAAAAACAAAAGCCCAGGACCTGATGGATTCACAAATGAATTCTACCAAACATTCAGAGACGAATTAGTGCCTATCCTTCACAAACTCTTCCAAAAAATTGAGAAGGAAGGGACAATACCAAACACGTTCTATGAAGCCAACATTATACTAATACCAAAACCGAACAAGGACAACACAAAAAAGGAAAACTACAGGCCAATCTCCCTAATGAACACTGATGCAAAAATCCTCAATAAAATTTTAGCTATCAGAATCCAACAATGTATCCATAAGATAATTCACCACGACCAAGTAGGATTCATTCCAGGGACACAAGGATGGTTTAACATCCGAAAATCAATCAACGTTATCCAACACATCAACAAAAAGAAATATAAAAACCATATGATAATATCAATAGATGCTGAGAAAGCTTTCGACAAAGTGCAACACCCATTCATGATAAAAGCCCTTGAAATTCTTGGGATACAAGGAACATACCTCAACATCATAAAGGCCATCTATGACAAGCCAACAGCCAGTATCATTCTCAATGGTGAAAAGCTGAAAGCAATTCCATTAAGATCTGGAACAAGACAAGGATGTCCACTCTCACCACTGCTTTTCAATATAATACTGGAAGTCCTAGCCAGAGCAATAAGACAAGAGAAAGACATCCAAGGAATCCAAATAGGAAAAGAAGAAGTCAAACTATCACTATTTGCAGATGATATGATAATATACATAGAGAACCCCAAAAACTCCACAGAAAAACTAATTCAACTCATCAATCAGTTCAGTAAAGTGGCAGGATACAAAATCAACACGCAAAAGTCAGTAGCCTTCCTATACACAAACAATAAATCTGAAGAAGAAGAAATCAAAAAAAACATCCCTTTTTTTATTGAAACAAAAAAAAATCAAATATTTGGGAATAGATCTAAAAAAGAGATAAAGGACCTATACAAAGAAAACTATAAAACACTGTTAAAAGAAATAGAAGAAGACACAAAGAAATGGAAAGACATCCCCTGCTCATGGATTGGAAGAA
The DNA here is from genome assembly GCF_014898055.3 of Talpa occidentalis. Lineage (NCBI taxonomy): Eukaryota > Metazoa > Chordata > Mammalia > Eulipotyphla > Talpidae > Talpa > Talpa occidentalis. The sequence continues at coordinate 55,598,631 of NW_023603184.1, forward strand.
TAAACATTATTAAAATGGCCATCCTTCCAAAAGCAATATACAGATTCAATGCTATTCCAATCAAAATTTCAATGTCATTCTTCAAAGAAATAGAACAATTATTGATGAAATTCATATGGAATCACAAAAAACCCCGAATAGCCAAAGCTCTCCTGAAAAAAAGAGAAGGGAATGGAGGCATCACACTCCCAGACTTCAAACTATACTACAAAGCCATAATCATCAAAACTGCATGGTATTGGAACAAGAACAGACATACAGTCCAATGGAATCGAATAGAAAATCCAGAAATAAACCCACAGATTTATGGTCAACTAATCTTTGACAAAGGAGCAAAGACTATGCATTGGAGCAAAGAAAGTTTGTTCAATAAATGGTGCTGGGAAAACTGGGTCGCTACATGCAAAAGAATGAAGTTTGACCACTACCTCACACCATACACAAAAACCAACTCAAAATGGATTAAAGAACTAGACATATGACCTGAAACCATAAAATATATAGAAGGAAATATAGGCGAAACACTTTGTGATTTGCACATCAAAGACATCTTTACAGACACATCACCCAAAGCAGTGATAGTGAAGGCAAAGATAAACAGCTGGGACTACATCAAATTAAAGAGCTTCTGCACAGCAAAAGAGACAATAACAAAAACAAAGTGAAACCCCACCAACTGGGAGAACATTTTTGCACCCAACACTAATGATAAAGGACTGATCACAAAAATCTGCAAAGAGCTGATGAGACTCAACAACAACAAAGAAAATAATCCAGTCAAAAAATGGGCAGAAGAGCTAAAAAGAAACTTCTCTGAAGAGGAAATGCAAATGGCCAACAGGCATATGAAAAAATGTTCAACATCACTTGTCATCAGGGAAATGCAAATCAAAACTACCATGAGATACCATCTTACACCAGTGAGAATGGCACATATTAAAAAAACTAGCAACAACAAATGTTGGCGAGGGTGTGGAGAAAAAGGAACTCTTCTGCACTGTTGGTGGAAGTGCAAACTGGTCCAACCACTGTGGAGAGCTGTGTGGAGATTTCTGGACCTACTAAACATAGAGCTTCCATATGATCCAGCAATTCCACTCCTAGGTATTTACCCAAAGGACACAGAAACATCAATTCCAAAGAACACCTGCACCCCTATGTTTATAGCAGCACTGTTTACAATAGCTAAGCTTTGGAAACAACCCAAATGCCCTAAAATAGATGACTGGATCAAGAAGATGTGGTACATATATACCATGGAATATTACTCAGCATTCAAAAAAGATAAACACATGCAATTTGCAGCAACATGGATGGCACTGGAAGGGATCATGCTCAGCGAAATAAGCCAAAATGAAAAAGAAAAATACCAGATGGTCTCACTCATAGCAGGAATCTAGAAAACTTAAATAAGGGACCAGGAAAACGAATAACTATAAGAAAGTGAAAATCAAAATCAACAGACAACTACAAACCAGAGACACTTTTAGGGGGGCGGGGGTGGGAGGGGAGGTATTGGGGTCAGAATGGGGGGGCTGCAATTGTATGGGGAATATAAAAATAAAATTTATTATTAAAAAAAATAAAGATGAGATAAACTGAAAAAAAAAATTAAATGCTTATCACTAGAAGATCAGTTCTTGCAGGAAGTAAATAAATGCTTTAATCTCTGCATATAAAAAAAAATGAAAGAGACATTACAGATAGCACAGAAATACAAAGGATCATAATAAATTACTATGAATGATTATACTACAATAAATTTTACAACCTTGAAGAAATGGACAAATTTCTAGATTAATATAGTTTATAAAGACTAAAGCAAATGAATCAGAAGAATTGAACAGATGCAAGCATGGAAATTTAAATAGCAATAAAAAATCTTGCCAAAAATAAAAGCCTAGGACCAAACCGCTTACAAATGTATTTTATCAAACCTTCAAAGAATAACTATAACTCATCTTGCTAAAATGTTTGTAAAATGCAAAAAATGGAATTATCCCTAATATATTTTGTGATGCCAACATTTCTTTAACACTGAAACCAGATAAAGACAGCACAAGAAAAGAAAACTATAGCCCAATATTTCCAGTGAGCAAAGATGCAAAACCTTCAACAAAATACTAACAAATCAAATTCAGTAGTATATCATAAGGAATAAACATCAAGTGGGATATATTCCAGGGATGCAAGGATGTTTGCATGCACATAAATTAATCAATGCAATACATCATATTCACAAAAGATGAAAATCATATAATAGTATCAATAGATGCAGAGAAAGTATTTGATAAGATCTAGCACCAATAAATGATAAAAACTCTAAACAAAATGGGAATAGGGCCTCCCCTGGTGGCTCAACGGTTGAGCGCTGGACTGCGAAGCTGGCCGCAGCCTTGATCACTGGCCGCCAGTGAGGATCCCACATGGCACGCAGATCTCTCTTGCCTCACCTGCTGCTCCTTTCAGCAGTGTATTTCATCAGTCCACCTGTTCTGCTCCCTGCTCTGGCTCTGACTGTACCCTCCCGCACTTCAGACTGTACCCAGTGCTTGTATAAATAAAGCAAATAAATCTTAAAAAAAAAAAAAAGGTAAAAACAAAACAAAACAAAATGGAAATAAAAGGAACCTACCTTGATGTAATAAATTCTGTGTATTATAAACCAACACTCAATATAATACTTAATAGTGGAAAACTGAAAGCTTTCCTCTTAATGTCAGGAACAAGAAAAGACAAAGGACTTAAACAAAAATCCTGAAACCAATCCTGTTTAACTTAATATTAGAGGTTTTGGCCAGAGTTATCAGACAAAATCAGAAAATAAAGGCATTCCAAGTTGGAAAAGAATCATGAAGATTCACAGATGGTATGATGCTATATATAGATATCTCTAAAGACTCCACTAAAAAGATATCAGAAACAATTGATGAATATATAAATAGTAGATTAGAAGAAAATCAACATAGAAAAATTGATATCATTTTTATATATGAACAACAAATGAGAAGAAAAAGAAAGAAGGAAAATAATTCCATTTACAATTGCCTCAGAACTAACCTAACAAAGGAGGTCAAGGACCAATACAGTGAATGCTTTAAGCCATTCTTCAAGGGCTTAGGTAAGGAAGGGGAGGAACAGTCCATCCATGCTCATGCATAGGAAGGATCAACATAACCAAAATGACTATCCTGCCTACAGATATAAATAAATCTAACACAATCCCCATAAAAATGTCAATAATATTTCAAAGGAATTGAACAAACAACCTGGAATTTATATGAAACCACAAAAGACCTTGAATAGTTAAATCAATCCTGAGAAAAAAGGAAAGAAACAGAGACATCATATTACCTGACTTGATTAATAGATGGGAAGAAGATATGAACAGACCATTCCCCAAAGTGGATCTCCAGAAGGCAAAGAGACAGATGAAAACATGGTCATCACTTCCAATAACAGAGATGCAGTATAAAACCACAAGGAGATACCCTCTTGCTCACACGGGAATGGGAGAATGGCATATATTAAAAAGACTCCCAACAACAAGTGCTGGAGAAGATGTGGAGAAAGAGGAGCCCTATTATACTGTTAGGAATGTAAACTGGTGCAGACATTATAGAAAATGATTTGGGTTCATCTTAAATAACTAAAAATGGAAATTCTGTACTACCCAGTAATTCTGCTATTGGGATCTACCCAAAAAATATGAAATTGTCAATGAGAAAAATGATATGCCCTATAGCATTTACTGCAGGACTAGTTATAATATCTAGGACATGGGAGTGGACAAAATGTCTATGAACAAATGATTGGATCAAGAAAATGTGGTATATCCATTGAATGAAATACTATTCAATAATGGCCAAAGATGAAATACTGCCATTGACAGAAAATAGAGATAATCGGAGGGAAGTCAGAATGAAAAAAACTAAACACTGGACATTAACATAATGGATGATCTGACAAAGTAAAATACTTAAGAACACAATGAGGGCTCTGAGGTTAAGAGGAAGTGGGGAGGGAGAAGGACGGGGCAAATAATGGACTATATTAGGGGGACTGTGTTCCAATAAAACTTTATTCATGGCATACATAAAAAGCACTTCCCCATACCATTTAAAACAGTTCTTTATAAATATATTTTTCCACAGTTGCATAACATTCTATCAATATGATAGTTTTTATTTAACCACTTCCCATGTTTGGGTTGTCTTCAATTTCTTGCTCATGTTGAGAAAGTTTGACAGACATCTTTGTGTATAAATCTTTATATCTCTGTGAGAGTGTGTAGAAGAAAAATCTGTGGGTTATTACAAAATCTCTTCATACAAATTGCTAAACTGCTTCCCTGAAAACTTGTGCCCTTGTGAGTTAATACTTGACCTCAAAGCGATGATGTGACTACTCAGCTATAAAATCACCCTCCCAATTAGACTGTGGCAGAAGGAATGCGGGAACAGCCCATTTCTTCATGAAGGGGGGCCCCTTGGGATTTCCAACCTCTGTGAAATGAGCATGTATTTTCTGGGGAGAGCAAGAATAAAGGCCACCTTTAGACTGTTAAACCTGTTATTTATAATAACACATAACATCTTGAAAGATCCATTGCCAACCTAATGTCAGGAAATTTTACGTGGAAATGACTTTCAGATTCTGATATGTTCCTGCTCAGTCACTTAGAAGAGTTTATTTTTTTAAAAATATTCCACACTTCCTATGACCCTCCTCCACGAAGACACATCCTCAGAAGGCTTGGAGGAAGAGGGGGAGGGATGAACCCACTCCTGGCAACATCCTGGTGGCCACACAGGCTGCAGACTAAGCCCAGCACATGCACATTCAGCTCCCCTCACGTCCCACAGCAGAGTGAGGGACTTGAACTGCTTCCCTGGGGGTGATCCTCCCCTCCCTGCCCAGGACAGCCTTTTCAATAGGCCCAGCAGGACTTTCCTCCTGGACCTGGATATGCCCTCAGAAATCTCCCCCATGCTAGCCCCAGGAAGTCAATGAGAATTACAATAAATTTGACAGAGGAAATTGAAGCTCATTTTCTATGTCCATTTAACCCTGACAGTCGCAGCTCACATCACAGGATGCAGCAATGGTTAGCTCCCTCTAATTCCCTCTTGTCCCCGCTTCCAACCATTAGCTTCCCTGTGAAGGAATGAGTGACAGATGGGATTTAGGTAGCATTGGCAATATTTGGGGTTCAGTGGGCACACAGGACCTTATGCTCACCCATGACATATCATCTCTCCTGCTTCAGGCCCCTAACCACTCCTCTTCACCAGGACTTCCTGACATCAGAGGGAGCTGCTTATAAAGTGCCCAATTTCATGTCTTTGTGTCTTTCCTTGCCCCCCTGTAGTGGGATAATCTTCCTGTAAAAAGTCACTTTCCATGGGCAAACTGAAGAAGCTGGTGGACACTGAGGGACACTGAGGGACTTCTGAAGAAGTGGAAGCAGGTGGTAAGTGGCCTTTTGAGATGAAGGGCCCCACTGCTTTTTCACCCCCCCCCCCTTCACTGGCCTCTGTCCTCTTGGGCCTGAAATGTTCACAGCACCAAGTCGGGCTCTGGCTGATGGACCTTCCTGAGTCATCTGCAAAGGCATGTGTGGTTCTCACTTTCAAGGCCTTCTCCCCACATGGACTGTGACCTCCAGTGCGGGGACCCCAGCTGACCGTTTATAAATCCATAAACCATAAATCCATAAACCAGTACCACAGGGACTGTGGTAATGATTGTGTATGATTTTCCTCATTCACGAAATAGTTACTGAGCCTATACTCTGAGCAAGCACAGTTCCAGGTGCTTGGGATCCCTGTCTCCAGACATCTACATTCTTGAGAAGAGAGAAAAATGAAACAATAAACACAATATGTTTCATGATTCATACAGTGTGACTAAGTGTCTGCAGCAAAGATGAGCAGAGCACATCTGTGACCTGGCGGTGCTGACTATAACTTTAAGTCAGGGTGGGCAGGGAGGTCTCAAAGAGCAGATGGCACTTGGACAAAGACTCAAAGGAGGTGAAGCTCTAGGGCAGGCAGATGTCTGTGGAAAGAATGTTCCAGGCAGAGGGAACAGCAAATGCAAAGGCACTGGGGAGGCATAAGACCAGTGAGGCTGCATGCAGAGGCCCAAGTGGGTGTCTGAAAAGGTTAGGGACATGCTGCAGGAGCGCATTTGTGGGGACTGTGCTATAATCCAGATATAGTTGCTGATGGTGAAGTAGGACAAGAGAGCTAGTTGTGAAGGGTTTTGAACTAGCAACATTCTGGTGCATCTTGAAGGCACAGTGGTGGGATTCATTCCCAGTGGCACAGGTTGGAGCAGGAGGTAAATGGATCAGCAGCGTTCAGGCTTGGGCATCCAGAGCTGGAGCTGCCCACCAGACGCCAGGTCGGGGTGGTAGGTGGTGATCGGTGATGGTTTTGAGCTGCTGTGGTGGCGGAGGCAGCCTGGAAAAGTGCTCTGCACTTCTCAGGGCAGCGGGACAGCCGTCAGCTGAGAGTGAGGACTGGGGCTGTTGGGGGGAGGTGGGAAGCTGAGACGAACTATCAACCAGCAATTTTCTTTCTTTTTTTTTCTTTAAATAAATTTTATTTTTATATTCCCCATACAATTGCAACCCCCTTATTTTGATCTCAATCCCTCCCTTCCCTGCCCCCCACCCGCCATAGAGTGTCTCTGGTTCATTTTGATTTTGATTTTCACTTTCTTATAGTTATTCATTTTCCTGGTTCCTTATGTAAGTTTTCTAGATTCCTGCTATGAGTGAGACCATCCGGTATTTTTCTTTTTCTTTTTGGCTTATTTTGCTGAGCATGATCCCTTCCAGCGCCATCCATGTTGCTGCAAATTGCATGTGTTGATCTTTTTTGAATGCTGAGTAATAGTCCATGGTGTATATGTACCATATCTTCTTGATCCAGTCATCTGTTTTTTGGGCATTTGGGTTGTTTCCAAAGCTTAGCTATTGTAAATAGTGCTGCTATAAACATAGGGGTGCAGGTGCTCTTTGGAATTGATGTTTCTGTGTCCTTTTCAACCAGCAATTTTCATACCTACACTGGACGCGAGTCCCCAGAGGTGTGCCCGCAGAGGACACCATTGCTCCATGCCGTGGATCCCAAGGAGGTTGGTGCATGGAACTATCTGTCTTCGCCTGTGTGTTGGTGGCCATGTTCAGCTGGGCTGGCAGTGGGTGCATCAGATTGCTCTTTGATCTCTTCTGTAGGATAAAGGAGGGCAAAACAGAGTTCAGCATCTGTGCAAGGCTGGGTTTGTCCTCAGACTGCACATTCACATAGCAACCAAAGTAAATTTTGCAAACTGAACATCAGATCAAGTCATTCTCTTGTCAAACCACGCCAATGCGTCCCTTTTCTCTTAAGATGATATTTAACAGCCCTATGATGGCCCGTGAGGCCCTACAAGGAAGGCAGAGTCCAGCCTGGTCATCCTCCCCTCCTACTTTCAAGACATCACACCCCCTTCACTACACTCTGGACACCCCAGGCAGTCCACGGGGTCTCTGCACACGCCGACAGGGTGTGCGAGATCCTGAAGATTTATCCTTGCAGGCTTCTGCTTCAATGTCATGCCTCAGAAAACCCCAAGTGCCCTTTCTAAAATAGCCCTGACCACTATAAATTTTCTCTGTTGTAGTTCCTTCACAGCAGTCACTGCTACCCGACATTACATTCCATGTTTAGTTACTTTCCATCAGGGTGGAAGTGCTAGGCTCCACAGGATTAGACAACTCTATGTCTGGAGGACTCAATGTGTAGTCTGCTTTCAATAAATGAGTGAGTTTACTAAAGTCACAGAAAAATTGTCTGTGCATGAACTCAGAGCAAGTAAACTTCAAAATCTTCTGAGAGTCAAAGAAGGTTTGAAAAGTAAAAAGACTATCATGTTGGGTACCCAGGGCCTTAGGACGATGATGTAAGTATCCCTACATTCAACTGTGAGGGCTGTATAATCCTAAAGTGAGAGTGATTCCACAGTTCTGAGTTAATTCCCACTTTGGAGTGTGAGGAAGCATGGAAAACAGTCAAAGTTACTTAAAAAGAATATAATGAGGAAGAATTAACCCTACTCTATATACAAAGCATTTAAAAGTTATAGCAGTTAACAGTTTGTCCTGGATGCAAGAATAAGTAGAAAAATGAACAAAAAGCAAGAATAAGTAGAAAAATGAACAAAACAGAAATTAATTTTTTGAAAGGAATTCAAACGTGAAAATTTAGGGCTGATCCGGGCAGCACATTGAGTGAGTAAGGGGAAAATGATTTGCTCAACTTACTGTGTTATGGCCCTCAATGGCCATGTTGAAAGAGAAGTTAGTAAACCTGGGTCACTATCTCACTTCTAAACCAATACAAATTCCATATGGATTAAACATCTAAGTACAAAAAATTGAAAAAAAAAAAAGAAAAGAAACTTGAAAGACTTGAAAGTTTAATTTAAAGTGGAAGAAGGTGTTTCTAAGCAAGACACAAAATCCAGCTAAAAATTCTTGATTACAAAGTTTAAAAAAATCCTGCCCAAGAAAATTTTAAATATAGAATACCAGAATTAGAGGAAACAACTGCAATACGTATGATGAATAAAGTGATACTTTAATGTTTAAAGAGATTTTATTAACCAATGGGAAAAAGACCAAAATCCCAATAGAAAAATACATAAACACATACAGTCAATTCATAAAAAAAGAAACACAGGTGGTTAATAAATATGTCAAGAGATATTCTATCTCATTCACTAATCTGAAAAATATAAATTGTGTCATTGTTTTTAAAAATCATCAGGTTGAAAAAGATAGAACAGTTTGGTAATGTAATATTTTTAAGATGTGGGAGAAAAAAACACTGTATCTTTTCGGGAGTTCTATTCCGTGCGGTATCTTAAGAAAGTAATTTGACTGATGTACTAAAACATAAAACACGCAAAACATTTCAACCCCTAACTCATTTTCTAGGAATTTACTGGATAGATATTCTATTGGGCAAAAACTCATTTACCAGGATGCTCATTGCAGAAAACTTACAATCACCCAAGATTGTAAAAAAAACCTAATTATCCATCAAGAGAGAAATTATTAATGAAATCACATAAAATCACTGTGTGTCTATACAGCAGAATATTCGTACCCATGGGGAGATGTGTTAGTTCTAAATGTGGTAACGTGAGCAACATTCAAATATATTGACCAAGAAAACCAAGAATAGGAACATTATGGACAATCTCCTCCTGTTTGGTCAAATCAGCAGGGAGGTGTATTCGTGTGCATATGAACACCTGCACAAATAGCTGACTATGGAGGCAACATCTGGACATACACCTAAAAGTCTATTGGCTAATTTGTCCCTGGAGGGGTCTAGGGGCGCAGTGGGTCTGGACTGGGAGCAAGAGATCTAATAACAGCTTAGAGAGCAGACTTCTCTGGGGGTAGACCAGGCAGAGGACAGTGTCCCAGGTCCTGTGGCAACCTGTGCAGCGTCCTCTGCCTTCTCAGGCTACCAGCCCAGGGCAGCATCTCCTGAAATGTCTCCTTTATAGAGAGCACCTGAGCAAGCAGAGTCCCAGCTGAGCAGCAAGAATGAGCCTTGCTTCTGCAGAGGGGAAGGAATGCAGGGAAGAACATTCTGGTGGAGGCTGAGCAAAGGGTCAGGGTTAGGCTGCAGCAAAGGAGTTTGCTTCTTTTGTTTGCTGGGATCTTGAAAGGGGAGGAATGTTTGCGAAGAGAACTGGCCTCTAGACACCTGATCTTCACTGTGCTGTAGGCCAGTCCCTGAGCCAGGGCCAGGGGCTCTCAGGGAGGAGCTCTGCCTCCAGTTAGAGCTGCTCTTCTGGAAACACAGCTCAGAGAGAAATCGGACCGGCCCCTCCTCTCCAGGGAGTTCTGAAGATGTTCTGTGTTCTCTGCACTCGAACAGCATTTGCTGATATTTCTCCCAGGGCCAGGGCCCCTGGGTCCAGAAGTCATGAATGATTCTCTTGCAAATGTCTGCTTCTGATGCCCACACGTTTGGGCTCTGCTAGTTCAACGGAAGTTTTGATTCTCAAGGGAGAAAGCAGCATGGCAAATATTTCACTGAGTTTGACTGGAGAATGCCACATGGATATTTTGAGCCTTTCCTGTCACTGCACCAGCAAGCAAAGCAGAGGCGTGCCATCTGCCTGGGGGATGGCCCCTGATAAGTGGGGCATGGGCTGCCTCTTAGTGCTCTCATTGGGATAGTACCTGGTAACAATTAGTTAGTTGGGCCACTGAGAGAGCTTTTGGTGTCCTGCTTAACCCTTGTTCCTCACCTTCCACAGATGTGAAAACCTCTGCTTCTCCTTGTTAAAACTATTTCCACTAAAAAGTGGAATATCTCCAGTGGCTGCCATTCTCCTCACCCATGCCGCGGGATGCAACCTGGCTGGGAGCCATGGTACAGGATCCGGGACACAGTTACAGCTCATTTCTGCGCAAATAAAGTCCGCCTCACCTGCTCGCTCTACTGGGCAGGGGCTCAAGCTTGTGTTTGCTCTCAGGAGGTATTACAGAGTCTGTGTGCCTCTTACAGTGGGTTTACAGCTGATTTTAAAGCTTCCTACAATTGACAAATGATCTAAAAATATTTCCATTGTATTTTTTAAGTGGCGTTTTATTTTTTACATAGACAAAAGCTAATTATTTTGAATGTCAATTCTATATTCAACACTTTACTGAGTTCTCTTACTTTTAAAGTAGTTTTTCAATTGATTTGGTTCTCCCGGGCACACAAATAATAATAATTTTGCTTCCTTTTCCCCAATTTTTATATCAAACTACCAGGCCTACATTGAATTGTACATCATCAAAATATGTAATTTGAATGCACATTTTAGTTGTTCTAGAACTCAGAAAAGGGAAATTTTAAAATTATTTTGTGGAGCCAATGTAAAAGTTACCCCAACATCTGACAAAAAGCACAAAAATGAAAACTCACACGGATTAATACAAAAACGCAAAATGACGTGTAAGGTAATCAAGCTCACAAATTTAATAAATAATACAATATTAGCAGTAGGAGCCCAACCCAAGAATACAAAGTTGTTTTATTATTGGGAAATCATATTAGACAAAAACAATTGGGAAATAATTGTCCACATTAAGGGGCCACAAGAATAAACAATAAACATCTGGGATTATGTCCGTTAAAACTAAAATGATAGTTGATAAAAGTCCATCGTCACAGATAAAAATGGAACAGATGAGCATTTCCTGCAGGTGTCAAGAGAAATGAACTGAAGCAAATCAGCTTCCAGTCGAATGGGAAACGCTGAGCACATTACGCTGCAGAAATGAAGCAAAGGTGGTCATTGTCACCACGATTATTTGACACTCTGACAAAAGGACTAGTCAGTTAATACAGCTGGAAAGGAAAAAGGAATGAGAAAAATCAGCAAGAAAGAGCAAAGTGATCATCATTAATTTCAGGTGACTTAATTGTTACCTGAACCGACAGGAGAATCTAGTGAAAAAAAAATTTTTTTTTGTAAAATGGGGGAAATCATTAAAATGCCTGATATTGGAATCAGTATGCAAAATATTTTCCTATAATAATTCATTTGCTAACTTTTCCGTTGTATACATTTTTCCTATAATGAAATTTGGTAACTCATAATTTCCTAGAAAGTCATCCATGTCTTTCAGGTTCCACATGTGTTTACATAGATTGGGGCAAAATATACTTTTATTAATGTTCAACATCACTTGTCATCAGGGAAATGCAAATCAAAACTACCATGAGATACCATCTTACACCAGTGAGAATGGCACATATTAAAAAAACTAGCAGCAACAAATGTTGGCGAGGGTGTGGAGAAAAAGGAACTCTCCTGCACTGCTGGTGAGAGTGCAAACTGGTCCAACCACTATGGAGAGCTGTGTGGAGATTGCTTGACCTACTACACATAGAGCTTCCATATGATCCAGCAATTCCACTCCTAGGTATTTACCCAAAGGACACAGAAACATCAATTCCAAAGAGCACCTGCACCCATATGTTTATAGCCGCACTATTTACAATAGCTAAGCTTTGGAAACAACCCAAATGCCCAAAAATAGATGACTGGATCAAGAAGATGTGGTACATATACACAATGGAATATTACTCAGCATTCAAAAAAGATAAACACATGCAATTTGCAGCAACATGGATGGCGCTGGAAGGGATCATGCTCAGCGAAAGAAGCCAGAAAGAAAAAGAAAAATACCGGATGGTCTCACTCATAGCAGGAATCTAGAAAACTTAAATAAGGGACCAGGAAAATGAATAACTATAAGAAACTGAAAATCAAAATCAACAAAAAACTATGAACCAGAGACACTCTATGGGGGGTAGGGGGCTAGAGGGGAGGGATTGGGGTCAAAATAAGGGGGTTGCAATTGTATGGGGAATATAAAAATAAAATTTATTATTTAAAAAAATACACTTTTATTATGTTTCATAATTTCCCCCAGTGATTATTTTCCATTTTTATTTCTAATTTGGGGCATGGTCTTCCTTTTTCTTTGATAGGCTTTGTGGGCTTTGAATTCTCCCTTTGCTCATTTGAGCCTATTTTTCACTCTATTCTGCCCTGCTGGGGCCCTAGGAGGCTGAGCTGTGGGTAGGTCTTCTTGCTGGCTGGCCTCTGGGTGGGCATGGAGGGAGGAGGAGAGACGTGTGGCTTTTCTAGCTCACAAGCAGCTCCGCTCTTAGGCCCCATCTCAGAGACCCTTCTTGATTCTTCAGTCCGGGGCAGGGAAGCCTTCACCTGGGACAGGCCTCCGAGTGCCCCTCCTCCCCTTGCTCCCCACACCCTGCCCACACTGCTGTAAGTGGGTTAACCATAGAGGTGCATGGCCTGTGAGTGCCTCTATTTGTGAGCTTCCCAGGATGTTAACCAGGAGGGGCCCTTCTGTTTGCTGGGCGTTTGTAGCGGCAGGAAGGGCCCAGAGCAGGACCTCTGTGATCCTAGCAGACGGGTAAAGGAGAATCCTGGAGCCCTCAGTGGCTTTCTCAGGCTTTTATTAAGCTTTACATGTAGAGCAGCAACCAGGTACACACCAGGAGGCCGGCAGGCCAGCAGGCCCCTAAGCCCCGGCAAGTCTTCACTCTGGGCTTCTCTGGCTTCTTGCTCCCCTTCTCCTGCCTCTTTCCTGACTCCTCTGCTTCTGCTTCTCTTGGGGAATATCTCAATACTGCTGCAAAGGCCCACAGAAGGAAACAAGACAACTTATAGCAGTGTAACAAATGCAGGTGCCCCATCAGGCAGGGCAATCCCAATGGCAGGAGGGCAGAAAAGCCTGAAAACCTTTTACCCTATAGCGCAATTGCAGACATTGATTCATTTTGTTTGTAACCCCCCACCCTTAATCATTTTCATTGTGTTTGTCTGATTGATTGGTCATAGGCAGAGAGAGGTGAGATAAATCTTTGTGCTACTATTGTGTTCTATTTCTCTTTGTATTTACTGTAGTTTTTCCTTTTATAATTTGGTGCCACTTTATTTGCTACATAAATTTTCCTGACAGTTAGAACTTTATTATATATTATACTCTTTATCATTATAAAGTGCCCTTTTTCCTCTTCATAATTCTTTTTCTCTTGAATTGTCTTGACTGATACAATTTTGCAGCCCTACCTTGCTCTGTCTGGGCTTGCCTGGGATTCTTTGCCCACCCATCACTTTAGGCCTCCTAGTGACTTTGCTTTACATGCATCTCTACTTCCAGCAAGCCCTTTTTCCCCCCCCCCAAATATAACCTTTAAGATGTGAGTTTATCCTATTATGCTTATTGATGTATCCCTCAAGTTTGGTCTTAGGTCTAACACCTCTCTTCTGTTGCATTCCTGTTTTATAGGGGTGTGTGTGTGTGTGTGTGTGTGTGTGTGTGTGTGTTGCCAGAAAGGCCACAGAGCAGGTTTTCTGATCCAGCAGACGGGGTAAAGGAGAGCCCTGGAGCCCTCGGTGGCTTTCTGAGGCTCTTATTGAGCTTTATATGTAGTGCAGCAACCAGGTACAAGGCAGGTAGGGGTGCGGGGGTGGGGGGAGGGGTGCAGGGGGGGGCGCCAGGAGGCCTCCAACCCCCCCCCCCAAGTCTTCACTCTGGGCTTTTCTGGCTTCTTTATCCCCTTCTCTCTCCTGCCTCTCTCCAGCCTCTGCTTCTCTTGGCTAATATCTCAATACCCCTCCCATGACCCACATAAGTAAAGGACAAAACTATAGCAATATAACAATTGCAGGTGCCCCATCAGGCAGGGCAATCCTAATGGTGGGAGGGCAGAAAAGCCTGAAATCCACTTACCCTACAGTGCGTGTGTGTAGTTGGTATTGTGACAGAAATTCTGGCCTTTCATGGGGAAGGAAGAATAAGCAGTACTTCAGGAATGGTGAGGGCAGGAAAAAGCTTAATTACACGTGCATGAGGCCCCAGACCTGGGTAGCCCCATAAGGTCTGAGCCCCAGCTGAAAGACAAAGGGCTCCTTTTATACATGACTGTCTCCACATTTATTGCATTGATAACATTGATAATTGGCGAAACTGTTGGTGGAGAGAAAAAAGTGAGCAAAGCAGTTTCCCACACAAAGGGGGAGTCTTGGACCGTGGGAGGGGATGCAGCTCTCCGGAGATTATCCCAAAGAGACAGGACTGTTCTACCTGTTATCTGACTCTTTGAATGCAACTTTAGATAAGAGTGCTTAGACCTGACCATGAATCTTTAAAGGGAAGGAATCCTCAGTAAGCAAACTTATTAATTACGCCAGCGTTGGCATGTTCATTACACCTGGGCTGGAAGTTCTGCTGGGATCTTTATTATATCCACTTGCTCCATAATGGATTTTCTCATCAGTATGTTTTCTTCCAGTCATGTGGAGTTCAATTGTCTACTTCTGTTTTTTTTTCATACATCTATTTATATCTTAGAGGCACCCTGTGGCTCCTGAGTCTCTGCCAGTCATGGAACTTGCCTGGCTCTGCTGCTCAAGCCAGGGGAGAGGCCTGGGGTGTGCTGGGGCCCTGGCACTCCATTGTTAGGCCTTGGGTAGCGTGTGAGCCAGCCTGGTGGGTTTGATAGTGGCAGCAGTGCCAGCTCCAGCAGCATCAGCCTAGATTCTGACAGCACCAACGCAGCCCTGTACTCTAGCCGCTTGGACTCCTGCCTTGACTGTACTGTGGGGCTCACCGCAGACACAAGGTCACTTGACCTCAGCAAAGGTCAGGTTTCATGTGTTGGTGGCTTTTGGTTTTGAAACCAGAGGGGTTTTGTAAATGGACCAATCAAGTTTGAGCTTGCACCAGAGCCAATCAAGTCTTAGAAATGGAGCTCTTTTTGTTAATGGACCCATCAGACTTGAAAAGCAGGCTCCTGGAAGGGGATATAAACGAGGTTTCAGATGGTTCTGGACAGATTTGTCTGGGTTTTCTCCTGTGAAAATCTTTGATGCAGATCTGCAAGATCTCTGAAACCTCTGAGACAATTGCAGACCTTCACAGGCCTTTGCATCAGACCTCCACCTCTGCCGCTGACATCACCTGCTGACTGGCACTATTGGCCTGTGTCTGGTGCATCTCTAAGAGCTGTGACTCTGGTGCTGGACCATTGCTGCTTGTTCATTTGCACTGCTGTCCTGACCAGCACTGCTGGTCTCTGCATGGTCACCTCTAAGAGCTGTCCACCACTTCTGATGTTCCAGCCCCTTCTTCCAGCATACCTCCTGGTGCCATTGGACCCAGCGCTGCCCAGTCCAGCCCTTGGATTGCTGCTATACTGCTGTGGTGCTGCCTCAGCTGTGTAACTTGTGACTACTCCAGCTGTCACAGTGAGTTGGGTTCTGGTCCACCACTCATTGGAGAGCCATAAGCTCCAGGCTCTTGTCGAAGGGACAATGACAGTTTTGGTTGCACTACTGCACACTGGAGACACTGTCTCGGTTAGAATAGTTGGCCATTTGTGGCCACAGACACTCTTTTCTTTGTTCCGATTTTCCCTTTTTTAACAAACCCTGTTGTTGCGCTCGGAGCCCAAGTTGTGTTGCATGATTGGGAACACATGGGTGAAGACTCCCTAACTGTGTATCCAGTAGGTTTTGCATGCTGTCAGTACGATATACTCCATTTCTCAGTTCATCAAATTTCCCACAGTATTTGACAATCCATTATGAAACATGACAAAAAGAAAAGACTTAGACTTTCTTCCAAATCCCTTTTCTATTTTTTTTTTTAAAGATTTATTTATTTATTTATACAAGCACTTGGTATAGTCAGAAGCACGGGAGGGTGAGAGAATTCACCAGAGCCAGAGCAGGGAACAGAACAGGCAGAAGGACCGAAGTACACTGCTGAGGGGAGCAGCGGGTGGCAGGAGAGTTCTGTGAGACATGTGGGACTTTCACTCAGTGGCTGGGGATCGAACCGGTGCTGCAAAGGCCGAGGGCAGCTTTGCAACCCAGCACTCAACTGCTGCACCACCAGGGAGGCCCGCAAATACCTTTCTTATTCATACCTCCAGGTTTGATTTGTTTATATCATTTCCATAGGCCAGTGTCACAATTTTGACCTGGTAGGATCAAACTTTGGCTCTCTTTGATCTTGGTTCTGTATCCCTTGTTGACCATCTCCAGCCCTTGCAACAGGCACTTCCTTATAGTTCTTGGCCAATCAGCTGTTTGTAGCAAGTAGAACTTTCTAGAGGCCTTCCATGGTGTAATATTTGGGGTACTTTCATGTTTGAGACTGTCTATAGCTCAACCAAGCTTGGTATAATTTTTTTGGTCTGCATCACAGCTTATTTCCCGTGAATTTTAAATATATTCCTCTGCAGCCTTTTGGAATTTAGTAGTGTTGGGAGAAATCTGAAGGTGATATTATTTTCTTCTTCGTGTGAAATTAATTTTTTTTTTGCCTGAATGCAAAGAATTTCTTCTTTGTCACTGATACATCTTATTAAATCAGGATTTAATGTTGATTTTCCTGTATGATTTTCTTTTGGAATATAGTGAGCCCTTTCAATCTGTAGATACAGTTCTTCCTTTTTTTTCCAGACATATTTCTTTCTCCTTTACCTGTGAATATTTTTATTTCCCTTGCTACCCATATCTTAGGGGTACCAGTTACCCATGAGTTGGCTACTTATTGTTTGCTGTTCATGTCCACTGATTTCTTTTTAATAAATCAATGTTTTTTCATTCTGCATTCAATTTGACTACACTTAGTATTTCCTCTATGTCAGAAATGTAATTATCTGCAATCTTTTCTTAGCTATTTATATTTTATTTACTAGTTCTGAAAGGCACTTTCTTTCTTTACCTCTTTAATCTCCCCTCCTATACCATTTAGATCATTTTTAAAATCTGTAAAATCTGCAAAGTCCTTCCACATTCATTATTTCACATACGCCTATGAAATTTTGAAAAATGGTAGTAACTTTTCCCCAAAATTTTATTGTAAAAATTTTCACATATGATGAGGGAGAGGGATCGTACAGGGGAGCGAAGAGCAAAAGGGACCATGGTGATGGTGCACGGGTGAACTTGTGGTGGGGATTTTATAGGACTACGCCTGAGAAAAGAAAGCAAACATTGTACAAAAATGAACAATGATGTGAAATATATATAAGTAAATAAATTTAAAAGATTGAAAAAATTTTTTACCTACAGAAAAGATGACATTTAACAGTTACCCTCCACCCATCTATTACTGAAATATCATCAATAATTTTCTGTAATTGACTCTTCACTGTTTTTTCATCTCTTTCCATTCATTGACCCTCCTCATTTTTGATGTATTTCAAAGTTTCAGACATTGGCATACATCCACCCAAATACCTTAGCATCAGCATCCATTTTTGAGTTCTTTTGTTGTCTTTCTGTTCTGTGTAAGATTTTCTTTAACATGAAACATTAGGGAATTTTCCACTCTTTCTTGTCTCCTCCCCCCTCCCCCTGTACCCCCACGCAAAGTGGATTATTCTTTTTTTTTTTTTTTTTGGTTTGTATGTATATTTTTACTTTTCTTTCTTATTTTCTTTGATGCCATATTTTCTATAGCTACTATGCCTCCCCCCCCCATCAGATAATGAAACTCAGTTAACACTTCCTATTTGTTTCAATAAAGTGTGAGAAATTTCTCCTTGCCTTGGCCTGCTTCTTATTCAAGACTCTCTTCCCTCGGGGCTTCTGTTCCAGCCTGGGTAGATTGTGTCCCCAGGACTCCCTGTAGCTGGAGTTAGGGTAGGTGGTGCTGGCTGCAGGACGAGCTGTGCTTAGTGCACGCTCGCCTGTGTGTAGGAGGCTGCGGACCTATAAATGTTTGTCTTTATCCCACCATTTCATTTAAAGGCTTGTTGTAGCTTCTCCTCCTCTGGGGGACGCACTTCTTAGTCCTGAGGAAGGTTCCCTTGGCTTTGTGTCAGATCAGCTCCCAGGTGCCTCTTTCTCTTCCATCCACTTCTCCTCGCAGCTCTCTCAGGGTGGAGATGGCCCCTAGGCAAGGCCCTGGGTGAGGCCAGCTCTGAGAACTCCTGCACCTCCCTCTCAGCCCCCTCCTCCGAGAAAGTCCTCTTCTGTTTGTCCTCTGCTGTTGTGTTTGCTGGAGAACATTGGGAAAAGAGAGCCTTTCCTCTGTCTTCTCTAAGTTACCAAGTGGGGCAGTTGTACCCAAGCCTCTCCCCTGGCTCTGGGCAGGGCCACCTGAGCATTTCACACCCCCTCTCCTCCCAGCCCCAGAGCCCTCCAGCTTCTGTGTCCGCTGGAGCTGTTGTGTTGACTCCAGCTCTTGCCACCTCGCTTCCTTTCACCTTTGCTTTCTGACATCTGTATCGTGGACTTACCAGTTCATGCGTTAAACCAAGTTGTATTTACTTACCGTTAGATATGATACAGACTGCTCCTAATGGCTACACAAGCCAACTGGGATAGGAACTGGCTGCTCACCCTGCCCCTTATTACCCCAGGGCCCCTCAGCTGGCCAGGTGTTCCCTGCTCCATGGTATTTGAAGGTGGGGATGAACAGGCCCCAAAGCCCCAAAAGCGCAAATACCAATCAACCAGTTATCCTCCTCAGTTCCAAAGGAAAGTGCTCCCTCTCTGAGTCCCAGGGCAAGTTAGGGTTCATTGGGCAGCGTTAGGGACAGTGAGGGCAGGAGCTTGGGGGCAGTTAGAGGCTTCTGAGATAAGGGAAGTAAAAGGAGTAAGGGAAGCTCGTGAGACCAACGGGGAGAGAGACCAAACACACCCAGGACCAGGGACAGGGCATGTTCCTGGATGAGGGCCATAAAGAAGAGAGTGCTCAGATAAGGGCGATGACACAGAGACTTGGCTCAGGGCACTCACCAACCACAGGCGCCTGGTGGGGCTTGAGGATAACCAGGGAGAGAAGGTCTGTGTCCCTGAGGCCGCTCCACGGCTCGCCCTCCAGCCTGCTTCCACGGCCTGGGGTCCCTCTTTATTTCTGTTTCTTTTCTCCTCAATAAACTTTTTTTTTCTCTAAACAAACCTGCCTCTTCTCTCTTGCTTGCCTGAGCATCTTGCGAAGTTTCTGCTGAGGTTTCGCGAGCCCCCGGCCTGTGGTGGTCTAGTGGCCGGGACTCGGCGCTGCCCCCGCAGCCTGGGGTCCGCTCCTGGCTGGGAGACTGGGCCTCAAAACCTACAATTCCGGTATCATCAGTGTTGTCATTTTTGGAGTCAGTGGGTTTGGAGTGCGGGTCCTTGGGTCCACTCTGGGAAAGGTGTCCCCCGAGCTCCTGTTTCAGCGATACGCGGTGAGTTTCCCGGGCGAGTTTCTCCACGAGACAGAGATGTTAGTTATATTTAAACGGTAGGTTTATTAGGGAAGGGATAAAACAGTCCAAGACACTTGCATAGACACCAATGGGCAGGAAGAGCTGCCCCCTGAGGGACAGGTTTGCTGAGAGATGCCTGTGTGGTCGCAGGCCTTGAGGAGAGCGGCCTCCGCTGAGGGAGGTCAGTGAGAAGTCCTGGCAGGTGCAGGTCACGGGCAGGCAGGAGGCTGCTGTCTGCAGAGGGAGAGAGTTGGTGAAAGGAGGCACCTGCATAGGCACAGGAGGGCAGAGGGAGTGCTGCCCCAGCCTGTGCAGAGACTGCACTGATGTAGTCTTCTGTTTGGGAGGGGCCCCTCCTTGTGAGCCTCGGGTTAGCTGCTGACTTTGGATGACTCTGCAGAATCTGAAAGGGGCCTGAGATTCCACAAGGGGCTCAATCTCCATAGCTTTACCTTTGGGTGCGCCCAGGATACCTGCCTGGATGTTAAGCTTTGTGATCTAGGGGTTGGCGCCTGCGGATCTTGGTGTCCATAGCTGGGCCAATGGCTGTGTTCATCCCTTTCCCCCCAACTCTAGCTCTTACCATTTTGTGATCCAAGTTTCTGGTCTTGTGCCCACCTCCCTTTCAGTTTTTTTTGTCCTCCATCTATCAGCATGCTGTTTTGGTATGAATCAGCGTGTCATTCACAATGGAAACTATGGGATAAGAAGACAGCGAGGACTCTGTCCTGATTCAGATGTGAGCACTTGCACAGAAGACAAAGAAAAGACAAGTAACACCAGAGAAAATGTTCTCAGATTACAAATTCCCCAGTGGCAATGGGCACAGCAAAATATGGTGACTGCCCATGTTGGGGAAGTGCCAGCTAACACAACCACAGATGTGCTGGAAAGAGGGTGACACTGATGAGTGGCAGGGCAGCTGGTGTGGAATCCCACTCCCTGCTGGCACCACAGAACCTCAGCTCAGCTTTTGGAGGCCAGTTTGGTGAATATAAATGAATAAGCACAAAATTTCTAATGAAGATATTCACCTTCCAGGAAGTCTCCCTAGGGAAGCTCCTCCTGGGGAGAAGATATCAAGCCAGCTACTTGAAGAATTGTTCAAAGTGGTGAAAAATCAGAATGCCCACCAGCAAGGAACCGCATAAATGTATCATGTCGTTGTCACAGGTACACATTCTAGCCACCATGAAAATAAATGAACTAGATTTATATGAATCAGCTGCAAGAAAAGTAAAACTGCAGTATGAATATGATGACTGGAGCATGTTTCAGAATTAACAATTCAGCATGACTTTATATAAATAGTACACACAAGAAAAGCATAGCTACACATTCTTTTTGGATGCATATCCTTAGTGTAAAATATGACTCTCAGCCTGTGAGGAGCATATACCGAGTTGAGACAGGGTTTGCCTGTCAGGTTGGGAAGGATCACGAAACTTTATCCTTTCATTTTTTAAAAAGAGAGATCTGTCAGACACTTATGGAAATATTAATGTCTGGTAATTCTGGGTGGTGGGCACAAGGCAGTTATAGTTCTCTGAATTTTTTGAGGTATTTCAGTTTACTTTTCCCTTTGTAAACAATGTAAAATTTTCTGGGGACCCTGCCTTTTGTTTCAGGGGGGCAACCCAATAAAGTGTTTTATATGCATGCATTTTATATGCAGGCTTCATTTTATATGCATGCATCTGCTGCCTGAAGGTATAGGCCAGTCTTTTCAGATAAAGAAGACCTAACAATGGCAGCCAGCCTTTGCTTCTTTGCAGTGCATTCATTACAAAGGGAGAGATTAGGTCCTGCCTTGCTTTCCTGTGACATTAGCATCTCTTTGGGTCAGGGCAATTTAGAACCCAAAGCCCCTCCTATTAAGAATAATTTCATTCTTAATGTCAGCGCTCCTACCTATGTAACCTAAATTCAAACGCGTTGATTAGAACAGCCCTCACAGGGAAGAGTCTGTTGCGCAGCTCCCTGGGCTCCAGTCCTCAGTAGTGGCATTTTACTGCTGTGAACACAGTTCCAGCCAGCCTCACTAATAAATGCTTTGTCTAACTATCCTTTGCTTGAAGTTTGAAAATAAAGATGTTGGCACCTCCATCCTGGAGCCCCTGGCAGGGGTGTTGACAGGTATTTGGGCAGGCCAGCTCCAGGTGGCTGGCGATGGGAGGAAAGCCAGCTTTCTTGAATTCTGTCTGTGTGTATGAGTTTGATTCTTAAAATAAATTGTCACAAGTCATATTGATTCATTTATTCATGACATAGGAACTTATTTTGTTCTATCTACTTTGTGTTGGCCTGTGCTGGGTGCTGGGTGGTGGGGGGCTGGAAGAAATGGCAGGGAATCCCCGCCCTTGCAGAGCTGAGAACCAGAAAGAGCGGTTGGAGAGAGCCAGGTGATAGAGTGTGTGCTGGGGAGGTGGGGGAGGGTTAGGGGGTGGGGAGGGGGAAGTGGTTCTATGCAGATTTAGGAATGTCTGTGTGTGAGGCCAGAAGGCTTGAGAGAGTGTGATGAATGGGGTTTCAAGGATCCCTGGGGGCTCCTCTTGCTTCTTGTCTCTGGGAGGAAATTGGAGACCAGACTTGGGCAGAGCAGCAAGAGATGTTTTGACAGATGTGAAGGACAGGCGAGCTCTCTGAGCAGACAGCGGTCCTGAGTGGGTAGCTGCTGAGGGGGCAAGAAGTAGGGGCTTATATTGGATTAGTGGGCAAGGAGTGGGGGTTTGGCCATTGGGAGTCTCTGCACTGTGCTTCCTGCTGATCAGCTGAGCCAGCGGTGTCTCCTAGGCTGTGGCGGTCCTGATTTTCCCACTTTAACTGAACTGCCTTCCAGAGCCAGCTCCAGCCCATTGCTTGACTAGTGTGCTATTGTGTTAGTGTTCTGAGCATCCCATTGTTCATTGGGTTGGGGGTACCCCGATTCCTATCAGTTGTCCCCCTTCAGTTTGATAAATGGGTTTGAGCCTGGGCATTGAGGGCTGTTCTCATGGTTCCCACTGACTGACGAATTAACAAATGGAGTTGGCGTTTGCGAGTCCTGCTCCTCACTGGCCTCCTGTAGCCATTTCCGAGCTTCCTCGTTCAGTAGGAACTTCAGGAAACTGCCAGCTTTTTGGAATGTGTGTGTGCATGTGAGTGTGTGTGTGCCTGCTCATGAGCACAAGTGTTCGGGAGGGGTGTGTAAGTAGGAGATAAGGATGGAGGTCAGCCAGGAGTGGAAGTTAAAGAGTTTTGTGTCCCCCTTAAGGAGGTGGGGGTTGTCTTCTGTGGGGGGAGCGGGGGTCCATTCAGTGAGGGCATGAGAGGGTTTAGGCTGCCCGATGTGGAGGAGGGTGGTGGGAAGCGAGGGTGTGAACCTTGGAAGAGTTAGGACCCTGGGCCTATTCCTCAGGTGGGAGGTGGCATAGGGCTGTGCAAGTCACGCACTTTCTGTAGACCACGGTGTTCGTTCCCCCCCGACATGGAGTGGGGCAGAACGAGGGGCGGGGAAGAGAAAAGACTAACTGCTTTAAAAATGGGCTCATGGCTGCTGACTGCACGCCCTTTGTAGGGACCACAGAGCACCCACTGGCCCAGAGAGGCTCCAGGCTGGGCTGGGGCTGGCCTGCAGGTCGACCGGCTCAGCCTCCCTGGGCCAGAGAGGGAGAAATAATATGAGGGCAATAAGCCAGGTCTCTCATTAACTATCTTCTTTGCACAACAAGATAAGTCAGGTAAAGACCAACACCGGTGATCTCACTCATAGATGGTATGTAGAGTCACCAAAAAAAGGGGTGAACTAAGGAAAACGAAAATAAGCTTTAGACTATGAAACTTATTAGTGCCAAAAGGGAAGGGGGACGACGACAGGGGTAAATTGGGTAAGAAGAGTCAATTTTATAGCAAAGGACAGAAATGGATTTTCAGTGGTGAACTTATATATTATATTATGTACAGATATTGATTTTTGATGCACACTTGAGACTTATATAATTTATAATGCAATGTTACTTCAATAAAAACTTGCTAAAAAACATTACATGAGATACAGTGAAAGTTAAAAAGAACGAATATAAACAGAATAAAATAAAAGCAAAACTGACTAAAATCTTTTAATCTGAAAAGGGTGTACCTCCTGAATTTCTAGTTCTTTTCCTTTAAAGAAAATTCGCTGTCAAATAACAACATTATTCACTTTTGGATTTCCCTCTATGCCTGACTTCTATAATGTGCTCTGCTTTGTAGCAAAAGCCCAGAGGCATGACATAGATTAACTCTTGGAAAATTGGAAGGTGAGTCTATTTTTTTAATGATTATAAAGGTCATATATTCTAATAGAAAAAATTAGAAAAGTACAGAGAAATCTAAAGAAAAAAAATTCTTATAGCATTACCACTCAGGATACCACATTATTAATATTTTATGTATTTTCTTTAAAACTTTTTTTGCAGCATATAAATTCAAGTACAGAAATTAAAATTGTGACATCCACACATACAACAAACACCCATGTAGCCACCACATAGAATTAACAACTGCCAATATGGATCATATTTATCACAAGTCATTTGTACTTTTTAAAGATTGAAATCTGCATGCAGCTGGGGTCTACTTGACCACCACCTCAGACCTGCTTCAATAGCTGTGGTGATTTGTGGTGTACCTTGTCATTCTGCTTTTCAGGGACTTGTGTAGTGTAATTTGGTAGACGCAAGCCATTGGTTTTGTTTTTGTGCTTCTAAAAATGTGTATAAATGACATTGTACTCAAAGTCTTATTTTGTAACTCTTGTGATTAAATATTAGATTTTTGAGAAATATCAGTGGTGATACAGTAAGATCTGGCTTTTCTATAAGTGCTGAATAGTGTTTTCTCTAATGACTATTGCATTTTCTTTTGCCTTTTTTTGAGAGGTAGACAATTGAGCTTCCATATGTATACAATACAATAATATATTACATGTAGACTTACATACCATATATGTGTTTTGATATTGTACTTTTTTTTCAAGAAATACTTCATAATGAAAATTTTCCTATAGTATTAATACTTTTTAAAACCATCATTTTTGGATATTGAATATTATTCCATTTAATGGATATAGCTACATTTATTTAACCATTAATTGTGTGTCTAGCCCACAGGGTTCAAGGGGACCATGGAGCTCTTCAGCACTGGGGGCCCATGTGAGTAAATACAGTGAGTCCTCATGTAAGTCCTCACCAGTGAGTTCTGCTACCAAGTGAAATGACTTACAATGAGACAGTTTTCCCCATAGGCTGACTGGTATAAACAAGATTTAAGTTACTACAGTGGATTTCTGGTCACAAAAACATCACCAAACTTCTAAATAAAAACCCCAAAACCTTCCAATATTGAATAATCATTTGTATTTATGAATATTTCTATTTTCCAACCTGCTTATTTCAGCTCAGGGTCAAGGGGTCAGACTTCTCCAGGCAGCTCCTCCCATGCCAGGGAAGCCTGGGGTATCCTGCGCCCCAAGCCTGCTTTCATACTGCTTTCTGACAGCAAAGTGCCATGAAAGAGTCTTGTTTTTGTTCCTTAAAACTCCTGAGTCAATTAGTTTTTGCGATCAGTGATAAGAAGTGGAAAAAAAGAAATCAAAACAAAACTGGCTCAATAAGGTATGTTATCCTGTCCTGAGCTAGTAGTTAATTTAGTTAATTTAATTAACTGATAGTTAATTTTACTTAAATGAGACTCACTCAGAAAACATTTTGATATAATTTAATAACCTGAAGGCTTTTCTTTTATCGCTTATTGAACATAAAAGAGCAAATCTAACTATGGATCTTGGGAAAAGAATGAAGATTTTGCTAACGGTTATTACAGCCCCCACGTACAGAGTCAGTCAGTCAACTAGAGAATACAATCCTGGCTGTCTACGTGTACTGGAGGGGGATGGGAAGTGGAAATTTGTTTCTTTACTCTCTGTCCCCTTGATTTCCCATCCAGAGATATCCCAAAGCCAAGTAACCCTTCCCCAAATTGCTTTGGGGTTTCTTGTTACTCAGGGGCAATGAAATGACAAGTGATTCCTACTGATGCTGCTCTACCCCCAGACTCCACCGTCCTGGCCCCTTCCCCAGTGACTTCGATTCCACCCATTCTACCCCTTCTAGACTGTCGTCTTGAACTGATTTTAGTTTCATTGTACATCCCAGTGGGTTCTGTGTGTGGGGTCTGGGCCCTACTCCTGTGTGGCTCTCCTTGCTCCACCTTGTGGGAAGATTCCCTTCCTTAGAGACCCTGTCCTCTGCTTCCCCTCTGCATTCACCAAGGCTTAAATCACTTGTTGACATGCTCCCGGGAGATCCCAAGCTGTAGTAGGCCTGTGACCCCTCAAATCATAGTACTACTATTAGGCCCCTTAGCTGCAGGAATCCCATGTTCCCACTGCCTGCAGCTGGCCCTACAGTCTTGCCCTGAAACCCTGCCCCTGCCGGGTGCTGGTCCTTCACAGAGAACCCGCTCCCCTCTGCTTCCAGCCTGCCAGCCCCTCCTGCCCTGCTGTTGGGAGTAGGTTGGGGTTGATCCTGGAGCTCCTCCATCACTCCGCCTCCCACTCACATCCACCATCACCCAGGCAGATCCCCCCTCCAGAGCAGTTCCTGGATCTGAGCACAGCTCAAGAAGCCAATGCAGCCCTGTGCAGTCTGACCCCAACAACCGATGACCTGTCTCAGTGAGCTGGGCAACTGCCCGGAGTCCCTGCCTACTTCCTGCCAGGTCCTCCCAGTGCCTTGGGACTCTGCTCGGCTCCCAACCCCTTTGTTATCAGCAGCGATGCCACCTCCTTCTTCCTAGTGCTCGCTGGGACACAGGTGCCCTCCCCGTATTCTGACTCCTCTTCCCATTTCCCCGTGATCACACCTGGCCTCTGTGATCCTGCACCCTTCCCAGAGGACAGGTCTACTCAACTCCACTCCAGGCCACGATTTCCTGGGTCTTAGCCCCCATTTAGCATCTATGTCTACCCCCCCAACTTGGACCTCAAGGACTTTGATTTTCCATTCAAGTCTTATTTAAGAATATCCAATTTTAATCTTCATGCCCAAGTGGCCTTCCATAACCATTTGTTTTGAGTAACAAAACAATGCATAAAATGGAGGTAACACCGTTATTGACTCTATATAGTCAATAAACTCCTAAACCTGACCTCTACTCACGGGTCCATACGCTAGTTGGCATCCCTGGGATATGTCATAAGCAATGCAGACCCCAGGTGTCCAGAATGGAAGCTATTCAAGGCATCTCCGATTGGCATGGGTCCCGAGTCCCCCTCCTGTCTCCAGCCTAGAAATCTGGAGTTATTGCTGACTCTTCCCTGACTGAATAAATGTTCTCTGACTCAGTGGAGTCCATGTCTTCTAATTTGCTTCCACTGCGATCCCGTCCCTAAGACCCAGTGACAGACCAGCCAGGGTGGGTCTGGCAGAAGCCGCTTTCAGGCCTCTGGCTTGTGCAGAGGGCTCCCCTTCAGCCTTGGGGACGGCAGGATCAGGGGCCCACCCTGCTTCTCAGTTTGTGTTTCATGATGATGAAGTGGGCGGTGGACTCCACGATTATCACAGGGCCCAGGTCTTCTCAATGCCAACAGTAATTTAGCAAGTGAAAAATCCAAGTTTGCTGTGTGACTGAATTGGGAGCACAGTCTATTCTAGACCTGTCTGCAAAGTGAGAAATGGTAATTCTATCAATTATCAGAAGTAACGATTGTGAAGATGTGACACCAAAGCTATCCCCAAAGGGAACCGCCTTGTTCAAATCATAAGATATGGAGAGTGGTAGCCACAAGTAACACAGTGCTGGGGCGGTGTCGCCTCCCTCATGCATAATCCTTTCGAGTGAAGGGAGTCCAGTGCTCTCAGGCAAACAAACTCACTCCCTCCACACTGAAATCCAATATGAGGAGTGGGCAGAGAGGAAGCCCCAGACTGCATCCTGGCCTGTTCTCATAAAGAAGTTTCGAAATATGAAAAATAATATTATATTACTGACCAAATTGGTCATTTCAACTCCCAAATTTAGTGAAGATCAAATAAAACCACTAATAGCTCCACTGATCAAGCCCAAGAACTTGGCCAGAGTAGGGTTTGGTCTTGCCAGCAGCAAGGCTGCTCTGGTGGAGACAGCCCTGCCGCACGCCCTGGGGGGGGGGGGCGGGGGGGGGGCGGGGAGGGAAAGACGGTAAATAAATGACTGAGGTTGCTGTGGAGGCACAAGCATCTGCTTTGATTTTTGAGCATTCTCTCCTTATTGCCCTTCCGCGGCCGGCGCCACCAGAGCCCGCACAGTGTCTGAGATGGCGAGTCTGGGTGTCCAGCGCGCCCGGGGCACCCTGCGCGGGATGGATCTATGGGCGGGCTCGGCGCAGGAGCTGTCCTCACACGGTGCGGACCCCACGGACCAAGCAAGGAGTGAAGGGCGGGGGACTTGCAAGATTCCAGGGGTCAGCGCAAGCCCCTTTGATTTGGCAGGGCCAGGAGGCCACCGCCCGAGGCCAAGCACGCAGCTTCAACTGACGTTCCAGCTCCAGCCTCGGCACCAATTCCAACGGCAGGGGGCACAGGGTGGCACTGGGGAAATGATGGCCGCGGCCAGGGAAAATGGGTCATAAAAGGTGACCACCGAGAGTCTTCTGGAGAGCCACCATGCTTCTCAGCCACCATGCTTCTTTCTTGAGCAGTTTTGTGCTTTTGTAGCCACATCTCCCCTGGCACAGGGATGGGGATGGATACTTTTACTTTGGAACTAGACCCCAAGCTCATGGTCCATCCCTCTCCTTCTGTTTCAGCGTCATCCTCATTATTAAGCCCATAAAGCAACTCAGCCCAAAGGACTTCGATGCAGTTTGAGCTGACTGGACTTGGTCTTTAGGACTCTAAAGACCACTTTGAGGCACCATGATGGCCTCCTTGGCAGTTGGTACATTGGCACACACATTGGCCTCAGCACACACCTACACTCTATAATGCTTTGCGTGTCAGCCATGCAATGGTTAGTGGAAGTGTTACAGAGCAGCCCTGATATAAAACGGGTTCCTGGCTGGGGGTCCTCACCCGCGCGCTTAAAAGGGACTTACTAATACTCTACTGCAGGCACACACAAAAGGTTAAGAAAAGGTTTATTTACAAGGGAAGGGGAAATGAGGAAATGTACAACTCAGGGAGAAAATGGGGGAATAAAATCTTAAATGCGTCCTTAAATAAAATCTTAAACCTGATCAGCCGACCTGGAAACCCAATGGCACTCTGAGAGCTGGCCGAGAGCTGTGAGCTGTGAAGCCAAAAGGAGCCCCCCAAGGCCCACATGTCTGGTTTTATACCCAACCTGGCTGCTTAACTCCACCCTCAGGTCCCAGCCACCTTCCCTTTGGTGGTGATGGGATTTGTCTTTCCCAATATCCTGATGGCTTTGGTCTGGAGTGGGGTTGGAGTCCACAAAGCCTGCGTGGAATTAGCTCAGGACATCCTTTCTCCTTTCCCCCTAGCAGAATCATTTGTCTCCCCCACAAAACCGTAGGCTCTATGTGGTCAGTAACCTGCATAGCTGTGTCAGGGCCCTCAACTACGATCCTTCAATCCCTCCTGTGCATTACTGCAAGACCTGGGCTTTCTGCAAGGACCGGTAGCTCACCCTCATGTGTCTCACTCTGGCAGGCCAGATCTGGCCCGCGGATGGATGGAGTCATATCGCTCATACAGACCTAGGGAGGGCGCCCGCTCACAAGAACACAGAGGGCTTTAGGGCCAAGGGATGCTGAATGGCACTGAGGCTGCAGGTCCCTGGAGCCCTGGGGCACTGACTTTTTTTTTTTTTTAATTTTGTTTACATGCCAATTTTTTTTAATTTGTTTAAATATTTTATTTTATATAATTCTTACATCTTTTCATATTTGCACAATGTATGCATTTTCATTTTGGTTATATTCCCCACACAATTGCACCCCCCCCTTATTTTTTTTTTTTTAATAATAAATTTTATTGTTGTATTCCCCATACAATTGCAGCCCCCCCATTCTGACCCCAATCCCTCCCCTCCCGCCCCCCCCCCCTAAAAGTGTCTCTGGTTCATAGTTTTTTGTTGATTTTGATTTTCACTTTCTTATAGTTATTCGTTTTCCTGGTCCCTTATTTAAGTTTTCTAGATTCCTGCTATGAGTGAGACCATCCGGTATTTTTCTTTTTCTTTTTGGCTTATTTCGCTGAGCATGATCCCTTCCAGCGCCATCCATGTTGCTGCAAATTGCATGTGTTTATCTTTTTTGAATGCTGAGTAATATTCCATGGTATATATGGACCACATCTTCTTGATCCAGTCATCTATTTTTGGGCATTTGGGTTGTTTCCAAAGCTTAGCTATTGTAAACAGTGCTGCTATAAACATAGGGGTGCAGGTGTTCTTTGGAATTGATGTTTCTGTGTCCTTTGGGTAAATACCTAGGAGTGGAATTGCTGGATCATATGGAAGCTCTATGTTTAGTAGGTCCAGAAATCTCCACACAGCTTTCCACAGTGGTTGGACCAGTTTGCACTCCCACCAACAGTGTAGAAGAGTTCCTTTTTCTCCACACCCTCGCCAGCATTTGTTGTTGCTAGTTTTTTTAATATGTGCCATTCTCACTGGTGTAAGATGGTATCTCATGGTAGTTTTGATTTGCATTTCCCTGATGGCAAGTGATGTTGAACATTTTTTCATATGCCTGTTGGCCATTTGCATTTCCTCTTGAGAGAAGTTTCTTTTTAGCTCTTCTGCCCATTTTTTGACTGGATTATTTTCTTTGTTGTTGTTGAGTCTCATCAGCTCTTTGCAGATTTTTGTGATCAGTCCTTTATCATTAGTGTTGGGTGCAAAAATGTTCTCCCAGTTGGTGGGGTTTCTCTTTGTTTTTGTTATTGTCTCTTTTGCTGTGCAGAAGCTCTTTAATTTGATGTAGTCCCAGCTGTTTATCTTTGCCTTCACTATCACTGCTTTGGGTGATGTGTTTGTAAAGATGTCTTTGATGTGCAAATCACGTAGTGTTTCGCCTATATTTCCTTCTATATATTTTATGGTTTCAGGTCTTATGTCTAGTTCTTTAATCCATTTTGAGTTGATTTTTGTGTATGGTGTGAGGTAGTGGTCAAGCTTCATTCTTTTGCATGTAGCGACCCAGTTTTCCCAGCACCATTTATTGAACAAACTTTCTTTGCTCCAATGCATAGTCTTTGCTCCTTTGTCAAAGATTAGTTGACCATAAATCTGTGGGTTTATTTCTGGATTTTCTATTCGATTCCATTGGTCTGTATGTCTGTTCTTGTTCCAATACCATGCAGTTTTGATGATTATGGCTTTGTAGTAGAGTTTGAAGTCTGGGAGTGTAATGCCTCCATTCCCTTCTTTTTTTTTCAGGAGAGCTTTGGCTATTCGGGGTTTTTTGTGATTCCATATGAATTTCATCAATAATTGTTCTATTTCTTTGAAGAATGACATTGAAATTTTGATTGGAATAGCGTTGAATCTGTATATTGCTTTTGGAAGGATGGCCATTTTAATAATGTTTATTCTTCCAATCCACGAGCAGGGGATGTCTCTCCATTTCTTTGTGTCTTCTTCTATTTCTTTTAACAGTGTTTTATAGTTTTCTTTGTATAGGTCCTTTACCTCTTTTGTTAGATTGATTCCCAAATATTTGATTTTTTTTGTTTCAATAACAAAAGGGATGGTTTTTTTGATTTCTTCTTCTTCAGATTTATTGTTTGTGTATAGGAAGGCTACTGACTTTTGCGTGTTGATTTTGTATCCTGCCACTTTACTGAACTGATTGATGAGTTGAATTAGCTTTTCTGTGGAGTTTTTGGGGTTCTCTATGTATAATATCATATCGTCTGCAAATAGTGATAGTTTGACTTCTTCTTTTCCTATTTGGATTCCTTGGATGTCTTTCTCTTGTCTTATTGCCCTGGCTAGGACTTCCAGTATTATATTGAAAAGCAGTGGTGAGAGTGGACATCCTTGTCTTGTTCCAGATCTTAATGGAATTGCTTTCAGCTTTTCACCATTGAGAATGATACTGGCTGTTGGCTTGTCATAGATGGCCTTTATGATGTTGAGGTATGTTCCTTGTATCCCAAGAATTTCAAGGGCTTTTATCATGAATGGGTGTTGCACTTTGTCGAAAGCTTTCTCAGCATCTATTGATATTATCATATGGTTTTTATATTTCTTTTTGTTGATGTGTTGGATAACGTTGATTGATTTTCGGATGTTAAACCATCCTTGTGCCCCTGGAATGAATCCAACTTGGTCGTGGTGAATTATCTTATGGATACATTGTTGGATTCTGATGGCTAAAATTTTATTGAGGATTTTTGCATCAGTGTTCATTAGGGAGATTGGCCTGTAGTTTTCCTTTTTTGTGTTGTCCTTGTTCGGTTTTGGTATTAGTGTAATGTTGGCTTCATAGAACGTGTTTGGTATTGTCCCTTCCTTCTCAATTTTTTGGAAGAGTTTGTGAAGGATAGGCACTAATTCATCTCTGAATGTTTGGTAGAATTCATTTGTAAATCCATCAGGTCCTGGGCTTTTGTTTTTGGGGAGGTTTTTAATTACCATTTCAATTTCGCTAATTGTAATTGGTCTGTTTAGGTGTTCTATTTCTTCTTTATCTAGCTTTGGGTGATTGTAGAGTTGTAGGAATTTGTCCATCTCCTCTAGATTGTTAAACTTGTTTCCATATAACTGTTCATAGTAGTTACTGATTATTCTTTTGATTTCTGCTGTGTCCGTTGTGATTTCTCCTCTTTCATTGATGATCCTGTTTATTTGTGCTTTCTCCCTTTTTTCCTTTGTGAGCCTGGCTAGGGGTTTGTCTATTTTATTGATTTTTTCAAAGAACCAGCTCTTGGTTTCATTGATCTTTTGGATTGTTTTTTTAGTTTCAATTTCATTTATTTCTGCTTTGGTTTTTATTATTTCTTTTCTTCTACTGGTTTTGGGGTTTTTTTGTTGTTCTTTTTCTAGATCTTTGAGCTTCGAGATTAGGTTGTTTCTTTGAGTTCTTTCTTGTTTCTTGATGTGAGCTTCTATTGCTATATATTTTCC
The DNA here is from genome assembly GCF_014898055.3 of Talpa occidentalis. Taxonomy (NCBI): domain Eukaryota; kingdom Metazoa; phylum Chordata; class Mammalia; order Eulipotyphla; family Talpidae; genus Talpa; species Talpa occidentalis. The sequence continues at coordinate 55,631,540 of NW_023603184.1, forward strand.
TCTTATTACTGCTTTTGCTGCATCCCATACATTTAGGATATTGGTGTCCTCCTTGTCGTTCAATTCAAAAAATTTTTTAATTTCCTCTTTGATCTCCTCATTAGTCCAGTGGTCTTCCAGTAGTGTGGTTTTTAATCTCCATGAGGTAGGAAAGTTCCTTGCCTTCTTTTATGGTTTATTTCTAGTTTGATGCCTTCATGGTCAGAAAAGATGGTTGATATGATTTTAATCTTGGTGTATCTGTTGATGTTTGTCTTGTGCCCCAGTATGTGGTCGATCCTGGAGAATGATCCGTGTGCGCTTGAGAAAAATGTGTACTCCGTTTTTTTGGGGTTTAGTGTTCTATAGATGTCTGTTAAGCCCAATTGCTCTAGGTCCTTATTTAGAGCTTTGGTTTCTTTACTTATTTTTTGTCTTGTTGATCTATCCATTGTTGATAGTGGTGTGTTGAAGTCTCCCACTACGTATGTGTTTTCTCTGATGTCTGTTTTCAGAGAGGACAACAGTTGTCTGATATATTTTGGTGCTCCTTCGTTTGGTGCATATATGTTAATGAGTGTTATTTCTTCTTGAAATATTGTCCCCTTGATCATAATGTAGTGACCATTGGGGTCTCTTTTTATCTTTTTGAGTTTGAAATCTGTTTTATCTGATATAAGTATAGCTGTTCCTGCTTTCTTTTTTGGCCCATTTGCTTGTAGGATTGTTTTCCATCCTTTAACTTTGAGCCTATTTTTATCTTTTGTAGCTAAATGTGTTTCCTGTAGACAGCAAAAGGTTGGGTTTTGTTTCTTAATCCAGGCTGCAACTCTGTGTCTTTTTATTGAAGAGTTTAGTCCATTTACATTTAGAGTTAATATTGATATGTTAACATCTGTATTTGCCATTGTGTTTGTCTTTCCTTTGATTTTATTTATTTATTCTTTTAATAACTTTTTTTTTTTTTTGGCCTTCTTTCATTGTTATTCGTCCCTCTGAGGTTCTGGCTTTAGGACTCCTTGTAGTATTTTTTGGAGTGGGGGTTTAGTTGCAATGAAATTCTGGAGTTTCTGTTTGTCTGGGAAGGTCCATATTCTTTCTTCAAAGAGGAAGGAGAGCTTTGCGGGATAGAGTATTCTTGGTTGGCATCTGTTTTCTTGGAGTCTGTTGACTATGTCCCTCCACTCTCTCCTTGCCCGTAGTGTTTCTTCGGAGAAGTCTGATGTCAGCCTGATTGGCTTTCCTTTGAATGTTATCTGTTTCTTCCCTCTTGCCAGCTTCATTATTTTTTCCTTGTCCTGGATTCTTGGGAGCTTTACTATTATGTGTCTTGCTGTATTTTTTCTTTCGTCGTGGAAGTTTGGTGTTCTTCTTGCTTCTTGTATATCAATTTTCAGCTCCTTCTTCACATTTGGAAAGTTCTCTTCAATTATCTCTTTGAATATTTTCTCTGTTCCTACTTCTCTCTCCTCTCCTTCTGGTATTCCTATAACTCTTATATTTCCTTTCCTCATGGAGTCAGATAGTTCCCGAAGTCTTTCTTCATTCTTTTTCCTTCGTACTTCTCTTTCCTTTTCTGTTTTGGTTCTTTTATTTCTGTGTCTTCAAGAGCACTTATTCGTTCTTCCATTTCATCAATTCTGCTTTCATTGCTTTTCCCAGAATTCTTTAGTTCTTCCACTAATTCTTTGATCTCCTGCATTTCTTTTACTTCCCTCTTTAGGGACTCAATTTCATTCTTCTGATCGTTGATTATTTTTCCCTTATCATTGTTTTCCTTTATGACTTCTGTCAGTTTTTTAATCACGGCAATTTTAAATTCTCTTTCTGGAAGGCTCAGAAGTTCTTCCAAGTTACTGTCGTTGCAATCTGAGGGCTGGTTTTCTTTTTGTGGTGTGCTTTTTTTCTGGAGAGTTGCTAGGTTGCGTGTGGTTCTTCTCCTCCCTACTGTCTGTTTTCTAATTTGCCGTATGCGTTGGGACACTGTGTAGTTGGGACTGGCCGGCATCTTGGGTGAGCTTCTCTGCTCCCCTCTGGTTCCTCCAGGAGTCATCTGTCAGTTTCAAGCAGTCTTTATTGGAGAAAGGTCCCTGTCCTAAAATGTCGATGTGGGGACACACTCCCCTGTGCGCCTGGTCTGCCCCGGCGGTGGGTTCCTGCTCCCCCACTGGGCTTGGACTGCAGGCCAGAGGGGGTCTGGCGTGGGCGAACTTCCCCCGCTCACCTCTGGCTCCTGAGGAAGCCTTCTGCAGGTAGTCTTTACTGAAGAAATGTCCCTGTTCTAAAATGGTGATGTGGGACACACTCCCTGCGCGTACGGTGTCAGGCACACTCTTCTGCGTGCCTGGTCTGCCCCGGCTGTGGGCGCTCGCTCCCCCTGTGGGCTCAGACTACTGGTCGGAAGGGGCCAGGCGTGGTCTAACTCCCCAGCTGGCCACTATCTCCTTCAGGAGCCTGTGCTGGCTACAAGTCGCTAGGTGGCGCCAGAGATCTCTCCTAGAGCCCTTGGGGAGATGATTATCCACCCCGTGGGGCAGGGAGCAGAGCGGGGATGGTAGGGTACACCTCAACGGCTTTGGGGTGCTGTGTCTGCCTTGTGCCCCACCGTCGTGCGGAACCCACGCCCCTAATTTCGTGCCCCGGGTCTCAGTTCCAAAGCCCTCAGTTCCAGGACGCGGGCTGTAGCCCAGATCAGTGGCGCGGGAATGGCGCCTTTTGAATCCCGCTCCCCTGCCTGGGCGCCTGGTTCCTGCTCACTCCGGGAGGGCCTCCGCGCGTCTCCCCGCAAGCCTAGGTCGTCTCCCGGCAAGCCTAGGTCGCAGGCGCGGGGACCTGGGCAGCTGCGATCCGATCCGCGCAATCCGCGCCGCTTTCCCCGCGCAATCCCGTTCCGCGTCTGTTTTTTCCGGCGCGCCGCTTGCGCAGGCTTACCGGGCGGCCGGGGCTGTGTGCTGGGGCTGGTCTCCTCCTGGGCGGGGCTCTCTGCAATGGCGCCCAGAGCTCACCTCCGCGGCGGATCCTGCGGGGGTTCTCCACAGCTCCCGTTCACAGGGTGTGGTGGCTGCAATAGTTCCTTTCCACTCACAGTCCCGCTTGCTGCGTCCTTTGTTCTTGTTGGCAGTTTTAGTTTGTCGTTTTCCTCCTCTCTGCGGGTCGGAGAGTGCCGCCTCTGTGGGCCCCCCCCCTTATTTTGACTCTAGTCCTTCTTCTCCTGGCTCCTCCCTCCCCCCCACCTTAGTGTGTGTCTCTGGTTTATAGTTGCTTGTGGATTTTGATTTTTACTTTGTATTGATTAGTCTTTTTCCTGGTCTCTTATTTAGGTTTTCTAAATTCCTGCTATGAGTGAGACCATCTGGTATTTTTCTTTTTCTTCTGGCTTATTTCGCTGACTTTTTAATACAGACAGGAAGGGCCTGTTCAGTTGCTGCTCTTGGTCTCTGGGCATGCCCTTGTGGAAGGTGCTCATCTAAGGTGTGGGGAACACGGAGCTGTTAGGCTGCATATGGGTCAGGGGCTGAGAGGAGCAGGTGAGCCATCCTATAACCTGTTGCCAAGGCAAGTTCAAGGTTGTTCAAGATGGGGTTCTATTCCTGTTCTCTTCCACTGATTTATTGTTTGTCTCTATGATATTACTACACAGTCTTAAAATTAACTGTAGTTTATAATAAATCTTGAGATCAGAGAGTATTATTCCTCAGGATTGTCTTTTTCCAAGTTGTTTTCGATATTCTAAGGTTCTTTGCTTTTATGTATGAATTTCATAATCAGTTTGTCAATATGTACAAAAATTCTGCTGGGATTTTGTTGGGGATTATATCAAATCTCTTGATCAATTTGTAGAGAATTGCTATCTCGGCTATATTGAGTCTTCTGATCCATGAACATGATAAATGTCTTCTTTAATTCCTCTCAGCAGCACTTCATAATTTCCAAATATTTTTTAGTCAGATTTATCCCCAAGTGTTTCATATTTTCTGGTGGTATTATATCTGTTATTTTTAAAATTTCAATTTGTGATTGAATTTCATAAATTCAACTTATGTGTTTATTGCTAGGATATAGAAATACAATTGGATTTTTTTATATATTGATATTGTGACCTGCAAACTTGTTAAATTCACTTATTAGTTGTAGTGATTTAAAAAAACTTTCACTAGATTTTCTACATAAATGATCATGTCATCTTTGAAGAGACTTTGCTTCTTTCCAATCTGGATACCGTATCTTTCTCTTTCTTGCTGAACTCTGCTGACTGGAACCTGCAGACCTATGTTGATGGACGGGGTGTCAGCAGGCATTCTGTCCCGTTCTTGATTCAGGACTATGGTCAACCCCTCATAAATGGAGGATGTTTCTGTAGGCATTCTATTAATGTACTTGATGCAGCTGAAGAAGTTTCCTTTTATTCATACTTTGATGAGGTTTTTTTAAAAATCAGGAATGGATATTGGATATTTTTATTTTTTTTAAAGATATATTTATTTATACAAAAACTGGGGTACAGACCAGATGCGTGGGAGGGTGAGAGGATTAACCAGAGCCAGAGTGGGGAACAGAACAGGCAGACTGACCAAATACACTGCTGAGGGGAGCAGTGGGCGCGGCAGGAGAGGTCTGCGCACCATGTGGGTCCCTCGCCTGTGGCTGGGATAGAACTGGCACTGTGGAGGCTGCGGGCAGATTTGCAACCCAGCGCTCAACCGCTGCGCCACCAGGGGAGGCCCAATATTGGATATTTTTAAATGCCTTTTCTGCATCTATTGAGATGAGCATTTTGCTTTTTGTTTTTGTTAGTATGGGTCCAATATGGGTCTGCAGGGTCCAGTCAGCACAATGCAGCAAAAAAAAGAAAAGAAAAGAAGAAAAGAAGAAAAGAAAAAAAAAAAAAAAAAAAAAGAAAAGAAAAGAAAAAAAAAAAAAGAGAAAGAAGGAAAGGAAGACAAGGGACAATGTATCCAGATTGGAAAGAAGCAAACTCTCTTCATACACGGCATAATCATCTATGTAGAAAATTTAGTGGACGTTAATATAAGTTGATTTTTGAAAGGTATACAAACCTTGCTTTCCTGGGCAAAAAACCCTCTTGATCATCATGTGTTATTGTTTTTACATATTGTTTTGATTTGATTTACTAAGATTTCAAGAATTTTTATATCTATATTCACAAAGGATATTGATCTACAATTTTATATTCATGGCATGTTTTTTTTTGTGGTTTTGTTATCAAATCCAGAGTAATGCTGACTTTATACAGTCATTATTCTCCCCTTTTCAGTTATTCTGAATAATTTGTATAGGACAGTTATTTCTTCCTTAAATGTGTGGTAGTATGAATGTGAATCTATTTGGGTCTGGAGTTTTCTCTATGGATAAATTTGATCTACAATTCAGTTTTTTTTAAATTGATAAAAGGATATATATATATATATATATATAAATAATTGTACTAATTTCCTAATGTTTTTGTAACAAAGTACCATGGCATAAAACAATAGAAATTTATTGTCTCAGTTCTGAAGGCTAAAGTCTAAAATGAAGGTGTTGGTAAGGTTGGTTTCTTTCAGAGGCTCTGAAGAAAAATCAGTTTCATGCCTCTGTCCTTGCTTCTGATAGTTGCTTACAATTCATGGCATTCCTTAGTTTAAAGTTCCTTTACTCTGGTTTCTGTGTCTGTCTTCACAGGATGCTCTCCTTTGTGTTTCTCTGTGCTCAAATTTCCCTCTTCCTAGAAAGACTACATTCATTGGTTTTAGGACCCAATCTAATCTTACCTGGATTACATCTGCAAAGATCTTATTTCCAATCAGGCCACATTGACAGATTTCATAGTTTTTTACAGTAAACATAGTTTTTTTTTTGGAGGGGAACACCATTCAACTAGTGCAACAGTTTTTTTTATTGTCCTTTTAGTATGTGTAGGAGCTGTAAAAAATCACTTTCTCTCATTCATGATTTTCATGAATGTTTAACTCACCTCTCTCTCATCTGTTTGGAGGTTTAACAATACTAGTAATCTTTCCAAGGAACTAGTTTTTGGTTTCATTGATTTAGTTCTATTTCTTGTCTACTTTCTGTTTTTATTATTTCCTTTCTTCTACTTATTTTGGATTTATTTTTCTTTGGTCTAGTTTCAGAAGGGAAAAACAGATAATTATGTTGATACCACTCATCTGTTTAAATGTAGGTGTTTAGTGCTATAAATTTTCTCCAAGTACTCCTTTAGTGGCATTCCACAAATTTCAGTATGTTGTGCTTTTGTTTTCATTGAGTTGAGAAGAATTTCTAGTTTAACTTTTGATTTCTTCTTTACTTTTTTATGTGCTTTTTAGAAGTTTATTAGTTTCCCATTATTTGGAAAATTTTTACATACTCCTGTTACTGGTTTTTGATATAATTCCTTTGTGAAAAAGAATAGACTTTGTGTACCTTCAGTCCTTTGAAACTTATACATAATTGTTTTGTAATATAGAATGTGGTTTATCCAAGTAAATGGTACACTTGAAAAGAATGTGTATTCTGCTTGTGTGGGCAGAAGAGCACTCTATAAATAATTTTTGGAAAAGGTTGGTTGATAGAACTAATGATTGTCTACTTATTCTGTCAATTATAGTTATAATGTTTATAGTTATAAACTATAAACAATATATAGTTTATATATTGTTCCATGAAGTTCTATTAGATTTTTTCATGTAATTTGAAGTTCTCGTAACTGCTTCATTATTATCATTATTATGAAATGAAAGATTTGGTCCATGATATTTTTTGTTGCTCTGAAATCTACTTTATTTGGTATTAACATAGGTCCTCCAGCTTTTAATATTTTTTGCTTAGTGTTAGCATAGTCTATCTTTTTTTCAGTCCGTTTTCTTTTAAATTATTTGTTTCTGTATTTGAAACACACTTCTTGTAGTTAGCATAGAGTTGGATCTTGCTTTTTTTATCTAACCTGAAAATATCTGCCATTTAATTGGGAGTATTTAATCGATTTACATTTAACGTGATTGTTGATATTCTTAGGTTTTAATTCTGCTTATTTTTATTTTTCTGCTTGTCCCATCTCATCTATTCCCTTTTTCTCTGCTTTACTTGTGACTTATTAAATATTTTACAAATGATCTTACGTCATTTTTTTTTTTGGTTTTATTTTGCTATTTCTGTTATTGCTTTAAGTTCTATAGCCTACAACTCTAACTTACCTGGCTTTGATCTGCACTTGGGCAAGCCTGTGCCTCCTAAAATTTTGTGCCCTGGGTGACTGTTATGCTTCACCCTATTCATGATTTTTTATGTCCTTCTCTGCTGATTTTAACATCTGTGTCAGTTGTGGGTTAGATTTGATTGACCAATTGTTTCCTTCATTGACAGTTCTATTTCCTTGCTCTTAGCCTATATGCTAATGTTTTATTCATGCTAATAGATATAAGTTTTACCTTGTTGGGTCCAGGGTATTTTCATGCCTTCTTAAGTGTTCTTGAACTTGGTTTTGGGATATAGTTAAGTATATGGAAACATCTTTATCCTTTGGATCTTGCTTTGAATTATTTATTTTTTTTTTTTTAAGAGCAGTGCTCAGTCTTGTCTACACTCTTATTGAGACCTTCTGAATCTTGAGAGTTTCAATATGATTAATGTGTGACATTCACTATTTCTAGGCATTGTTGTCTCCAATTCTCTGGGGTTTTTCTTTTCTTGGCTTGAAGCAGCATGTAGGTCAAGAAGCATGCACCCGCCAAGATTTCAGCTGAAGATTTGAGGTGGATCCTCTATAGTAACTGAGTTTTATTCTGCACCAATTCTCTCCTGCCCAGTGCTGTTCTGTGCTTTGGCTCAGAAATTTCTCCAGGCTGGTAAGCTAAGGAAATTTTAGGGCTCACTTCATTTCCATCTCAATCTCTCCAGAATCATTATCTTTTGTTGCCTTAAGTACAGTCTTGCAAATCTTTGTTTTATTTGTCAGTTTCTGCTGCTGTTTTATTTCAGGTGGGAGTGTAAGGCCAGTCCTTGCTACCTCATCTTGGTTGACACATAGATACCCTTGTTCCTGGTATTAAAACCCAGTTTTATGTATACGTGCCACTTCTGTTTAAAATATACCTTCAGGTGCTACATAGAGAAGTTCAAATTTATATCCTCTTCCATTTGTCTCATCAGAAGTATGCTCTCATCTTCCAAAACCTTTAAACTCTTATTTTGTTACTTGAAAGTCAGAGCATAATTCTCCTGTTGATATTTAAATTTTTCTTTTACCTTTAGTGCAATTATTTGTCAATAAGTTGTTATAAATTCCTATGAGTGGCTTCACCACAGATGAATAGAAATGATGGCTTTTGAACATGCTTTATTTGCTCACTTCAAGCACATCACACATAATGCATCATGTTTAGGAATGTTGCAAGATAGAATGAAAAGTGCCTAACATTTTGAATAAGACAGATCTGACCTTTTTGATTCCAGGCATGTCAAACTGAGCTCCCCTTTTCTTTAATACCTACTTTGTGAACATTATGTGAGACATGTGAAGTCTTGAATCATTAAGTAGGTGCTAATAGCTCTTCCTTGCTGCACCTTTCCCCATCTTTACTGGACCCTTCCTCATCTTCGTTTTATCTAATTTCTTTTGGTCAAAATAAATCACGTACAATAGAACATCTGGGTTATTCCTAAAATACACTGTTATCTCTCAAGGGGCTTGCATTACATGGGCATATTGATATTGTCATGTAGTCAATTTTGGGGGTAGTATTTTACTATATGGAGGTGTTTGCGTCTGGGACTGTCTCCAATGGTGGATCAGCTTTTCCTGCACATTTGTGGAGTGAGAACTCCTTAAAGTAGCAAAGATCTCACAGGAATCAAGAGATGGTGAGATCTGGCCCCTGCTGGAAGGAGGGGAGAGCTGGTGGCCTCTGGGTGCTGGGGACAGTGATGGAATGGCGTCACAGAACTGGTGTGGTGAGGCTGGATTTGGAGCTCATCTGTCTTGGCTCTGGATTCTGTGCTTATTCTTTGTTGGGAATAGTTCTGCCATTGCTGAGATGTGAGTCACACAAGTGACAAAGGATTATTAGAATCTGCTGGGGTTCATCTGGACTGTGACTCAAGTAGCAGGGGACTCAGAAATGCTTTTAGCATCGTCTCAATCTGTAAGCAGCAAAGAGGATAAGCAGAATCACCCAATTGTGTCTGTTCTCTTCTCATGTCTAAGACAAAGGCTGCCAAGCTCAATTATGCCCTTAGTCCCCACTGCTATGAATTCACAGTTCCGTGTTTCCTTCCCCTCCTTTAAAAAAACAAAGCAAGCTGCACATTTTCTCCACTAATGGAAATGTAAAAGCCAGAAAATAAGAAAGAGGAATATTTAAAGTCCCATAATCCTCCTACCAAAGATAAACACTGTTAACATTTTGGGATACTTTTTCCCAATTATAAAAATATCAAGTAAGATTTCTTAGTTTTCTGACTCTTTTTGCATATTATAACCATATTTCATATACGATTTGATATTCTGCATCTTTCATTGTAAAGTCGGACACTTACCTTTACTTATAACAGAAATTTTTAAAATAGTTATATAAATTCTTAATAAAAATAATTTTAATAGATGCAAAATGTCCTATTCAGGCAACATATTAGGGTACTTAACCAATTGGACATGTAACTTTTACTGTAATTGAATTTGAGAACTGAAATTAGTAGAAAAAGGTTTAGAATGTCTGGTAACATTGTTTTCTGTTTTAAACTATTACATGAGCATTGTAAAAACATGCCAGGAGAAAAATGGTCAAATGTTCAAGGGAATAGAAAATAAGAGGCAAGATTCTCTTTTAGCACCTACTTCCTGGCTCTTCACATACTTTTACCATTTATAGTTTTTGTTTTTATGGAAATTGCCTCTCTAGCTATAAATAAGAATTACTAAATTTCTAAACTTTTTATGGTGACTTTGGTCCTAGTATTCAGTAGCAGCAAAGGTTATCAGTCCAGCTAGCTAAGGTGGACAGATATCACGTCCAGATATCATGCAGATCCTAAAGTTATTTGTATACAGACTTTACAATAACTATGGCCTTGAGCATGCCTCTATTCTTGATTTATCAGCTAAAAAGCATGTGTTCAATCCTCACCAATAAATCAAGGGACTTAGCTCAAAATAGCCAGTATTTCTCCTCACTTCCTCCTCCTCCTCCCAATTACTAATGTTTCTATTATTTTCTGAGATCATACTCATTCTTCCAAATTTGAGTTATAGTCTTGTACCTCTGTTTATTGAGTCATACACTTAGGATTATCTTGTGATTTCCCCCATCAAACACCAGAAAAAAAAATCTGTACACATTGCTTCTCCCCATTTTTCTTTCTTTTCCCCCATATGCAATTTGTTGAAATACACCACTTTTTTATATGCCGGCGTTGATAATACTTATCCTTTCTTAAGGTTTTCAGTGAGGCTATTGCTGGCCTGAGATTATTTTCAGAGCTGCAATCAATAGAGTTGTGCTAAAATTCAAAATCCAAGGGAAATCCCAACCCAAGAAAAAATCACAAAGAATAAAAATAAATCAGATGCTTGCCCAACATGAGGAAACCAGGAACGACTGGGAGCGAGGTGGAGTGGTGTCGATGTGTTTTCTATGCCCATCCTGTGGAAGGCTACGGCTCTCAAGAGTGAAGTTCATTGGCGCTGGGGTAAGAGAAACCTTTGCTGGGCTCTCTTCCTCTGCCTGTCATCCCTGCCAGCACAGTGGACTCTTTCTTCTCAGAGGCTGTTGTGTGCAGGTCCAGGGCCTGCTCCAAGGTGGCCACTCCTGGGGTGGCTGGCAGTCGATAGCTGCCCTGCTGATGGGGTCCAGGCCTGGGATCCAGGCCGGCTGAGTCGCTTCCTCTGCTGACTGCTGTCATGTGTCCGCGGAGAGGATGGGCGGCTTGGATCTTCAGCATTCTGGTGTGAAGATGGGTAGAATAATGCCTCGGTCACAGAGCTCACACAAGAGATGAGTGTAATAGGTGCCAGGGTAAAGCCTGGCAAAATGTGGGGCTCTTGCAATGAGCAGAACCCCAGTTCTCAAGCAGTCACATGGCACCTGTGCCCTCTCCCACTGTCTGAATTGAGGGTCTGTGTCTGCATGTTGCGGTCACCGTCTGAATCTCTGGGGATAGGCAGTGACAAAACAGACAGGAATCCTATCCTTAGGGAGCTGGAAGTCATTAGAGGGAGAAGAACAAGAAGCAAAATCAATGCCATTCATCGCGTGGTGTCTTGGAGGGTGGTGAGGGTGATGCAGGAAGACAGAGCAGGGCTGTGATGAAAGGGGCTCCCATTCTGTCCTCCTTTGATCTCCTCCCCCCTCTTCCCTTCTTCTCGTGTCCATGCCGTTTCCAGTAAGAAGCAGCAGGTGCACTGAGAGGAAAGGGAGTGTTTGCTGAGCTCCTATCAAACGATGGAGGGAGGAGGAGGGAAGCAAAGCAGGAGCACCCGGCTCCTGGCATGTAGACATTCTGGGGAGTGTCCCTTGCAAATCCCTCAGCCTCCAGGAAGACACCTCACACCTGGGCTGCTTTGGCATCTGATGAAAGGAATCTTCCTTCCTTGGTGGGTGCTTGCTGGCAGCCTGCCTGCCTCTCAACATGAGGCGAGGTGGTGCCTCAGGCTCTGGGACAGGCGTCTCTGCCGGTGGCTTGTCCCTTCAGTCCTCAATTGACCCACCCAGCCTTGTGTTGCAACAAGAAACTCCACTTTCTCTCTGATGGTGGAGGCCTGGCCTGAGGCTGCCTTGCTCATTCAGTAGGTGCCGACTGAATGTGCCCAGCTGTGCTTGGGTAGGGCCTGCTGGGCACCGCTGGGCACAGAACAGGCCCCGTGGGTCAGGACTGGCCTCCATCATTGTCTTCACTTGTCTGAGGAGAGAGCAGCAGCCAGAGCTCTTCGGGGTGCGCAAGAGGAGCTGGGGCCGGAGAGCAGTGCTGTCCTTGCGGGGGGCACATGCCGGCCACACGGAAAGGGATGGGGTGGGACTGGCCCTGGGATGATGGGAGAAGAGAATCGAGTTATTTTCTGGACAATTGGGGATGTCTTTTCCTTATTATTTTGCTCGAAATAGAATTATCTTTGGAAATCAGGTTGGACAGGCGGCGGGCACTCCTCCGGGCTGTCTGGAGGAGCTGGCTTCCCTGCCTCGACACTTTTATCCTTCCACAGGAAGAGAGTAACTTTCTGCTGGTTTGAAAGAACGTGGGCGAGATGAATGGGTGAGTTGAGGAAGGTGAGAGGGGGAGGCTGGGGGCAACCTAAGCCAAAGCAAAGCCTGGAGAGCCAAGCCTCCCAGTTAGAAGTGCAGAACCCACAGGGCTGAGGGACCACTTCAGGTCCTGCCGAGGGCAGTGAGTGTGTGCGCCCCCAGTGTCCCAAAGCACAGACCCTTGTCTTGAAGATGGGGAAAGCTTGGTGTGAAAACCATGGGAAATAGGAAAGGGTGAGGGAGGAAGAGAGTGTGGTAAGGCAAGGGTCGTGGGGAAACAGGAGGTTGCTGGGTCTGGGGCTTGGACTTGCTGCTCCCTGGAGCCGAGTCCCCGCAGTGCGCTGCTTGCCCATGGTAGAGGCGACGCCGCCTTCACCCCCTTCCCAAACAATAAAGAATGCTTGCGCTGTGATGGATGGGGTGACCAGTTTCTACACACAAACTGTGTAAACCTCACCACTCCTGCAATTCAAGGCTCAGACTTTTGGGAGCGATCCCACTGAGCCCCCCGGTGTGACAATTAAATCTCTCTCTCCCCCTCTCTGCGTGCAGTCTGATTTCTCTGGAAACTGCCGTAACATTTTTGGCTCCCTGACAGGGAATCCAGCCACGCTGGCCGCTTTGGCCACCGGTCTGGTGTTGGGCCGTGCCTGGCGATTCTGCCTTGAGTGAATGAGGTGGCTCACCACCGCCCCTTGTTGGATCCTCCTTCCTGAGGTGAGCAGAGCTGGGGCACCGCCTTCATGCCTGCTGGACTTGCAGAGAGGGGTGGACAGACAGACCCCATCAGGACTTCTGCATAAGGTAAGGCCCCGGGGCCGTGGTTCTAGTCAAGCCAGTGGATGGAAGGAGAGCCTCACCATCTCTCATGCCTCCTTACGGGGCCAGGAGGAGCTTCCTGCTGGGTGGAATGCATAACATCTGTTTGTGTGTGCATGTAATGGTCCCGCGACTTTGGTCACGGGAGCTGACTGGGCTTGTTCTGTGGTTCTGTGACAACATCATAAGGCCTGTAGGCAACCTTCCTCGACGGCTCCGGTCCAGGGCTTAGATGGGCTTGCCACAAGCCAAGACGCGCCTGTAAATCCTGTGAGGGATACGGCCAGACAAGAATGTGATTGATCCCCCCCACCCCTTCGTCATGGCATCGAACACAATGGGAGGGACTTGTAAAAACAAACCATGACTTGGTGTCTACGAGATTGTTCAGGAGTGCACCTGCAGTCCTGCCCAGCTCCCCTGTGAAAGAAATTGTTCTAACCAAACTCAGGGCTCAAATCAGTTCAGCCCCGATGGGTCAGCCCTGTCTCTCACTTTCATTTCTAGACTTAGACAGCCTCATCCTATCGGTCACCCTCCTCAGACAGTGCACAAAAACGCTTTAGTCCAGGGCTGGACTGAACTCAACCTGTTTTGCCTTAAGCTGCTGTTCCCTGGTGTCTGGACTGAAAAATCCCCTCCCAGCCCGGCCCTTAGTCACGCTCCATTTCACACCAACCTTGAGCCCAGTGCAGTCCCCATTGGTCTGCAACAGGACCCTATCTTAATAGAGTGCTGGTCGCCCTGGAATACTCCAGTGCTGCCAGTCAAAAAGCTGGGAGAGGCCAGATACCATCCTGCACACGATACCCCCTCAACATCTTTTGTCTCCACATCATGATTCAGCCTCTTTTTGCCTCCAATGGGAAAGCCCCTGAACACTTCAAAAGACTCAGTTAAGCTTGACAAGACTGCCTCAGGGGTTAAAAAACCAAAAACCAAAAACAAACAAAAGACAAAAAAAACCTCTCCGTTCAGGTAGGCCTTGCTGTAGCACTCTGAGCCCTCATCTACACCTTTCAACTGGCAAAAAGGTCAGTGACAGATTCTCACCATTGTTTGTCACAATCCACATGCATGGGGCATTTTAGATGCAGGAGGAAAGAGCTAAAATCCTCCAGTTGCTAGAAGCAGCCTGGTGTCTGGCCAAACTGGCAGTCATTCAGTGCCTGGAACATCAAAAAGGAAATCTCTCAACTGCTAGAGAAAGTCTGGAGTCTGGTTAAAGTGGTGGTTATTCATTATTAACCAGAGGGCCAACCTGAAAGCAGACCAGCAGGCCAGGACCCTCCAAAGCCCGCAGCCCCTGGACGGGGGCGGCGTCTACATCTACAGGTCCGCCGCAATCCTGGTGTTTGGGGAGCAATTCAGGCAGGTGTCAGCACAAAGAAAACTGTGTCCTTAGTCCAGGTTGTGGAGCCCGCACAAGGGCAAGACAAACTCGGGTGCCAAGCTAGTGCCAGAGGCCCCCCACCATGGCGCCAGGACTGCCGTGGGGCCCCCGCTCCTCGCCCAACACCAGGCAGAGCTCCTCCTCCTGGCAGCCCTCCAGCTTGGCCAGCTTCTGCCAACAGCCATCCAGGTCCTTACCGCCTGGGATGCTGGGGTCCCTAAGAGCTGCCACTGGTGCACAGTGTGATGTCTGCAACCAAAAAGCAGCAGATGCCGCACCCCCTGAGCTTCTCAGCCTGCAGGGGTCACTTAAATTGCTTGAGTTCACGGATCTCGCCTAGGTGGACCTGCAGCTGTCAACTCACCTCCTAAATGAGGTGGCCTCACTGCACCAGAGCGGCCAGGCACACCGCCTCCTCCTGCTGCAGGTGCCACACCAGCTCCTCCTCGCCCAGTGCTGCCATCTCCTCATCCGTCAGCTACCCCACACTGCCCACCTTGGGCCCCCATGGTGGCTCGGCTGAGACATCACCTGCCCTCCCTGCGGCCTGGAGCCTCCAGTGCTCAGGCCCTGGCTCTGCAGGCGGCCAACGACAGCCGCGCTCACAGGACATGGAGGACGGCTTGCTTCAGAAATAGAGGAAACTCCAGAGGAGTGATGGCTCCTGCCACATGGATGAGCTTTTGCTCGTGTGTGCCACAGGACACTGGTCAGTGGCCTCGGCCCCTCCAGGGATACAGCATGCGGGCTCCTCCCTGCTGAAAGACCTGTAGGTGATGTCACAGCAGTCACACTTTGCAGAGGCTACCAATGCTTACTCGTTCTGATCTGCATCTCCTCCGGGCCTTACTCCAAGCACTGCCGAGTCAAGCCAGCCTGCCCCAAGACACCAAAGAAGTGGACGGCCAGCCTGGACCCTACAAACCACCCAGGCTCACCCTGCAGAGAGACCCGGCCGTCCGACTGCTTGTCCCCCCGGTTGTCTGACTGCTTGTCTCCTCGGCAGTCTGACTGCTTGTCCCCCGGCCATCCTACTGCTTGTCCCCCGGCCATCCTACTGCTTGCAGCCCTCGGAGTTTCCTCTGGGATAGGCTCAGGGGTAGCAGGTCACGGTCCTCTCCCAACAAGTCAATGGAGACCTAAGTAATGTGCGCAGTCTTTACTGATACTCCCCAGCACTTTGCAGGGGTGTGTAAAGAGGAGAAATGAAGCCGGAAGTTGCTGGGTCTGCTGCTCAGACTCTGCTGCTTGCAGCAGAAGGTCCCTGCGGTGCGCTGCTTGCCTGCAGTAGTAGCCACGGCTACCTTCACCCCCTTCCCAAACTATAAAGAAAGTCTATGACTGACGGGTGACAAGCTTCCTCTCACGAACTGCATAAACCTCGCCACTCCTGCAGTTCGGGGCTCACGCTTTTTCGCCCCGCTGAGCCCGCAGGTGTGATAATTAAATCTCTCCGCCCGCCTCTCTGAGCGCGTCTGATTTCGCTGGGACATTGCTGTAACAGTGGGGCGGGAACGGGGGTGCCGAGACCCTGGGTGGCAAGACTAGCTAGGCAGAGAGAAGGAACACCAGCTGGCTTGGTCACCGCCGCACTCAGCTCCCCCATTTGGAAGAGTGAAAGCCGCTGTGCTTGGCTGGTGCAGGCAGCAGGCCCCGGAGGCTCTGCGCTGTCCCTGTGGTCTTTGGTGCCTCCAGACCCTGCATGCGAGAGGGAGACTTCGCCCGGGCGTGGCTGCCAGGCCTTGCTATTCCCCGGGGAGGCCACACCTCTGGCCCAGGTAGACCAGGCCCTCGGTGTCCTCCTCTCTGGCTCTCTCTCCCTGCAGGGGTCGCAGTCCAGGCCTGGCGTTGTCCATTGGAGGGGATCAGAGTGGGCAGAGCACCCTGGCCGGGTCTGGAACCAGGAAGCACAGTGCAGGCGAGTAAAAATTCCCAGAGCGCTCTCACTGCTGGGGCCTTGACTGTCAAATTGTTATAGAGCAACCCCGATATTAAACGGGTTCCTGGCTGTGGGTCCTCACCCGCGCGCTTTAAAGGGACTTATGAATACTCTACTACAGACACACGCAAAAGGGTTAATAAAAGGTTTATTTACAAGAGAAAAAGAAATAAGGAAAATGTACAACTCAGGGAGAAAATAGGGAAATAAAGTCTTTAATGCGTCCTACCCGATCCGACGACCTGGAAACCCCAAAGTCACTCTCAGAGCTAGACGGACGCCGCGAGCTGGCCGAGGGCCCCAAAATGGAGAGAGCCCCCAAAGCCCACGTGTCTGCCTTTTGTATCCACCTGGCTGCTTAACCCCACCCTCAGGTCCCAGCCACCTTCCCTTTGGTGGTGATGGGATTTGGAGTTCCCAGTGTCTTTGGCTTTGACCTGGGGTGGGGGTGGAGTCCACAAAGCCTGTATGGAATTTGCTTTGGGACTGCCTTTTCCCCCTAACAAAATGAGGGAAATCTGTGCACATCCCACAGTCAGAGTATTAATGAAAACAGCCCACAAAGGACTCAGCGCGGTGCCCAGCACAGGCACCTTCCTGGGGGTGGAGCTGCTGGGCATGCAGTGGGGTGTGTCCCTCCCTGTCTATGGAGGCCTGATTCGGGGAGTGGGGCTGGGAGGGAACAGGTCTGCATTGGCCTCTCTGGAGGCACATCCAGCCTTCATCATCCAGCTGGCCCTGACCCCAGCTCATACACTCCTACATCTTCAGGGCTCAGGACCAGCCCACACGGCTTGTTCTCTGGTCTGTGCCTGCTCTGGTCCAGGCCCTGGGGGGACATGGAGCAGTGACCTCAGACCGTAGGACGGTGCCCGAGTTCGGTGGTCAGGCAGAAGGAAGAACAGGGACCTGCAGAGCCAGGTAGAAGGGTGCTCAGGTGTGCAGGGCTGAGTTGGGGCATCCTCTTAGATGCACAGGAAAGACACAGGAGTGTAATGGCAGGTGGGGCGGGTTCCTGGATGTGGCGCAGCAGGAGCAGAGGCCTGTAGGTCAGAAGACAAAGCTCTGTGCCACAGCTCCATGTTGGGAGGATCCAGGGGGAGGACAGAGAGCTGGAAGGCAGGACTCGCATTCCAAAGGGAGGGACATGTTCTGGGGGCTGACTCCACCACCTGTGGGGATGGTAAGGAGGAGTGTGCCCAGGCATTGGACTCCTGTGCTGTCCTGCCAGCTTAGTCCTGGGGTCACCAGATGGCTGAAAGCTGCTGCTCCCAGCCCCCATGGGTGTGCTGTGTTCAGCTCTGAGCTGACCGCCCCTGCCTGCTCTCCCCGGCTGTGAGCACCTTCCATCTGGCTTCCTGCGAGGCTGCTGGCACCTGGCATAGGTGCTGCGCTGTGCCTGATGTGTGCACTGCCTGGATCAGGGCAGAGTTTCAAAACCTCAGGGAAACATTTCCTAGTCCATTTTTAAAAACTAAACATTAAAAAATAGAAATACTTAAAAACAAAACCCCAACAACCTCAGGGGAAGCCTTTACAAAAGGCAAGAGTCAAAAGAGCATAAACTCGCAAGCACATACTGATAGCCAAAGAACACATAACCACAGCCTAGAGAAGTTCGGAAAATTCTGCAAGTCTGAACACTGACAGATAAGCAGTAATCAGCCTCGCACACCTGAGGGGGCCGATAGCGAATCCGTAGCTCCTGGTACAAAACCCCTGATGGCTTCAGAACTGAGGTGCTGGCACAGGGCTGGAAAGCAGAGAACAGGCTGAAAGTTTCCAGGAATATTCCCCTGCTGCCAAGTTTGACGACAGCCCACCCTGGCTGGCTCAGTGGCCAGAGTCTGCCACTTGGCCCCCTTGACAGGACAGGCTGTGGTCCTGTGTCCAGTGGGTGCTGGGGAGTGAGGCGGCCTAAGGTCAAAGAATCTGGTGAAATCTGTGTTCTAGACACAGGGTGCCTGTCCTTAGGCGTGGCCATGTCCCTCAGGTCTGTGTGTGGCTCGAAGATCGCTCCATCTTGATAGGATGGTGACTTCTCTTCCCTTTGGGGTCCCAGCAGCCTGGCCCAGGGGCAGTGCCCAGAGGTACAGGGAGCTTGGATGAACAGGGAACCTGGAGAAGCAGGTGAGGCCGCCCAGCAGCAAGCAGAGATGCCAGGCTTCTGCTCATTCCCTGGGCCCTAACAAAGCTGCTGGCATTGGCTTATGCTTTTCCTGGCCAGAGGGGGCTTTGTCCACACTGTTAGATGCACGCCTGGCCTTCATCTTCTACCCCGGCTCTGGCGGCCTGGGCATTTCAGCCACGCTGGCCATGGCTGCAGAGCTCTAAGCTGACTATAGAGATGAATATTAATACTTTTGCAGAAGTTCCAGTGGTGTTAAAGGCTTGCGGAGATAGACCGGGAGGAGAATGCAAGAATTCTCTCAGACCCTGCCCTTCCGGGCTCCGGCCAGGTGGAATCCTGGCCTGCTTGCACCCGTCTCCTTAAGACAGCAGGTGGACAGGCGGGGCGGGTGAAAGGAGGAACACCTGATCAGACTCCGGCTGGCCACCTCCCGTTTTGGAAGCTCTGGGGGGAACCGACTCTTGCCAAAGGCCCCACCAGTCGGCAAACCTGGTTGCACTGACTCCAAGTCCCGGCAGTACCAGAATGGGGCAGGGGAGAGCAGCTGCCCCGGCCGGGCCCCAAGGGAGGCTTTGTGTGGCTCCAGGCCGACGGGGAGAGCCTGGCTCCCAGCACCAAGTTGATCTCACCCCACAGGACACCCCCTGGATGGAATTCCCCCGGAGAATAAAACAGGGTCTCTTAGGTTCCAGCAGTGGATCACAGGCCTCCTTTCAGGGGCAGGCTCTTCGACGCCTTCTGACTGCTCAGGTCAGAAGTCTGGGGTCGTCTCGCTTCCCTTTTCTCTTCTGTCCGAGCTAACAAATCTATCCAGAATGAGGGCCCCCTGCACAGCTGCCCAACCTGCCCTGGCCCAAGCTCCCAGTGGCTCTGGCTGGGATGACAGCTGGGGACTCCTGCCTGGGCTCGGCTGAGACCCCTCCTTGCCCGGAGTGGCCCCCGGCACAGCCGCCGCAGCAGGCCTGTTACCTGAGCCGCAGCGGGTGCCTGGGTGGGGCGGTAGAGACAAGCTGGCTCCGGTCACATTGATGTGTTGGTTGTAGTTTTCAGTCTCCCTCCACGGGGATGTGAAGTGCATGTGAACGGGACTCTGAGTCCACTACTCTATCCTGCGCTCGCCGCAGCACACTCTGGGCGGGGAGACCTGGCGCCTGACACAGACTTGCCACTGCTTTGATTACTGGCGGCGGCAGCGCCCGAGTTGTCCCCCACGTGTTCCAAGCAGGCCGGCCTGCAAGGCTGCCTCCACCTGCAGCCTTTACCAGCACCAGGCCGGTCTCTAGCCAACACAGCTGCCAGAAAGGCAGACCCTCTGCCAGGCTACCTCGCCTCCTGCAGACTTGGGCTCCAGTGCTTTGGCCGGGCCCCTTCAGCTTAGTGTCAGTGTTCGCCTCTGTAAGTGGGGTGAAGGCCACGCTCCTCTCCCAGCCACAAACAGTGGAAGGACAGATCTCCTAAGTGGATGGGCAGTGGGACCTGCCCCTCTACCCCGTCCCTACGCGGCTCTATGGGCTTTCTGATTTGGACTCTGGGTGACCATTTACCTGGCTAGGGGCTGCTTAACACTCTAGTTTGTAGGTAACCCTGAACATGTCTGCTCACAGATGCGGCCAAGACCAGGGGAATGTGCAAGACCAGTTTCCTACATGCTCTCCACTGACTGATGTGGCCTTCCCAGCTCACGGCTGGCAGGGAAGGGTTATAGGTGGGGGGCTGGCCTCCTCACCATGTGTCCTGTGAGGCTGGATGGTGTTTGCATGTGTCACTCTGTCCCCATGTGCAGAGACCCAGGGAATCCCTGGTGCCAGAGGACTTCTCCTTTGTCCCTTTGACCTACTAGGGAGCAGAGATTCAGGCCTCGTTTGATCCTGGGAGTGGCTGCTGCCTCCCTTTCCTTGATTACTTGGGTGGTCAGAGCCACAGCACCTTCCTCAGGAGCCTATTCCCTCTTCAGGGCCCAAGTAGAGAGCTGACTTTTTGAGAACTGATTCCCTTCTGAACTCCTCGCTGCAGTGTTTGCAGCTGCCTGTGTGGGAGAGGCGGGTGAGGATGAAGACCCCGAGGAGGACCCGGAGACTCGAGGTCCTCTGGGAGCTGATGGAGTAGCCACACGGGCAGGCACTGCTGCTCTTCAGATTGCTGCTCTCCACACCTGGACAGAGCAAGCATGGCGGGCGGCATTTTCCAGGAGGCCCCCTGCCTTCCATGCCCACACTGGAAGAGACCCCGTCTGTGGGTGCACACTGACGTCTGAGCTTCATACAGGTTGTACTGGGGTCACACAACTGTGACCAGAAAAACTTTGACTTCTCCTTCAAGAACGAGAGGCTCTCGACTGGATTCAGTTGTGTCTGGAGACCCACCCCAGGGAACACGGAGGCAGACACTTTCTGTCCACTTCACTGAACGTCCATCCCCATCATCCCTGCAGAGCCCTGGGTTCTGCTCCTTAGAACTTGTGACACCCAGGCGCATCTTCTGAAGGCCCAGAACATCACAAACATGATTCAGAAGGACTGGAGAGGCACTAGCAGGGCAGGGTCAGACCAGCGGGGGGATGGGAGGGAGGGAGCTGGGCTGTTGGTTAGAGGTCTGGTGGTCCCAGGCACAGTCTGTGACTCGACCCCCCGGTGCTGCTCCCTGAGTTTGATGTCCACTTACTGACTTCCTGGTGGGCACTCGACACGCCCGCAGCATCGGGGAGAGAAAAGGACATGGCAGCACAAGAGCTGTGTGATGGAGGAGGCAGCGTGGAGGGTACGGAGGACAGGGGAGGGGACCCAGCCCTGCCTCGGGACACCCAGGAGAGGCAGGGCGGAGACCTTCCCCTGAGAGTGGACAGCTGAGGATGGCCTGGGGCATAAGCTTGGGCAGCCATGCAGGGTCGAGGCAGAGAGGGGCTGGGAGCAGAGCCAGGGAGTGCTCTGTGTGTGTGTGTGTGTGCGCGCGCACGCGCGCGTGCGCGCGCATGTGCATGTGATGCTCGGCAATGAGGGAGGGTGAGATGGAGTGGGAGGTGGGGATGTCACACAGGGACTTGTATTGATGAGTTTGGACTTTATCTTGCAGAGACGGGGGAACCATTTTAGGGTTTCAAGCCAGGGAGCAATAGGTCAGCCTTGGATTTGACATCATGGAGAAGTGTGGCAGAGGGAGGGTGAAAGAAGACACAGAAACGTGGCAGGGCTGCAGTAGCCATCACAGCCAGGTTGCCTATGGCTTTTGAGTGGACATGGACGACAAGCAAATGCAAGAATATTTTGCAGCAGCAGCGGGAATCCAGGACTGCAGAGTGACTCTGTTGTGCTCCCTCTGGGGAGTGTTCCGGGCAGGGCCCAGGGTAGCCAGAGGCTCTGGGGGCCGCCAGCCTGAACATTCTTACTCTGCAAGACTTGCAGGCAAAGCGCTTAAATATTTATTGCAAACAGAAATTGATGTTGGAGAACTAAATTCTCAGAAAGGAAATTGAAAGGAGAGGGAGGGTGGGGCCCCCAAATCCCAATTTGTAGTGCATGGCTTCTACATATTCCATTAACTCCTCTGAGTGCGGAGGGAGCAGGTGTTCAGGGCGCAGGGAGGGCTGGTTATCCACACTCCAGTGCTCCTCCCGACAGTGACTCATTATTCTGGGGCTGTGTGAGGAAGGTCAGATGCAAAGATGCTGAAAAAAGAGGAGTGAGTGAAATCCTGATGGACAGGGAGCTGCTGTGTGGAGCTGCTGAAGGAATAATAGAGGTGAGAAGCGAGTTGAGAATTGAAATGAACGTTAGGAACAGGAATAGGGTATTTGGAAAGAGCATTGACTGTGCAATCAGTCAGACCTTCTTCCTTTTACTAACTCTATAAACTTGAAAAAATGTCTTAATATCTCCAGACTCGGTGAAGTACAGACAATATTATCTCAAATCATCATCACCACCACCACCATCTGCAGCACCATCATCATCACCATAAAATCCCCTCATCATTATCACCATCATCCTCATTATTAAGTCACCATCATCACCCCATTATTGCCATCATGCTATCACAGTGTTGGCTGCTTTCTATGTGCCCCACATATGAACTGATACGGTTTTCAAAACAACCATATCATTATGGACTATTGTCTATCTGTCCTATTTCACAGTTGAGGAAGCCGTGGTATAATTAATTAGGTCCCAGTTGACCAAGACCAGAGCCAGCAGCAGAGCGGTGGCCTGATACCTTGGCGCCCTGGATTGAGGGTTGCTATGGGCACTAAATGTGGGGATGGATGTAAATTGCTGGTGCACGGGTCTCATTACAAGGCACTTCGTATCCCACGTGCCTTTGCTGGTAAAGAGCAGCTGTATTAATTATGGTCCTGTCCAGGGTGGTCGAATCCTGTTAAACATAAAAAGAAATTCAATGACATCTTTAGGGTTCTCGTATATGCTGGAAAATAAGCTGGGACATGCACACCCCGGGGTCCTGGAGATAAGTGACAACATGCATGTTCCTGTTCTTGGCCTTCCTGACGTGGCATTGAGCCTGTGTAAGGGGCAGGCACTGGAAGGGCGTGAGATGCCTCCACCTGCTACCCATGGGGTCACTGCCAAGCGGCTGCAGGGTCACCTCCCAAGACAAAAGCGCAAGCACAGAGCTCAGTCGGTGACTGCAGGGGCCAGAGTCCTGGTGGCTTCTGTCCAGGGACCCAGAGGGCTGTTTGGTGGCCAGACCCAGACCCCAGCTTGGTCAGTAGGAATGACTTTAATGGTCTTTAACATTTTGAGTGCAATGGGCTAATGAATTTGGAAGCATTCTGATGACTTAAGTAGAGCACGTAATAGAGCACACCCTGCAGAATGCATTTTGAGGGCAGAAAGGAAGAAACTCCTCACAGTTATTCCAGATCACACATGTGTGCCACACACACACACACACACACACACACACACACACACACACACACATCACACACCAATAAAAATCAGATCAAGAGACACAGGTAAGGGGGACCAGAAGGCTCGCTCACCAGCCCAGGAGGCATCCGTAAGGCTATGACGAGCTTGTCATTGCGTGCAAGCCCTTTGTTGACTGTTGAGCTGTTTGCCGCATTGCCTAGATCACTCCATCCGGCAAGTTCCTTGCGCTGGCTCTGTGCGAGTAGAGGTCCCCGGGCTGCACTGAGTCTAGCGCCCAGTCTGCACCACAGCAGGACAGAGAGCCACCTTGCTGCTCCCAGTTGTGTAGGCTGCAGTTGCGTTCTCCTCTGAGCCATGGCTGCCGGCCATGGGTAGCACCTCAGCTCAGAGGTCTGGGGAGCTCGGAGACAGCTCTTCCCACTTGGGGTTGTGTGCAGTTGAATGTCCTTATCCTTAGAGACACTTGAAAGAAGATGGTTGCCGTGCCTGAGTGCCCTCCCCAGGGATCTGGGTTGACCCCGGCCTGCTGTGTTCAGTAGAGGCAGAGGGTGCAGAGGCTTACAGTTTGCAGAGCCTCCAGAGAATTTTATGAGTCCAGGGAGAGGGTGGGCTGGTGATCCAGGGGCACCTCCCCATCTCTTCGATGCTGCGCTCCTAGGTGGCTCCGGCGGACTGTGCCCAATACTTGTCTGTGCTTAGGGATCATTTCCATGCTGCCCTTGTTTCAAAAATCAGAGGACCAGGGCATGTGGCATCTACCCCAGGGCTGATGGTGTTATGTCCTAGATCACAAAAAGTGTGGGAAGTAGGGATTTAAAGTAAAAGAAGTAAAATAATCTGGACAGGTGAGTCTAAAAGGAGAGCTGTGAGAGATAGCACACGCATTTTAGGGGGTCACTCCGCAGAGGAGGTCATGGGCATCCTTTGCTGAAGACCTAGAGAGTCTGATGCCACTCACCCCTCTCTGCAGGGCTCCACTGTGGGGCTTGGGCACAGGCTCAGCAGTTCTATGGCGTGGGTGTGTGAGCGCATGCAGGGGAGTGGGTATGTGCCCATGGATGTGGGTGTGAGTGCTCATGTGGTCCCCCGCAGGGGAAGGTAATGATCCTCTCTGGCTGACTGGCTCAGGGACAGAGCTTGCTCTTGCTCTGTGAGGCCACAGCCTTTCTGTGTCAGGTCTGAGGACAGATCTCTACCTCAGAAAGTACTTGTCAGAAGATGGGGTCATAGGGCCCAGGCTGTGACCAGCGTCATGAGCAGTCGTGCACAAGCATCATATTCAGTGTTGGGGGGCCATCCTTAGGTCAGGAGAAAACCAGCATGTGCAGGAGGTGGCGGTACCTGGGACAGGGGTGCAGAACATCCAGACGCAGGCAGGACAGGCTGCGGGGTCCTGGGCTCCATCCAGACCTAGGCGTGAGCTCACAGGAACCTTAGTTCTATGCAGACTGGTCATGCCTGTGGTGTGCTGTTCGCCTCAGGTCCTGCCTCTGGCCTCTGAAGGGCAGGGAAGACAGGGCGCACAGCTCAGCCAGAGGCAGGAATGACCTCTGCATGCACCTGTGCCTGGCAGCTGCTGTTGATGTCTCCCCAACCTGAGGCCAAGCCACTCATGTGCTCCTGCCTTGCCTGGGGACACTGGGTGGGTTTCTCCTCAGAGAGCTCAGCCCAGTCTATCTCTGGAAACAGGCAGAGGGTTGCAGGAACGATTTGCTTAATGACTGTAGGTTAGACTATAGTCATTCACAGGCTGGGATGCAGATGTTTCCAGACACCTACTATGTGCCAGTCACTGGCAGATGCATTACTGAGCTTCCCCAGAGAGAGGCTGACATCCAAAGCACTCACAAGTACCGTGCAGCCCCACCATGATGGGGGTGCAGGGCTGGGTTATCCTCAACCTCTCCATCTGGAACGCACAGAGCAGTTTTGGAAACTGACCTCTCTGTGACCCTTAGGACAGGGTGGTCAAAGGCAGGCCTTAGTAACCTGGCGACGAAAAACAACAAAGACAATAGCCATCACAACCCCTTGTCTTTCTGCGTTACCTGCCCAGGGGAGCTACCCAGGCTGCAGGGGTCCCATGCAAAATGGAAGCGCAGGGCTCCTGCAAACGCTCGGATCTCGAGGTGGTAACAGCAAAGCAGGAAACCAAAGACGATGCACTTCTGAGCCCTTCTGAGCCCGGAGTCTCAGTCCCATCACATGGTCCCTGACCCTGTCCCCTACCCCAGGACCCCAGGCCACAACAGCTGCTGTGTGGAGCTGGTCACTGGCACCTGGGGCGGGGGGTGCTAAGTGCCAGAACTCTGCCAAGTTTCAGAAAACGTATTTGTTCCACGTCCAGCTGGAGGAGGGCCCACATATACCCCAGTTGGTAGTTTCTTCAGTACTTCTTTCTGCTCGACTTCTCTGGGGATGACCCCCCCCCCCCGCCCCACCATCCCTAGAACAACTCTGGAAAGGCCTTTCTGAAATCTTCCTGCTGGGCCTCACTCGCGGGCCCCTTCGTCCCATGCCTGGCAGCCTGCTATGGGCTTGGCCAGTGCCCAGCTCAGCACTTAGCCCTGTGACAGCCATGCCTCCTCTCCCTCCCGGGGCACCACTGGGCTTCAGTTGGAGGCCACAGAGAACCAGCAGAAAAAGGAAAAAACATAAGGGATGAGTTTGAGGGTGTCAGGGCGCCCAGACTCAGGCCGATGGCTGCATGTCAGATCTAAGGAGAGGGGGCACGAAGAAAGCCCTCTCCTTTTCCTGCACACCAGCCTCTGTCCGCTGTGGGAGATCTGGTTGCAGCGCTGAATCCTTCTCGCCCAGACACCCAAAGAGAAGCTGGCCTAGCTCCAAGACCCAGTCCCAGCAGAGGCGCCTGAGGACGGTGTGGTCTTGGCCTGAGGTCTGCACTCCCCACTGCGCCCCCACGGAGTGTGCTCTTCCTGCAGCATGAGGGTCCGGGCTGGTGAGTGGGTGCCATAGAGCCCTCCTGCTCCCTCTTCTTCTGTCCAGCTCAGTTGCAAGGCGCTACAGCTTGCATTGTTTTGGTCTGCATTCCTAATTTCTGCTTGAAGGAGATTCGGCAGAAGCTTTGCAAAGGTGTAAATGAAAATTAGAAATCACCTGTGATCCTCCCGCTCAGAGGAAACCTCTATTAGACCCTGGTGAATTTCCTTCTTACTTTTCCAAGAGTCCCTCTTTTGGGACAAGAACAGCTCTCAGTATTTCTCTGAGAGCAGAGAAAAGAATGGCCATGGGGAGGGATGCCTTATTCTGGAGGCCCACACCCTCCTCGCCTCTGAGAGGTGGGCCATGCTGGGTTGGGGCTCCGTGCTCTGTGGACAGACATTCTCCCACTAGCTGTGAGTGCTCGGGTCCCTACTTAATCCCCCTGTGCCTCAGTTTCTCTTCCTTCATTGGTTTCTCTTTGATACCAGTGTGGCTGACACACTCATTGCATCTGGAGCTGAGCTTGGTCATGTAGGCATATGTGACCTCAGGTGCTTGTACAACGTGTGAGTCGCCGGTGCTCCCCAGGGCCCATGGGCTCGGTGGCCCCCTCTCGGGCTGTGGAGTGTGCGTGCACAGCTTCTTCTTCTCTGGGGTCAGAGCCTCCGCACCTGTGGTCCTAGGAGGGATGTCTATGGGTCTGCCACCATCCAGGGAGGGGCATCCCACACTTGGAGCAAGCAGCCTGGGTGCACAGCCTCCGCCCCCAGAGTGAGACTGGGTGTACCTGAGGTTGCTCCTCCTTGGCTTCCCCTGCTCTCATCCCCCTGAAGCTGCTCTGCTTCTCACAGGGCTTCCCGAAAAGCTCACCTCCATGACTCTTAGCATCAGCCTCTGAGCCTTGGCTGGGCTGCTTCTTGTGAATCCAGCCTAACATGCCTCGTTATTTTCATGTTGCTGCTAAAGAAATCACCGCAAATGTCAAACATCGCAGAACAACATGGATCTAGATGCTTGCAGTCCTGGAGGCTGGAAGCCTGAAATCAGGTCCTCACCAATGCTGTGCTGATTCTGCAGGCTCTGGGGACAATCTCTTCCCCGGATCTCTGCAGCACCCACAGGCCCCACACCCTAGGCGCGTGCCTTCCTTTCATCCTTGTGGTGCATCTCCTCACCTGCCCTCTGCCTCTTCATGTCCATCCCCCCACTCTGTGGCCCTCTGATCAGGATGTGGTTATGTTGTTACCTCTATGATGTGCTTAATCTCCCCATCTCCAGCCCTTGCAGACTATCACCCTTGCACTGTTCCTTATGCGCAGGTGTCGCTTGCAGGTTCTGGGGATGAGGACACGTGTACTTTTGGGGGCCATTACGTGGCCTCTCACAACTGTGGTGATCACCAAAGTTGTCCTCTCCAGGTTGGGTTCCTTCTTGGAGATGTGGCCTGGACCATGGAGCCGGGGAAGGGGCTGCAAGGCCTGGCCCGAGAGTCCAAGGGAGGCAGTACTGTACACCATCCTCTGTCTCCTCACCAAATGCTCAGTCCCACCTCTTGTCATCCCCAAGGCTCCCGCAGTGCTCAACCCAAGGGGAAGCCCTGGGTCATGGTTGAGGTCGACTTTTGCTCTCCTGGCCACTCGCAGTTTCCTGAACATTCCAGCACATCTCTGCCTAGAGACTTTGCTTGTGCTGCTCCCTCCGTGGGAGACCTTCCTGACCGCCTGCATGTCTCTCAGGCCTGCACCCCCCTCTCTTGACCCTTCGCTCTGCTCTAATTTTCTTTTAGATGCTGCAATGCCCTGAACATGCTTTGCTTCTACCTCACCTCAGGAGACAGAAATCACCATGGACAGGTATTTTATCTCCAGTGCATAAAACAGAGTAAAGTTCTGTAAAGAGCGAATGAATGAATGAATGTCACACATAATCACTTTGGGGCAAAATCTTTGAAAAGCACTAGTGAGTTGGAAAAGGCTCTGGGTGGGGGTTCTGCTTCACATGCTCTGTTAAGCTGGTAGCCCACTGGGAAGGGAGTCACGTGGCCCTCCTTGAATTGCCCCCAGTGAGCTGCAGGGGCGTGGGCTGGGGCACCCACTCAGGAAGAAAAAGTGTTTTTTGGAAGCTGGTGGTATAGGCACCTCCATGCAGGCTGCACAGGCTTGGAAGCTTCTTAATGACGCCGGGACCTGAAGGAGAAAAGAGGTTCTGTAAATTGCTCTTTCAGACTTAAAATGAAATTCTACATTTTCCTTAGCTCATGGGAATCGACACTGCCATTAGTCTGTAATTTGTTTCTCAGAATTCTTCTATTTTAAGAAATTAAGCAGGAGGAGAGAGTGGAAAACAAGGGGGGAGGTCTAGGAGGAAATGAGGACAGCCTAAAGGCAGACAGAATGGGGGGCGGGAGGTGGTGTGGGGAGGAGCAGAGGAGGCGAGAGACTGCCTGCAGCCTGCTCTGTTCTCCTCCTGTGCTTGCTGCACGCATTTCCCAGCCAGAAATGTCTGTGCCTGCATGCTGTGTGGAGGCCTGATAGAGCGGGAGCCTTCTCTGCGGCCTTGGGGAGGACATTTTTTTGTGGAGATGGGAGCTGGAGGTGCCTGCTGGTACTCACAGGGCGGCCTGGGCTGCCTGAACCAACAGTCCCAGCTCCAGTTCAGCCCAGCCCCTTCCCATCTTGAGCTCTGCGCAAGACTAGTGAAGGGAGCTGCTTCTGATTCCTGCAGGTCCCACTGGGTGTGCTAATAGGAGAGGTGTTTGGGGTCCCACAGGAGCCCACACCATAGCTCCTCTGAGGAAGGCCGGGCAGCAAATCCACAGGTGAGCCTGATGGAGTCAGGCACCCTTAGGAGTGAGAAGCTGCTGGTCTGACAGTTCCTATATTTTGCACCAAATGCTGGAAACTGAGCCACTCATTTCAATTAACTTCAGGTTCATTTTCATTACAGAGAGCATCGTGCTCTGTTGTTGATGGCACATTCTTGCAGATGGGTGATGCTACTCCTCACTATTTAGGGAGGTAGCGAATGAGACCCAGGGCTGTGTTTGGGCTAAAAGTTATGTGAGTGGCAAATGACAAATGTCCAGTGCAGAGGTGAGCACTAAAGCTGGAGAGGGCATGCTCCTGGCTTACTTGAGGAGCAGGAAAGGAAACTCAAGTCAGGTCTGAACCTGGAGCACTGCAGCACAAGCCGTGGGGCCAGACCTGCTCTTCCCTGCCTCTGACTCAGTGTGGGGAGCCCTTGGAGCAGCAGTAGTGGCCTGATGCTGAGCAGGAGTTTCCCACAGGCCAGCCAGAGCACTGCCTCTGGGCAGCACACAGGCTGCCCTGCAGCGGAAGGCTGCAGGATGGCTACATGGAGGCCCACTTTGGTGGGCTTGGTGGCTGCAAGGTTGCTGCTGGGATTAAGCGAAGACTCCCCGTCCCCTATGTGGGTGCTCTGGTACCTGGCCTCAGAAGGGGCAGTGCAGCAAGCAGTGGGTGGTGGGCATTTTACCATCCTTCCCTCCCCCAACCAGTGGCTCCATTGAGGCTCAATGCCTCACTGCCTGCAGTGAAGGCAGGCGGCGGTGGTTCCCCTCCTCGCAACCCTAGTGCATGCAGCCCCCCCTGGGCGACAGCTAGCCCCACAGTCCCTGGTTCAGGGCCGCAGGGAGGTGTATGGGGCCCCACTGCTCCAGCTCCTGTACTGTGGCTCCTTAGAGCCACAGGAATCAAAGAAACCTCTGGAATCCTGGGTCATCATGGCAGGCTCCCAGCTGAGCCCACCCTGCAGAGGCTGGGACCAGTGTCCCATTGCTGCTGCATGCTGCCCCACCTTTATGTTGTGACACCTGGTTCTGCTGAATGGGTACTGTGTGCAGAGTGCCTCTGGTCACACTGAGGCCAGCTCTGGCTGTGGCTTTTCAGAGCCCGGCCGCCCATGAGCCTGCCCTGAGCTCAGGTCAGGTTGGGTCTATGTCGGCACCAAGTTTTTCTTTTTATAGCTGATACCAGGACTGTAGAATGGACCAATCAAGTGTGAGCTACATGAACCAATAAAGTTCAATCAGCTCATTAGTTGATTATCTGGATCTAAAATTAAGAATAAGGTGGTTGCTGCTAAATGGTCCAATCAGTCACTGAGGATTGAAAATGGCCCAAGAAACGCTTCAGGGTTTGTTCTGTTTCCCATTTGGCCCATACATTTCTTCTAAGGTTTATTTTTTCCTTGTTGCTTCTGGTATCTTCTATTGTTACTGGTCTGCTATCATTTTTTAGTCTTTGCATTGTGTCTTTGTTACACACAAGATTGTCCAAGATGTCCAGGGATATTCAGCCCTTCTCTGCAGTGCCCTGGTCTGTCTGCTCGAACCTCCTTTCCAGGGCGCTTCCTCCCGCTTTGCCCCTTGCTCAGTTCCAGCAGGGCTGTCCCTGTATGGTCCGGCCCGTCTCTCAGGACGATGTCATGCCTATCTACCTGTTATCTTCATATTTTTCAGTTTCACTCTCTCATTTGCCGCAATCTATTAACAACAGCTTTCTAGAAAGTGAGATCAAGAGTTATTTTTTTTAAATCACTGTGTTTATAAAAATGTGTCTTTTTTTGCTCCACGTGTTTTGATGGTTTGGTCGTGTCAAGAATTGTCCAGCTAGAGATGAGTGTGTGTGTTTGTGAGTGCACGTGTGTGCATGCACGCATACGTGTAACCAAGGTTAAGTGGTGAAATTGCTCTCAGACCTTAAAGAGCACAAAAGAAAAAAAATTCATCTAATTTTGTCGCTGAGACCTGTATTTACAGATGAGTAACAGCAACAACCTTGAGCTGAGTTCCAGGGCCAGTTGGAAACTGAAAACACAGAGAAAGAACCAGCTACCCAGAAGCAGGGCACCTTGATAAAACACAGCACCCCGGCCCTGGACTCCTGTTATAAAGTCCTTTGTAGTTGGTTTGGGTGCATGGGACACCCATTGGGTGCTGTGGCCACTGATAGTAGAATAAAAATAGGAAGCTTACCAATTTTGATCTTTGATTGTTTTTTCCTGACTTACTTAGTCCCCTCAGCCTCCAAAAGACTGTAGAATTCAAGGAATGTCAAATCCATAGGGACGGGTTACAGGATGATTATCTTGGGTCTCCTTACTCACAGGGACCCTGGCAGTTGCCCATTTATTTATGTATTTATTTATTTATTTTTAATTGATTAAACTGCTTTATTTTCTTACATTGTTGTTTACTTTCGTACAATATTTTATTTCTCCCTTCAGTTGCAGTCCCCATAAATCTCCCACCCTCATGTCATCTGTGAACCATCACCACGGCCCCTTGTGAACTTCCCTCTTGACGCCTCTTTCTCCCCCTGGGATATATCTTAGTTTTGTAGTTTGCCTGCTCATTTTGTTATAGGACAGGGAGAGGGGCAGCCCAAATCCCGCAAACCTGCCTATTCTAAATGGGTTCTGCTATCCGCCGCATCAACACAAAACCTAGGAGACTTTAATGGGAAGGAACTTTAATAAAACTAGGAAACAATACAGGAAAGGCAAAGAGTCTAGTTTCTAAATGAAGCACCCAAAGTTACCCATCCCCTTGTGGGTAAAAGTCCATCCATATGGGATTGGCCCAGAGCAAGGCCCCAAAGCCTGCCACAAGTCTAAAGCATCTTCCAGTGGGGACCCACAGAAAAGGGCCAAAAAAAACCAGACAAGCCCGGAAGGAAAAGAGCAAATTCAACATCAAGATAAAAGCTGCCATTGTCACCTCCCCACGGGTCTCACCCAAATCTGTGTCACCCTGTCCACGACCAAAAGACAAGCGCAGTTTCTTCACGTGTCTCTTGGCTCCATGCACCTCCTCCAGGTCTCCTGGCTCCATCCTGCTTCCTTCCTCAGTCTCTTCTGCAGCTTCTCTCTCTCCCTGCTCAGCTCCACCCTCCTTTGGGTGGGGCAGGGAACCTCCCCCTTTCCTGGGGACCACCCTGTTACAATTTGTCTTTTTTTTCTTGACCCCTTGTTTTGTTCCCTATATTCATCCTTTAAGTGAAACCATCTGATATCTTTCTTTTTCCTTCTGACTTGTTTCTCTGATCATAATCCCTTCCAGCTCCAGCCATGTTGCTGTAAATAGCATGAGTTTATCTTTTTGATTGATGAGTAGTATTCCATTGTGCATATATACCACATCTTCCTGTTCCAGTCATTTGTTTTGGGGTATTTAGTTTGTTTACCTATCTTGGCCATTGTAAATATTGCTGAAATAAACATGCAGGTTTCCTTTCTAATGAGTGCGTTAGATTCCTAAGAGTTGTGGGGTAATATGGTAGATACAATTTTTGTGTTTTAAGGAGTCTCCACATAGCTTTCCCTAGTGCCTGGGCCAGTCTACATTTCCACCAGCAGGAAAGTTTCCATTTTCAACACAATATTACCAACATTTGTTACTTCTGTTTTTTTTTTTTCCCCAAATACTGGCTGTTGTTACAGGTGTGAGATGGTATCTCATTATGGTTTTGATATGCATTTCCCTGATAATAAGTGATGATTAACATTTTTTCACATTTCTGTTGGCCATTTGCATTTCCTCTTCAGAGAAGAGTCTTTTTAACCCTTCTGTCCATTCTTTGCTTGGGTTGTTTGCTTTGATTTTGTTGAGTTGTGTGAGGTCTGTATAGACCTTTGATATGAGTCCTTATTCAGATGTATGGAATGCAAATACTTTTTTATTTTTTACCATTCAGTAGGGTGTCTCTTTGTTTTGGTTGTTGTCTCTTTTGCTGTACAGAATCTTTTTAGTTTGATGCAGTCCCTACTTTTTATATTCTCCTTTGTTTTCCTTGCTTCTAAGACATGGCCTCAGAGATGCTTCTGGAATTTATGTCATAGGGTATTTTACCTGTGGTTTCTATCTATCTTTCTTTTTTTTTTAAGATTTATTTATGTATGCATAAAAGAACTGGGGTACAGTCCATATGGATGAGGGGTGGGAGGATTCACCAGAGACAGAGTGGGGAGCAGAACAGGCAGACTGACTGAAATACACTACTGAGGGGAGCAGCGGGCGCCAGGAGAGGTCTGCTGCACCATGTGGGTTGCTCCCTGGCCAGCGGGGGGAATCGAACTCGTGCTGCAGAGGCTGTGGAGAGCTTTATATGTTGTGTCCTAACCCCTTGCGTCACCAGGGAGATAGTAGTCTAATTTTGTTCCCCTTTTTTAAAAGATTTATTTATTTATTTATACAAGCACTGGGTACAGTCAGAAGCGTGCGAGGGTGAGAGAATTCACCACAGCTAGAGCAGGGTAGAGAACAGGCAGACTGACAAGATACACTGCTGAGGGGAGCAGCGGGTGGCAGGAGAGGTCTGAGCGTCATGTGGGACCCTTGCCAGTGGCGGGGGATCGAGCTGGTGTTGCAGAGGCTGCGGGCAGCTTTGCAGCCCAGCACTCAACCGCTGCACCACCGGGGAGGCCCTAGTTTTGTTCTTTTGTATGTGGCAGTCCAGTCCAGTTTACCCAGCACCATTTATTGAAGAGACTTTTCTTGTTCCAGTCTATATTTTTTGCTCCTTTGTCATAGATTAGTTGACCATATGTGTGTGGTTTTATTTCTAGACTTTCAATTCAACAACTGTTTTTATTCCAGTACCATGTTGTTTTTATTATCATGGCTTTATTTGAAGCCTAGGAGTATAATATGGTCACCGTTCCTCTTTTTTAGAGGGAAGAGCTCTGGATATTTGGGTTTTTGTGACTCCATATGAATTTCAACAATATTTGTCCTATCTCTAAATAATGTCATTAAGATTTTTATTGGAATTGCTTTGAATCTGTAAATTGCCTTGGGTAGGGTAGCCATTTGACAGTGTCATTCTTCTGATCCATGAGCAAGAGTTGTTTTTATATTTCTTTTTATAAATTTCCTTGTATAGGTCTTTCACGCCCTTTGTTAGGTTTATTCCCAGGTATTCAATTGTAGGGGGAGCAATTGTAAATGTGATGGTTTACTTAATTTCCCCCTCTGCAGGCTGAGTATAGGGGTACTGCTTGCGTTTGGGAAGGCTGCTGATTTTGTATTGATTTTGTAAGTTGCTACTTTACTGAAAAGGTTTATTGTTTTAACTACATTTTCCATGGATTTTTATGGGTTATCATATCATCTGCAAATAATGATAGCTTTACTTCTTTCCCAATTTGGATTCCTTTTATATCTTTCTCTTGCCTACTTGCTCTAACTAGGATTTGTTATTTTGTTTCATACCAGTGGTGAGAATGTTACATCCTTGTCTTGTCCCAGATCTTAGTGGAAAGGCTTTCAGTTTTTCACCATTGAGAATAATGCCAGTTGTGGGTTTGTCATATATGGTTTTTATTATATTAAGATATGTTCCTTTTATCCCCAAGTGTTTCAATGGGTTTCATCCTAAAAGGATGTTTAATTTTATCACATGTTTTCTCAGCATCTATTGGTGTGATCATATGTTTTTTATTTATTTAGTTTTGTTGTGTGATGAATTATGTTAATTGATTTTCAGATATTGAACCATCCTTGTGTCCCTGATTCATTGTTGGATTTGGCTTGCTAAGATTTTATTGAGGATTTTACTGTCTGTGTTCATTAGGGAGATTGTTCTGTAGTTTTTTTTTCTTTGTGTTGTCTTTATTTGGCATTGTTATTAGTGTGATATTGGATTCATAAAATGTATTTGGTATTATTCTTTCTCAAATTTTCTGAGAGTTTTAGCAGGCTAGGTATTAGAACATTCGGTGGAACTCATTTGTGAAACCATCTGGGCCTAGGCTTTTGTTTTTGGGGAGAGTTTTGATTACTCTTTCAATTTTCTTGCTTATAATTCATTTGTTCAAGTTTTCTATTTCTTCTTTATTCAAACTTGGGTGATTGTATAATTCTAACAATTTGCCCATCTCATCTAGATTGTTGAACTTGTTTGCATATAAATATTCATAGCAATCTCTAATTATCCTCTAGATTTCTGCTGTGTCTGTTGTAATTTCTCTTCTTTCATTTATGATTCTATTTATTTGCATTTTATCCCTCTTTTTCTTTGTGCTCCTGGCTAGGGGTTTGCCTATTTTGTTTATTTTTCAAAGAAAGAATTAGGTCTGATTGATCTTTTGGAATGTCTTTTCTAGTTCTATTTCATTTATTTCCACTTAAATGTTTAGTATTTCCTTTCTTCCTTTCTTCTATGGCTGGCTTTTCCCCCCTTCTCTTTTTCCCCCTACTTCCTTGAGATGGGAGATTAAGTTGTTTCTTTGGGATCTTTCTTGTTTCTTGACGTGGGCCTGTATTACTATAGAATTCCCTTTCAATACTGTTTCTGCTGTGTCCCATACATTCTGGAAGATTGTGTCCTCATTATCATTTTTCTCAAGGTATTTTTTGATTTCTTACTTTCTCATTAACCCAGTGGGCTTTCAGTAGCACGTTGTTCAGTCTCCATGGAAAGGGAGAGCTCCTTGCTTTGCTTTCTTTTTTAGTTGATTTCTAGCTCGATATATTTATGATCACATAAGATACAGTATAAACTCGATTTCCACGTAATTTTTTATGTTTGTCTTGTGACCCAGTACATGGTTAATCCTGGAAAATGATTTGTGTGAGAAAAATGTGTATTCATTTCTTGGGGGGTGCAGTGTACTATAAATGTCTGTTAGGTCCAAGAAGTCTAGATCTTTGTTTAGGGCTATTTTTGTGTCCTTGTTTATTTTCTGTCTCATTGAACTGCCCATTGGTGAGAGTGGGGTGTGCACATACGTATTTTCTCCAATATCTGTTTTCAGAGATGATAGTAACTGCCTGATGTATTTTGGTGCTTCCTCATTTGGTGAGTAGACGTATATTGATGAGTGTTAACTTTTCCTTGTGTATTGTCCCCTTGATCATTGTAAAGCATCCATCCATGTCTATTGTCACCTTTTTCAGCTGAAAGTCTATTTTATCTGATACAAGTATGGCTGCCCCTACCTTCTTTTGGAGGGCATGCATTGTTTTCCAACCCTTTATTTTCAGTCCTCTTTATCTTTGGAACTTTGGTGTGTTTCCTGGAGCCAGAATGATAGATTCTGCTTTCAGTGATTATTGATGGAGTGATTATTGATATATGAAACTCTATTGCTGCCATTTTGTTTTTAGTTTTGTGATTTTTTAAAAAGATTTATTTATTTATGCATACAAGAACTGGGGTACAGGCAAGAGGTGTGTGTGTGTGTGTGGGTGAGAGGATTCACCAGACACAGTGGGGAGCAGAACAGGCAGATTGTGAAATACACTGCTGAGAGGAGCAGCGGGTGAGTCAGGAGAGGTCTGCAGCGCCATGTGGGCAGCTCCCTGGCTGGGGATTGAACTCGTACTGCAGAGGCTGAGGACAGCTTCATAGGTTGCATCTTAACCCCTTGCGCCACCAGGGAGGCCCAGTTTTATGATTATATATATTTCCTTTTTCAATTCTTTCTGTGTGTTTCTTTATTTGAAGTTAATATTAGGTTTCTTTATATTGTTTGTTTTTCAGATTTATTTTTTGTTTATGCAATAGCTGGGGTAAAGACCAGAGGCGTGGGAGGGTGAGAGGATTCACCAGAGACAGAACAGGGAGTAGAACTGGCAGAAGGACCGAAGTACACTGCTGAGGGGAGCAGCGGGCATGACAGGAGAGGTCTGTCTCATCATGTGGGTATCTCCCCAGCTGGCTGGGAACGGAACCTGCACTGCAGAGGCTGCGGACAGCTTCACAGTGCTGTGCTCAACCTGCTGCACCACCGGGGAGGTCCTAATACAAGGTTTCTTTTCAATATTCCTTGGAGAGATCATCTAGGTTTTGCTAATTCCTTCAGTTTTTCTTTGTCTTAGAAGGCTTTTTTTTCCTTTCTAAAGGAGATAAAACTTATCAACCAAGAATACTGTATGTATCCTGCAAGACTCTCCTTATATTTCTCAATTCCACCTTTCTATTCTCTCCTTGCCTACAGTTTTTCTGCTGTGAAGTCTGCTGTTAACTTGATCTGGTTCATTTATAGGTTATCACTTTGTCTCCCTCTCCAACTTAAATCTTCTTCTTCTTCTTTTTTTTTTTTTTTTTGGTCTGAACTCTTGGAATTTTCACCACTATATGTCTTGGTGTTGGCCCCATTTTGTTTGTATACTCAAGTGTTTGTCATTCCTGGATTAGTATATTTATTTCCTTTTCCAGGTTTGTGATGTTTTCTTCTTTTAGTTCTTTATATTCTCTGTTCCTTTTTGTCTCTCTTCACATTCTGGCATTTTCATTAGTCTTATATTTGCTTTCCTTGTTGGATATTTCAAAAAAGTGTTTCTCCTTTTTACTTTGTTTTTATTTTTCTTCCTCCATCTTGCTTCTTTGTCAATTTGTACCTTTGGATTCACTGATTCCTCTGTTTGGTTTATTCTACTTCTTTAGTTTTCGATCATATTTTTCATTTCCTCTTTTTTTTTTTTTTTATCCTGCAACTCCTTTATTTTCAGAAATCCACTTAAGGTGATTGGGTGTGTCAGAGCAATGAGGGCCACCTCTATGGCCCCAGCTACTCAGCAACGTTGGGCATAACCAGTTATCAAAACATTTTTTAAAAGGCAAATTTGAATATTTGAGTTTCAGCAGCATATGTGTTTTTTTATGAACACATTCTGTAGCAAGTTCCAGCCTGGCTCTAATGAGACCATACCTCAAAGTCCTGATGAGGTGAAGGGTATTTTGAGACATCTGTGCCAGCTGCGAGGTGAGAGGAAAATACCTGTGATTTCTTCAGGTGGCAGCCTCAGCACTGCGAGCCCTCCCGCAGATTCATGAGAGGGTAGTGACTATAGAGACGCAGTGTCTCTCTTCCCACACTCACAGCTCCCCTGGATCTGTCCTTAGATGCCCCCAGGCTCAGGTCTCTGGAGGCCCTGCTCCGGGGCAGGGCCAGGTCACCTGGGGTGAGTGCATCAGGTGGATGTCTGTAGCAGCTTCAGGCCCCCCCCAGCGTGGGCAACCCCTCTTCTGCAGACCCGGAGACCCGTCTAAACCCCTCAGGTCAGGTGCAGCCGGCACTGGCCTTTCCTCCCCCTAGACTGAGCTTCCTCCTGCTCTGAACAGATGCTTCTCGGATTACACTGACATTTGGGACTTGGGTTTCAATCACATTTTCAAATTTTTCTCTTCATTTGCGCAGAAACCCGAGAAGCCTCTGTGGTCTGATCGTGTCATTAGTCACTGTGGGCCTCCTGCGCTGCATGCCCTGGTGGGAGACCTCGTCCTTGTTTCTTTTTTTCTCCTTGGATTTTCACCCCCTGCCTCTGAAGGAGGATTAGAGAAATCTGCTTCTCTGCTCCGTGCCTGCCTCACCCAGTCCGGAGCCCGCTTCTCCCTCGCCCTGTGCCCCTTGTTCTGCTACGCCCCACTCCCCCAAGTGGAGCCTGTGGGATTTAGTCAATTTCTATCCCCTGTGGGGCCCATGGGGGTGGGGGTGAGCAAACACAAGAGAGTACACACACACACACACACATGCACACTCACGCACACGCGTGCACACTTTCTTTGTTCTTTTCTAAGGACTGGTTGGCTTACTGCAAAAGTGCTAATTAATCGGGCCGACTCAGTCATCAGGGAAAATTACACATGAAGATAAATGGCTTTGTGGAGGAAAATGTCAGAATTGCGCTGTTTATATTTTCTCTTTCCTTTTCCACCAAAAATTTTAGCGGAGATGGAAATTTTGGTTTTCAAAGGTTTGTGCTTTGACTCCAAGGGGCTTCTTCACCCCAAGTCCCATCTCCTTGCCATCAGGCTGTCCTGTCTAGGGGGGGCAGGTTGTTTGCTGCACAGAGGGCAGGTTCCCCGGGGCCTGAAGCCAGCCTCCTCTCTGGCTTTGGCGAGTTCTGACCTCACTGCCCGGTGCTCTAACTGAGATCTGACCTCCCCGCTGCTCCAGGGCCTCTCTCCCAGCCCAGGGGTCTCTGTGGGCTGACCCCAGAGCAAAGGAGCCTTGTCCCGAGAGGGCAGTCCCTGCATCAGTCACCCCTCCTAATGCTCCCCAGTGCTTCTCAGACTGAGGAGGAGAGTGGAGTCGGGGGAGAGGGAAGTCTGGGTTTCTTGTAAGGGAAACCGTCCTTCCCCAGTGGCCTGGTTTGCTCCCAAGACCCTAAAGAAGCAGCCACATGCTCTGGAGTCCCGGTCCCTTTGTCTAAGTCCTCACTCCATCATGACACACTGCAGGGCCTTGCTCCTCACTGAGCCTGGTAGAGGCGGGTGCTGTGGGGCTGCCAGAAACATCCTCCCCCGCCCCCCCTACACACACTCACACACTCTGATGGAAGAGGACTCTAACTGCACACCCAGCTCACATTCTGAGCCAGGGGTCTGCGGCTGCATCTGCATTCAGAGTCAGGCTGGGCATTGATCTCCCC
This sequence comes from Talpa occidentalis, assembly GCF_014898055.3. Taxonomy (NCBI): domain Eukaryota; kingdom Metazoa; phylum Chordata; class Mammalia; order Eulipotyphla; family Talpidae; genus Talpa; species Talpa occidentalis. The sequence goes on from NW_023603184.1 coordinate 55,671,265, forward strand.
AGGCCCCTGGGTGGGCTTTCACTTCAGCTCCATATTTGCATAACTAAAGAGCCACCCAGGGCTTTGCCCAGAACAAAGGGGCAGTTGCACCTCAAGGTTAATTCCAGTCTCTTCTCCCATGCAGAATGTGCCGGTAATGTTGAAAAGGGTAGTTTATTTTTTCAGCTCTGAATGTTTTTTGTAAGAAGCTCTCATGAAAGAGGTGGCGCCTTCGGACAAAGGATTGATGCTTCTGAGACAGATCTCCCCTTTTGGTTTCCTGCTCTCTGGTGGTGAGGAACTGGAGTTCAGGGTGTCCCCGAGGTCATCTGCTGGTTTCTCTGTCCAGGAGAATAACAGGTGCATCTTAGACGGGACACGTCTAATTGGGGAGCTTGGCCTTGTTCTGGGCAAACAGTCCTGGCAGGCCCTCAACTGCCTCTGGCATGTTCAAGTTTCAGGTGGCTCCTGGGACAGAGGGTGTCTTTGCTAATCACATGGAGAGAAGGAACAGACTAAGAGGCAAAGCCTGTGCAGGCCCTGCTCCTGCTTTGATCGAGGAGAGTCTCCCCACCCTATGGAATGGTCTGGAAAACCTGCCTTCTGCTGCCTGGATGTGTCCTCTAGCTTGTGGACACATCCTGAGTCTCCTCCCTTGTCTGCCGACCTTTCACATCCACTATATGTAAAGGAGGGAAGACCTGTGCATTGTTTTGCAGCCAATCGATATCTTAAACTTTAACTGGGGGTAGGGCTGTTAAACCAGTTGTTAAACTGTTATAGAGCAACCCCGATATTAAACGGGTTCCTGGCTGTGGGTCCTCACCCGCGCGCTTTAAAGGGACTTATGAATACTCTACTACAGACACACGCAAAAGGGTTAATAAAAGGTTTATTTACAAGAGAAAAAGAAATAAGGAAAATGTACAACTCAGGGAGAAAATAGGGAAATAAAGTCTTTAATGCGTCCTACCCGATCCGACGACCTGGAAACCCAAAGTCACTCTCAGAGCTAGACGGACGCAGCGAGCTGGCCGAGGGCCCCAAAATGGAGAGAGCCCCAAAGCCCACATGTCTGCCTTTTGTATCCACCTGGCTGCTTAACCCCACCCTCAGGTCCCAGCCACCTTCCCTTGGGTGGTGATGGGATGTAGAGTTCCCAGTGTCTTTGGCTTTGGCCTGGGGTGGGGGTGGAGTCCACAAAGCCTGTATGGAATTTGCTTTGGGGCAGCCTTTTCCCCCTAACACTGGGGTGGGGGTGGAGTCCACAAAGCCTGTATGGAATTAGCTTTGGGACAGCCTTTTTCCCCTAACAAAACCAGATATGGAAGTTTCCAGAAATTTGAAGTAGGGGCAGAAAGAATTATCAGTTACAGAAAACCAACACAATCAGATCTCAAAGCAACATATTCCACAATAATTCCAGAAATATGCAGTGAGGGCAGAAAGGATTATCAGTTACAGAAAAAGTGAGACCCCAAAGTGGTAAATTTCCAGAAGAGAATGAATCCTCCCCCCCAATGAATGCAATGTAAAGATTCCCCTTTGCCCTTGCAAAAGGCAGCTCTCTGCCCACCTCTATTAAAGCAGGTGTTTCTTAAATCTGCCCCTTTCAAAATGTAGCTCTTACCTTTTAAGACTGCCCAGCTCTGTCTAGACAGACACCTCTTTTTTTTTCTCCTTTCTTTTTTTGTTGACTGAAACTGAAGACTTACCGCTCGTGTCTATGCAAATGTCTCGCACCATGTGCCACTGAAGGTCAAGTTCTGCTGAAATCTTTCTCGGAGGCACCCCAGAACCCCATGCACCAAACCCCAAGGTCTTAACCCCATCGGCAGTCTCTGGTGCAGACTTGGTGATGACTGAGCTTGCCATAAGAGTTCCTGAGCTCAGAACCCTGGCCAGGGGCCTTCCAGTGCTAACTAAGCTCCCTGTGGGCATACTCTGAAGTCAGGCCTCAGAGCGGACCCAGGCACTTGACCTTGAGGACTCTCTGAGCTCAGGAGTGGAGGGAGGAGGAGGAAGAGGCAAGGAGGAGGAAAAGCAAGAGGGGGAGGTAGGGGTGGGGTGGGTGGATAGCTGGAGGAGGGAGGGTACAGGCAAGAGGGGGAGGGGGAGAAGGAAGAAGAATGATGGAAATTTCTCAAGTTACTCCTGGGTAAAAAGACTTTCCTGAGGCTCACTGATCTCTCTCCCCAGCCACCCTGGCACCCAGGAACACAGCGTGCGGGATTGGGGTGACTGTCGGCGGCAGGAGGAGTGATATCCCACTCCTGGATTCTGTCGTGCTGCCCGCGGGGCTGCCGTCCTGCAGGCGTGGGTGGATGTGTGTGTGCTGGGAAAGGCTCCACGGAGGGGAAGAAAGTGGGTGCATCTGCGGGCTGAAGGGAGGAGGGCATGGTGGTGGGTGCTCCCCTGCTCTTTGGCATCTGAGCCTGTCTCCTTTCCTGTGAGAACTTGTTCACCTTCTGCTTTTCTAGTGAATATATTTGCAATTTTAATGTTATGTTCCCAGGGAATTTGCTTGGTTCATTAAACAAAATAATTTACTGGATGGGGATTGTTTGCAGCTCAGCCCCTTCACGAGACACCGGAGTCGGCTGAGTCTGCTGTCCTGAGGAGACAGGTGCCCCCGCCTCACCGCCCACTCTCAGGCCCCTTTCATGTCTGGGAAAATGGGAATTGCGCTGGAACCTGGACAGTGATGATATAATTTCAACCAAAGCCTTCACCTTTAAGCCTTGATTTAGCAACGCCCACGCAGATATGACAAATGGCTGGTGTGTAATTGTTTAACAGAAAATATGCCCCCGGAATCCAATATATTTCTTAACCTGATACAATTTAATGGAGGCCAGTGTGAATTTGCTTGAGACCTAATACACTATAACTCAGTATGTTTTTTACAGCTAAACTCTGGAAATGAACTCATGTCGCATCAGAGCCACAGATTTCCAAATGTCAGATGTGTTAAGCAGTTGGGAATCAGGCAGTCGGCTCTTTGTGGGGGAGGGGCTCTCCTGAGCCGCCCTGAGTCCTCCGTGGGTGTTGTCAGGACAAGAAGGGGAGGAGGAGGGCTTGGCAGCTGAGATGGGGGGGAACCCTCTGGGGTTCCCCCCCCATGGACCACTGTGGGCTCTTAAATCCTGTGAGAGTTTGCATTTAGATCAAACTCCCAGGGGCAAACAGGAAGCTTCGCAACCCCTCCACCCACCCCCACCCCACCCCTAGCCCCCAGCTATGAGGTCCCAACAGGCAGAGATTGTCTGTTTCTACCTTTTTTCCCCAAACTTTGCAAAGAGGAAGGTCGTGCTTACTGCTGGACTTTGAGAGTCTTTGCTGCTTACTGGGTCCCAACCAGCTGCTGAGTAGAAGCACCATCTGCGAGCTGCCTGATGATAATAATTGAAAAGTGGTTCAGGTGTGCATGGCCACGGGGTGGGGAACCCTTGACCAAAGCTGAGAAGGAGACCTCCCCCACAAACCAGCCTCCCAATATGGTTTCCGAGGCCCGGGGAGAAGGGCAGGCTCTCTCTGGACACGAGGCTGGGTTGGCCCACAAGGTGAGTCCTTTCCCCACGTACCCCCCAGCAGCACTGCCCCTTTACCTTGCCATCCTCCCCAACAGGTAGGGACAATGTTCTAGAGGCCTGGGGTCTAATGCTATGATTTGAATTGTGACAGTGGCTAGCATTTGGCTGGCACTTCCTAAATGTTTAATAAATAATAACGATTATTCTAACGACAGGCCTTCTGCTTGCCGACAGTTGCGCCCTCCTCTCTCCCACATGCTGCCAGCTCCCTCTGAGGATTCCCTCCACCCCTTTGGCCTTCTTCCCCCACAGTGCGGTGGCTGGCGAGGAGCTGAGGGCTTTAAGACCTTGCTGCCCTTCTCCCATCGGTCTCTGCACACAGCTTTCCTTCTAGGATCCGCTCTCTCTCTTGCAGCGTGTGAGCAACCTTGCTGACCCTCATGCAGTTCCCAGGATTTCCTAGAGATGAGTCAGGCTCACTCTGCAGTGTGAAGGAGGCAACTCCATCTTCTCAGCACCCACCAGGCACCAGCCCCTGGAGACACTCTGTCTCCAAGGGGGTCACCGCAGGGCAATGAAGCTAACAATTATCCATAGTCCCGCTGCCTTCATTCAGAGACTGTGAATAGCTGGCAATTAGCAAGTTCTTTGTGCTGCCAAAGGGCTTGGAAATGGTTGGATTATTTCCCTCCAGAGTAGGGGCTCTGTTATGGACTGAATGATGGGAGGCTGCTGTCCAGGCTTTGCTCAACTATCACTTGATTTCTAAGTATTTTGGAACCTGAAAAGTAAAGTTTTACAGAAAGTGAGTGTAAGAATTTTTAAAAAATGACTGATTAGAGAAATAATGCCACTTTCAAATATTGTAAACGTGTTTCAGACTGATACCGGAATTGTCAGGTCTAGTCTCCCAGCCAGGAACGGATTCCAGGCTGCAGGGCAGCGCTGAGCCCCAGCCTCTAGACCCCCCACGGGTTGGTGTCTCAGGAAGCCGCAGCAGGAACTTCGCAGACACTCAGGCAAGCAAGCAAGCAAAGGCAGGTTTGTTTAGAAGAAGAAAAAAGTTTATTGAGGAGAAAAAGAGCAGAAATAAAGTGGGACTCCCAGGCCAGGGAACCAGGCCTGGGAGGGGCAAGGAAGCCCAAGTGGAGTCCTGTCTCAGGGAATATATACTTTCTTTCCCTGATTATTCTAAAGCTCCACCAGTCTCTTTGTGATTGGTCAGTTCTCGGCTGTCTCACTTAATTTGCTACTGAGTGGGGGATCTTCACATTCCTTATCTAACAGGTTTGTCTTTCCCCATTTGTTACATCTTTATCTTTATGGCCTAGTCTTCCGGGAGAACATCTCCACACCTTATCTTTATCACCTGAAGAAAACCAGGACCATCCTTAACAAGATTGTCTGTGGTTCTAGGATGTTTGTTTTTCCCAGTGGAATTGGTTACATTTCCTTGGTTGTCCTTATCTCTGAAGCCTCCCTAAATTCTTCAGAGGTCCCCTCCTGCACTGTCCCTAAAACTGCCTAATAACCCTAGCTTGCCCTGTCTCAAGACGAACAATTCTTTGTGTTTTCATTGGAAGTGTGTTGCGTGGTGGTTGAGTCTGTGTCAATTTGTTGGGGCCATGGTGCCCAGAAATTTGGTCTGAGTGTTTTTGTGAGAGTGATTTTGGGTGAGATTAAGGTGAATTATTTTCCATTTGTGGGTGAACCTTGCTCAGTCCGTGGAAGGTTGGAGAGAATAAGAGGCTGTGAGTCTGGCCATGGAACAAAGACTCAGCTCTGCTTGGTTCTACAATAGTTTCCACTCTGCAGATTTTGGACTTGACTGCTTCCATAATCATGTGGTCCCCTCCCTACAATAATTTTCTCTCTACATAGATATATAGATGCAGACGTAAAATCACATTTCTATCACTCATACAAGTTCCCTTCGCAAAGGACACAGCCCTTTGCAGATCTCTAAATCTGTGTTATGTCTGTACTCCTTGTCAATGTTGACATAGATACAGTCAAGGCTATAGATGCAGATCAAGCTGCTATTAGTTCTGTGTTCTGGAAAGCCCTGCCTGATACACCGTGTATGATCATGAAACAAGTTCTGGACTCATGTTAGAGCTCCAGCTCCTCCCGCTCACTCAGCACCTGGGATCCTTGGGCAAGTCACTGAAGATTTAAGCTTTAATTTTTACCACCTGGAAAATAAGTATTTTTATCTTGTGGGGTAGTCGTAGGGGTAGGGCACTCAGATAACTATCAGTGGCATGCACAACACAGGCACACAGAGAGCAGGCTGCTTTCTCACTGAGTCTCTTCCTTAGTCCTAGGGTTAATAATCAGGGACTGATCAAACCTAGACCTGCCCTGGGGAGACACAGATGTCTCCCTCCTCTCAGGCTCAGCAGGCACCGTGAGCCCACTGTATGCAGGGTATGCCTCTTTGGAGCTTCATGCCTCACTTGGGAGGTCTTCCTGTGTGGCCCAGCGGCCTTGTTCATCAGCCATGCCCACTCTTTGCTTATTTCGCCTGTTTCGGGACCTGGTGTTCAGGTCCCTTGTAACTGTCCTCTACTCTCCCGGTGGACAACTAACTAGTTCGCTGGCATGAACTTTAGAAAGGAAGCCTTGCTTCTGCTGTGCCCAGGTCCCATTTCTAACAGTGCCCTCCTGGTGACCTCCGCATGGCATGACCCTCGCTCACCATCAGTCTCACTTCTGGTGGACCTTTGAGGAGAAGGAGAGGCACTGGCGCGTGGTTCACTTCTTCATGCCTCACCGTCCTAGTCCTGCTCACTCTGGCTGGGTCTGTGCGGGGCCACGATTCTCCTGTTCCTGACCCCTCTCAGAGTCCCTACAGGTCAGGGAACCATCATTTGAAAGTGCAAATCTGTACTCGGCCCCTTGCTAAAAACTTGATCTCTTGTAATTCCCCAGAGAAGACCTGAGTTTCACTGGGGTCTGCTGGCTTGGGGACACAGCCCTGCCAGCCACAGCTGCTCCCACCCCACCCCTGACCTCAGCGGCCCGAGGGTTTCGTGCCCCTCCAGGCTGGAGGGGCTTCTGTCGGGTTTGCGCTAGGGACTCTTTTTGGCCATTTGGTTTTGCTGGCTTGTTTGCTATGAGAAGATTTTAAAATGATGTTTTAACTTTTTTCAATGATACATGTTTTCTTTACATGTTTTCTTTCCTCCTATTCATTTCAAGCCGATTTGGTAAGTTTATTTTTCTAGGAATTTGTAAATTATTCATTTGTTTTGCTGTTTTTAGATTTTGACTGCATCTGTGTTTTACGTCCCATTATCAATTGATACTATTTGTCTCCATTCTTAAAAATTCTTGAGGATGTTTGCCAGAAATGTGATTATTTTATCAGCTCTTTCAACAGAACAACAAAGTTTTTAAAAGTACTTATTCTCCTGTTGCAGAAATTCGGTGCTTATTGTTCTTCCTCTTTGGATATATTTTGTTGTTATATTTTAACCTCTTAGGGCTTTTAGCTCATTAAATTTGTAGCTATTATTATTTATACAAATGGTAATAACCTGAGTGCTTCTTACTTTAACTTATTTTTAGAAGTCTGTTATTGGTAAATGATTTCTATACAGTAAAATCCACTGCTTTAAAGTGTAAGCTTCATTGAGTTTTGATAAATAAATTCAGTCGTGTAACCACTACCACAAACAAGGCTGAGCATTTCACCCTAGAAGTCCCTGACAACCCGTGGTCAGCATCTTCTCCCCATTCCAGCTCTGCCGGCCACTGGTCTGATTTCCTTCTCTACATTTTGCCTTTTCCAGACGGCATGTAAATGTAAACTTGTCATGTTATTTTGTGTTTGAGTCTTTTAATTTGCAAGGCCGTATGTATACGAGACTCTCCCATGTCATTGGGTTTCACTGAGTCACCAGCCTGGAAACTGTAAGTTGCTTGCCCTTGCCCTGTTCTTTCTTGCTCTGCTCCTGTTCATCTTTGCAGACAAAACCAGAAAGCCAGGCAAAACCAGCTCAAACAAGGATGTAGGTAAAAGCAAGACAAGCAATAAGTCACAGTCTCCCTACCGTGGTGAAAATCACACCCACCAAGCACTAGGACCGATTCAGTCAAGATCAAATTGGGGAGAAAACAGGGTGTGAGAGCAGCTCCCGGAAAACCCTGCCTACATCTCTGAAGTCCTGCTGAGGAGGACTCCAGTGCTTCCTTGGCCCCTCGGTACTCCCCTGCAGAAGTCCCTGCTTCCCCCTGGTCCAGGTAGTCAGCCCCCTAATTCTTGTCTCTCCAGTTTTGGTTTATGAGCAAGGAACAGCTAGCCCTCCCCAAATCCCTGTTCCAATGGCGTGCACGAGCGGCTCTTCCTTCGTCCTGCCTGGGCGCATTCCCGTATCACAGCTGTTCACCCTTGGTTGATGCACCTTTCAATTGCTTTCTGCTTTTGGCTCTTAGGAGTCAAGTTGATCTTCATGTGGATTTATGTTTTCTTTTCTTTTGAGAAGAGGCACAGAGGGGAATTGTGGATTGCAGAGTAAATGTTTCCTTTATAAATAGACGACCCCTTTTCCAAAGTGACTGTATTGTTTCTGCATTCCCGCCAGTGTGTCTGGGAGTCCCAGGGGCTTCTCGTTCTTGTCAGATTTTAGCACGGTCTTTCCTCCTCCTCTTGGCCATCCTGGTGGGCATGTGGCATTTCACGGTGATTTTAATTTCCTCTCCTGTTGTGGACTGAGTTTCCCCCTCCACCCCCATTCAGGTGTTGAAAGTCCTAATGCAGCAGTATCTCCGTGATTCATCTGGCAAGAGGGTCTTTAAAAAGGCAGTTAGGTTAAAAGAGGCTCTTAGCGAGGGTCCCATCCATTCTGAGTGGTGTTCTTCGAAGAAGAGGAAATTTGGACACATGAAGAGATGTCGGGGATGCTGTGTGTGTGCAATGTGTGTGCGTGCTGAGGACACAGCAAGGTGGCAGCCATCTGCTAGCCAAGGAGAGAGGCCTCAGGACAAACTAACCCCGCTGACACTTTAATCTTGCACTTCCAGCCTCCAGAACTGAGAGAAAATCACTTTCTGGGTGGAGCTGAGCAGGGAGAGAGAGAAGCTGCAGAAGAGACTGAGGAAGGAAGCAGGATGGAGCCAGGAGACCTGGAGGAGGTGCATGGAGCCTAGAGACACGTGAAGAAACTGCGCTTGCCTTTTGGTCGTGGACGGGGTGACACAGATGTGGGTGAGACCCGTGGGGAGGTGACCATGGCAGCTTTTATCTTGATGTTGATTTTGCTCTTTTCCTTCCGGGCTTGTCTGGTTGTTTCTGACCCTTTTCTGTGGGTCCCCACTGGAAGATGCTTTAGACTTGTGGCAGGCTTTGGGGCCTTGTTCTGGGCCAATCCCATTTGGCTGGACTTTTACCCACGAGGGGACGGGTAACTTTGGGTGCTTCATTTAGAAACTAGATTCTTTGCCTTTCCTGTATTGTTTCCTAGTTTTATTAAAGTTCCATCCCATTAAAGTCTCCTATGTTTTGTGTTGATGCGGCGGATGGCAGAACCCATTTAGAATAGGCAGGTTTGCGGGGTTTGGGCTGCCCCTCTCCCTGTCCTATAACAGTAGCAGTGTATATTATCTTTCCTTCCCCAAAATTCCCCTTGGAAAGCCTTTGATGAAGCCTTGTTCAAAATGATTCCATGAGGAGGAAATGCAGAGCCATCAGACCTGTTCCCCCACCCTCTCCAGCCCCCACTCCCATGAGGTCACAGCATTACCTCCCAGACTATTCCCCAGAGATGCAGAGGGTTGGGGAGAGGAAACACAGAAAGCAGCAGCACGGAGACTGTAACAGGCTCCAGCCTGCACCTGGGCAGCTTCCTACAGACGCTGGCTTGTTGGCTAAGATCTAAGTTTATTTCCTTTACTTGGTTTGGGACCAACGGAAATCCAATTTGAGATTGCTTTTAAGTGAGTTTATGATGCTGACAGAGGTTTTGCATTGTTCTGTATTTTCTGAGATTTGCACTGAAATCCAGCATGTGCTGGAATAAATAATAACCAGACAAAACACTCGTACAAATTGTGACCCTGAGAAGTTTCGTCAGTGGGAAAACCTCTTCATCAAAGGTGAAACCTCTTTCTAGAGTCCCTGTGCCACCTTTTCCTTGAGCTGCAGTCTCTGGAAATTTCTCAGCTTGGGTCTCATAGACGTGCTGCGCTCTGCTCACCTCTTCTCCTGTCTGGCACACATGCCTGCTGCCATTCTTTTGGGGGGCATTGTTTCTTCTGATCCTTCCAGGCTCCAATCAAATGTTCCTCTGCATCTTGCTGAGCCGAGTGGGCAGCGTGAAGTGGCCCTCCTCTCTGTCCCGGGGTCCTCTGTGGTCAGCACCACTTGCCTTTCTGTTTCTCTCCTATGAGAAAGACTGAACTCCATCTTCTCAGGGCTTCTGGTGCCTCCACAGAACTAGGCGTAAGTCAAATTTGCTGGAAGGACACAAAAGGGCCAGAAATGTGGGGGACTTGGTTGGACTGGATTCCCAGACTCTGAAAACCTCTCTGGGGGTGCTCAATCGTTCTGGGCCTCCCAAGCGCTAGATGGATGAGCTGTGGTTTGATGGCTTTGGAGTTTTTAGGGCAACGAGGTTGATAGAGGCCAGAAGATAAGGAGGGATTCTAGCAATGTCTTGCACATGGAGCACAAGACTCAACATAGATGTAGACAGGGCCTTGTTTTTTTCCAGAGGCTTTTCACAGCTCACAGGTTCTCCCACAACCCACAGCTCTTTGAAGCCCATCATCTTACCAGTCCTGCCCAATTATTGTAGCCCATTTGTATCCAAGTCACACAGCTACACATCAGTTCATTGGGAATACAATTAGGTCTCCACCTTGCAGGGCTCTTTGTAGCAGCAGCAAGCCTGGACTAGAGGTGGGAGCACTGGGCAGAGTGAACATGGCAGCCCACCTTGGTTATTTAACTAAGAGGAGCTGGGTGGGTGATCTTGCCTCTCCATATTTGTCTCCCAGCACTGCAGGAGGGACATGATTGTGTCACCCTCATGGGCCCAGATGGATGTCACTGGAGATTTTGGGCATGGTGGAGGCATACAGTAGGAACTTAATATCTACACCATTGGTTCCTCTGCTGCCACACTTAAGCAGGGATGTTGCTACAGAGGGGAGTCTGATGGTGGAGATGGAGGCCACGCTCTCCTCTGTGCAGCAGGGATGATGAGGTGGAAGGCAGCAATTGTCATGTGTTTTGTGTCCCTCCAGAGCACAGAGCTGCATGTGGTGGGGAGTGAGCCACCCTGGGTTGCATTCAAACATTGGTGCTTACTGGGAATGCTGAGGAGAGAGCTTTTGCCTTTGCAAGATGATTAAACCAAATAGCCTCCCAGCTTTCCCAGATCAAGGTCAAGGATTCTTATTCATTTCTGTAGTGAACCCCCAAAGATCTCTACTTTCTAATCCCTAACCTGCGATCTGTTACGTTACATGGCAAGAGGAAATTAAGGCTATAGATGCAGTGGCCTAGCAGCTGATTTTAAGGGATTATCTTGAGTTTCCATAGTTGCCCAAAGGCATCACTTCACAAGGGTCCAGACGGAGGGAGAGCGGGGCAAGTGTCTGAGGAAAGGCCGGCCGCAGTTCTGGCTTTGAAGAGAGAGGGTGAGGCTTGAACCAAGGAACACACAAGGCTCTAGAAGCTGGTGAGGGCAAGGACAGAGTCTCTGCCAGCACCTCCAGAGGGAGCGAGTCTTACTGGACCTCCAGGGTAGCCCCGGGAGAGTCATTTCAGACACCTGCTCCCCGGAATTGTAAGGTGATGAATTTGTGTTGCTGTTAAGTCACCGACTTTATGGGAATTTGCTCCTGATGTAAAAAGACACGAGTATATGTCCATTTAGTTAGAATTGTGGTTTTAATGGGAGCGCAGCAGGTCCTTCTACATCTCCTGCCGAGGAGGGCGTTTCCTGACGGTGGGGCGAGCACAGTGCAAGGGCAGTTGGGGAGGCGGGAGCCGCAGCCTGGCACAAGGAACTCCAAGTGCTCTGTTGCTAAGCTTTACAGAAGGTTTAGTCGATAACAAAACAAAGAGTACCCAGAATTAGTTCTTGAGGATAAGATGACAGAGTGTGAGTCAGGGCCCGTAGAATGCGGCTCCCCCATTTGGAATTAGGATAGAGAGTGGGGGCTCAGAGTAGGACGCGCTTTTGTCTTTTCATAGAACCTCTCCATCCCTGCTTAGCATTTTGAAATACCTGCTGCAGCACCAGCCCTGCCAAGTTAGGGGATTCGGGCATGTCACCCACCCCCTAGGGCCTGCCTGTCCATCCTGCAGTCTGTGTGCTGTTCACACGGCAAACGGTATCTGGAGTGTGGTGCCCGAGCCTGGCCCAGACAGCGAGTGCAGCCCCTGTTGGGCTCCTGCTTCTGAGCTCTGCTTTATGCCGGGGCAGGGGACCAGCACCTGGGGAGGGTGGTGGTGCTGGGTGTGGCCGATAGCTCCTAGTTCTCTGCCCCCAGAGGCTCCTTGTCCTCTGCCCCCGAGGTCCCTGAACACATCTCCCAACACATCTGTCATGGGGTTGAGTCTCTCTGTGTCTGAGACCCCAGAGCAGGCATGGATACCCCGCCATGTTCTCCTCCTGCCCTGGGCAGGCGTTAATGAAAAATAATCTTCATGACGTGATAAAACATGGGAAGGCAGACTTTCTCCAAGTTGGCCGTTGCGATGGGTTGTCCAGAGAGAGAGATGGGCTCTTTCCAATGCAGCCTGGGCCACTGGGAATTTGTGGTCAAGGAGCAGGGGGTGGGGGGCAGTGGGTGCACAATCACCAGGGTATGGAGGCATCTGTCTAAACTCACCTAATGGGATTCTTGCTGAAGGCAGCCCAGGGGACCACACCTCAGCTGGGAGTGAGGGAGGATGGGGAACCTGTTCAGATATCGAGGGTGACTAGATATTGTGGGTGGGAGGGTCTAGTTAACCTGAATGGGCGGGAATCTTGCTAAAATTGGATGATGCGGAGAAGAACACAAAAGTAAGCCTTGTTGAGAGGTTCAGCATCTCTGTGACAGGCCAAGTTGCTCTCCATTCCCAACGGAGTGGGCAAGTTGCCAATAAAACCAGCCAGGGCCTGCTGGACCCCCCTGCAGACCCAGGTCACAGGTCCACACCAGAGCCCGGAGGCCTGGGCTTTGGGACCGAGAGAGGGGCATGAGGCACACCCTACCCTGTGTCCAGCTGTGAAGTGGTGATTTTTCACACCAATACCTGCTGTCCAAGACATTCTGGGGAGAGAAAGTCTGTCTGTGTGTGTGTGTGTGTATGTTCTATGAGACTTAACAAAGTCTTTTGTTTTTAAGGGCTTAAAGTGAGTCAACTTGGGGCTGTAAATGCTCTGGTGGATGGAGTGGCATGGGGCATGGAGTAAGGGGCAAGGAGACTCTCCCTACCTGAGCTGCCACATGGAGACGGGTGCCAGGAAATTACTCTTCTGTGGCCTTCCCATCTGTGCGAGTCAGAGGTACCTGCCCATTGCACTGGTCACATGTCACTGTGGGAAAATGCCAAGTGCTGGATAACAGACTGGGAAAGGGAAGGGGAGAGACCAGGGAGGGAGTCAGGATGTTTTTAGGGACAGAGACAGCCTGTGGAAACCTTCCACTTGCGTGAGGCCCCTGAGTGCCATTCCCAGGGGCTGCTGGCTTTCACGCTCACTCCCTCTCTTCGGTCTTCTCTGCTCCCTAAGTGACGCCCAGGAGAGGCAGAGCTCTGCCTGAGACACGGGAAGGGAACGGCAGAACTGAGAATTCCAGTCCAAACTTGCACACTGGACCTCTCTGGTCTACCTGCTAGGCTTCCTTCGGAAAGGAAGTCCTCTCCAGGACGGTGTGAGGAAGTCTGACCCTGTTTGAGGTATGAGCTGCAGAGTCTATGCAATGGGAAACTCAGCTCCCCCGTATTCTTTCAGCTTCTTTTGGAGGTAGATGCTGTGCTTGGTGCTGGGAACTAAGACCAGGGGCCACGATGCCTGCCTGTGAAGCTTCGGTGTGCTAGGTAAGGGGGGCGGGCCAGGAGGGGGTGGGGGACACCATCAGGACGCTGCTGTAAGAAGGGACTATGTGAGGTTTTGAGAGCACAGAGCAGGCCTGACCTGGCAGAGCCCTGCTGGGGAGGGCTGAGGCCTGCAGGAGGGGTAGTAGGAAGGAGAAGCTTCTGAGAGAGAGGTACATGCCTGGCAGGGGGACACAGGCTGCTGGGGATCATTTGAACCCCACATTCTGGACTGGAGGGGCTGAGCCTTGAAGCAGCAGGAGTAGGTGGAGGGGCGGGACCAGGGGCTTCAGATGCCACGTGGACACAAGGCCTGATTTCCAGAGTCAGCAGAGAATCAAGAACTTCTGGGTCTGAATCCCTGGGTTGAGTGTGAGTTGCCCGGGGAAGGTGTGCAGGTGGGCACATCTATGTGAAGCGGGAACTACACAGGGAGATTTGACACCAGAAGAATCATCTGGGCATGTGCAACCCCCTGCACCTGAGAGGGGTCCTGGCTGGAGGCAAGCGGGGTGCTCTGGGCTCAGGCCCCAGTCTGTCTCTTTAGGCTCCCAGGTTGAACTGGGGTGTGTGTGGGGGGGTCAGTGGGGATCATTGTGAATAGGGAGTTGCCAGGAAAAGTCTTATGTGTGGAGTCAGATTTGGGTTCCAATTTCAGCTTCGCTACTCCTGATTTCTTTTCTTTTTTCTTTTTTTTTTAAATATTTATTTATTGGGCCTCCCTGGTGGCGCAGCGGTTGAGCGCTGGGTTGGGAAGCTGCCCGCAGCCTCTGCAGCGCTGGTTCAATCCCCGGCTGCCAGCGAGGGTCCCACATGGCTTGCAGACCTCTCCTGCCACCTGCTGCTCCCCTCAGCAGTGTACTTCGTCAGTCTGCCTGCTCTGCTCTCCGCTCTGGCTCTGGTGAATTCTCTCACCCTCCCACGCCTTTGACTGTACCCAGTGCTTGTATAAATAAATAAATAAATCTTTTAAAAATATATGTATTTATTTATTTATACAAGCACTGGGCACAGTCAGAAGCTCAGGAGGGTGAGAGAATTCACCAGAGCCAGAGCTGGGAACAGAACAGGCAGACTGATGAAGTACAGTGCTGAGGGGAGCAGCGGGCGGCAGGAGAGGTCTGCGTGCCATGTGGGACCCTCGCCGGCGGCCGGGGATCGAACCTGCGCTGCAGAGGCTGTGGGTAGCTTAGCAGTCCAGAGCTCAACCACTGCGCCACTGGGGGAGGCCCTACTTCTGATTTCTTGAGTGAGTTTACATGACCTTACACGTCTCCCTGTCCTGCACTGTAAAATGGGATACATGTCCCTGGAGTGGGACTGTCATGAGGACTATTGAAAATTCAGCAGGGTGCGTGGCATGCAAGGGCACTTTGTGGCTGGTGGCCCCTGTTACTACATTGATTAAGCACTTTTATTTGGTGCCTTATGGGCCTTTCTCAGACAATTTCACCCCCAAGGCAGGGTCCTGGTATTGAAAGCTTTGCTCATGGGAACAGAGATGAGAAATTCAAGATGCCTGTACCACCACTCCCCACCATACTTCCCAGACACCCTGTTTTCCTCCCAGCCCAGGCCTGGACAGAAATCTTCTCCCCCAGCATCCTGGAAAGGCATGTCAGGCCATCATCAGAGGGGCCTGAGGTCTGGAACCCGGGCCTGTGCCCAGCCAGTCCTGGCCGTCGCTAGACCAGAGCGCTGGCTGGTGTCTCTCACACTTAGACCTGTCGCCACCATCTCCTCACACTCAGCTTGTCTCAGGGACTAAGGCTGCAGACACAGGGCGCAGATGCTCTTCCGGACGGTGTCTGTGCCATCCCCGCCCAGCAGAGGTGCAGGTGGGAGACAGAAAGGGTGAGGAAGAGAGAAACCTCTTTGTTCTTCCTGTGACCCAGCAGCCTCCGTGGCAGAGTTCTCAGGCGCTTTGCGGGGAGTGAGGGCACCCGGGTCGCTGACAAGTGGGCTCTGCGGAGAACCCTGTTTCAATGAGGTCAGGGGCTAGAGAGTGGTCCCGCAGGCACGAAGATGCAGATTACAGGCCCCGTGGTGCCTTGTGCGGCCCATTGCTCTTGCCACGGCATAGCTGCAGGGAGGTGCTCCCAGCGCTACTTGGGGCCTGTTCATCCTGGGCTTGGGCAAGTGCGCAGGGGTCTCATTATGGACACACTCTCCAGCCTGCCTTCACTCAGTTGTTTTGTTTCCAAACAAATCCCGTTTGTTGTTGAAAGGATGACTGCTCGTGCTCCAGGTCAACAGGGCAAAGCCGAGGCAGGGGGTATTCCCAGCAAGGGGACACCATGGTCACAGCTTGGGCCGCGCTGATTTTTCTTTGCTTCTCCAGCTTGACGGGTGTTCGCCTGGCTCATGGCAGGCTCGCCAAGGCTTCTTCCTGCTCATTTTCCAGGCTCCCAACACTTCCATCACTGCTGCTCCATATTAAATTCCCGTTCTGTCCCTCTGACTGGGCGCCGACCAGCGTGAACGTGGGCTTGAGTGACAGAATTGCAAGTGCATTTGCACTGTGCTCGCATGGCCTGTGGCATCTGGGCTGCAACGAGCAGACCCCAGAAAGCAAAGGCTCAAATCAGACAGAAGCCGGGTGTCTCACAACCTGCCCTACTCTGCCACTGCTGGTTTACTCCCTATCGCTTCTCCCCAGCTCCCGAGGCCTCTCTCCTCCGTGTGATCCAGTTGTCCACACGCAGGTCTGCGGGAGGAGGAACGAGACTATAGTGGAGGTGGTCTCCCTCGTGTAGGTTTGTCCTCCAGGCCACCCACCCTTCTGCTCCCCCAGGTCTGCCTGGCTGTGGGGTAGCCTGGGTGGGGGCAGTGCATGATGTCGCTATCCAGCCATGTGACAGGCGGCAGGGCTACTATGAAAGGGGAATGGAGCAGTGGATTTTGGTGGACTGGAAGCAATCTCTGCCCCATGAGCTTTGTGATGGGCACAGTTCACGTGTATCTTCTGTGTAGGGCCTTACTGCAGCATCTGAAGGACTTCGCAGCCAAGGCCCTCTTCCCAGGGCCACATTTGATCTGACCTCATCAGCGCCAGTGGCTGGCGGTTCCTGCGGGAGGACCCGGCTGTGTGGAGGCCACAGCCCTTCTGACAGTCACAAGTCTGGAGCTCAGTATGAGCCAAGAGGTGATGTCTCCTTTTGTCTACTGATGCATAAGCCTTTATTAGCAGATCTTTGGGTTTATAGTTACAGGCTGCCTTTAAATTGGAGTTCAGGACAGGGAAATTATATCCTGCGGTGGAGCAGGTGGTGGGTGAGGACAGAGGCGTTCCCCATCCATCACTGTGGATGGACCAGGCCTGGAAGTTTGGTCTGTCATCCTTTTAAAGGGCTCCTATTCCTGTGCGCCTGGAAATGGGGGGAACCTGGTGTCTGGCACACATACAGCGAGTTGTCAACTCCCAGGATGGTTTAGGAGTGGTTGCCATGGCAGTAGCTTTGTGCTTCTTTCTTGCTTTCAAAGGAAGAGGGATTGCCTGAGAAAATGAGGGCGCCTCCTTCCTGGAAGGCTGGGGGCCTTTGTTTCCTGCTCCCTCCAAGAATGCACAGGACCTCATTATGCTGCCGCTGCCTTTCATGTTATAATTTGGATAACAAAAGAGAGGCACAAGACGGATGGGAGCCTGTTCCTTTCTTGGCATCTGTGGCCTGAGCATGAACTTGCTTCTCAGGCGCGATTAGTTTGCTCAAGCGTAAGCTCACAAAGTCAAGTTTGATTCTCCTCCTGAGGGTCAAATGATTGGCTTTGGTCTTATTTTAGCAGCTAACTCCCTCCCTCCCTCCCCCACCTTACCCATTCCTGTCCCTTGGCCCATCCTTCCTTCCTCCCGCGAATATCCAAGAACACTTTTGTGCTGAGCCCTGTTGAGGTCACAGAGATACATACACAAGACACCAGGCTTGCTCTCAAACTGATGCTGACCTGAGCGTCACACAGACATGAAGAAATGGGGTTGCTAAGAAGCCCTAAGTGTGTGATGGAGGCAGGTATTTGCTGGGCTGCTGTGGAGCCCAGAGTACTTGACTTAGGATTGGAAAGTGCCCACATGCTGGGCATGGCTGTGTAAAGATGGACTGATCAGGTGGGTCTTTGGAGGACTGCACAAAGTGCCCACCAATTGGGGAGAGGGGACTGCAGGGGGTCAGGTCAGGCCAGTTGGGTCCCTGAGATCTGATAGTTCAGCTTAATGCTCCTGGCCCCTGTCTTGTGGTCCTGGGGAGCCACTGCGGGGTCTCGAGCTGAGGAAGAGGCACTTAGAGAGGCCGACTGTGTGGGCTGAGTGTCCAGGAGGAAGTGACAGAGAGGCAGGAAGCCTGACTGAGGCCAGGAGCATGGAGTGTGTGCTCTCTCTCTGCTCATGCATCTAACGAAGATCCCCATCTGCTGCTGCGGACAGGGCTTGCATTGGGCCCCTGACTCAGAAATGAGACCGTTTCACCTTTTCCACACTGCAAGTAGGTGAGCATCGATCTTCTCATTTTGAAAAAATAAAGGCACTGAGCCTTGCAGGGATTCTGAGAAGCAGTCACACCAATGGTGATTGGCACAATGACGATGAATATCTGGGTAACTTTTTTTTCTCCCCTGAATCTTTAGGATGCAAGGAAAATGGGATTTTCCTTGGCAGTGCAGTCCATTCTCAGTAACTGCTGGAGAGCTGGAGTTAGAAGGTGATAATCCCTCCTGCTGAGGACAAGACCCCCGCAGTTGCACGCCTCTGGCTGCACAGCCCCAGAGTGGGACCCCACCAGGCCTGCTCTGCCAGGTGGGCCAGTCTGTTTCCCTGTGGTCTCCATAGAGGTGGGATGCCCCTTCCCAAGGCCTTCCCAAGTGGCTTCGGGGAGTTATGGGCGGCTTTGTCGAACATAGGACTTACTGGCATGTTTGTTTCTCTTACCAAGGGGCACCAGTTCTTGGAATTAAAATGCTTGTGGCCCCTGAAGGCTCTTAGGAATGAGGCTGACATGGGAATGCAGGCCTTGGAGGGGCCTGGGCGTGGGTGCCCCAGAGCTCGTGGGTCTTCTGCTTCACTCTATCGTCTCTTCTCCTCACTGTGTGACGCCAGCATGGTTAATGCCATGTCTTCTCACAATAAACCATGCTTCACAGATGAGGCAGCTGAAGCAAAACCACACAGCTCAGTCAGCATCAGCATTCGTGATGGTGCTGGAGTGGCTGCGCCTCTCCCCCGGGGCTGGCCTTGCCCATGCCTCTGGCATCTGCCAGGTTGGTTTCTCAGGGCCCCTGCAGTTTGGGGTCAACTCCAGCACTAGTCCTACTGGTGGATGATTTTCCAGGGTGCTTGCTGTCACATTTAGAGCTCCTCTCCTTGCCACAGAGGCCAGTCCTATGAGAGCAAGACCCACGTTTGCTTCCTGTTCTCTGTCCCAGAGCAGGTTCTCTGTACAGAGCAGCACTGCCTGGGACTGGAAGGTCCTGCGTGATACCCAGTGAAAAGAGGAGGGAGGGCCAGCGTTTCTGAGGAGATTCACAGGGGCAGGCCTGGACTGAGTAATCTATTATTTCCCCGTAAATCAGCAGAGAGGGTAATCCAGAACCCTGGAACTCTGGAAGTCACCTACCTTGTGTTTTTAAGGCTCCGTGGTCTGAACAGCCATCAGGGGTGAGCTTCTGCCCTTGGTCTGTGGGCCCCACAGTGACGGTTCCCTTTCAGGGTGAGGGTTGTCTATTCTGATTTCTGGATCTGCTCTACAGGGTGCAAAGGCAGGCTGAGAATTTAAAGCCAATGCACAAGAGCTACATTTTATGAATTGAAGCACTGCTACTTACCCGGGCCTCATCTCCTTTGCCAGGATAGGGCGGCTGTTCTGTTGACTAGAGTTCCCTCTTATCTTGGTGTCTGAGGCTGCAGGCTGCTCCCCTCGGACAGACCCAAGGTCTCTGCAGTCCTCTCTGCCTTGGAGGCACCTACGATCTTTGAAGTCGAGGGTCACAATTTCCTGGAGGGTGTGGACTTTTCAAACCAATCTACAGCTCAGGACACACTTGGTAATTTGAAAAAAATCCTAACGGTATTTGTTGAAACTCTTGTTTGCTCAAGTCAGATCTCTTGGAGCATCTCTGTGGCCAGAGGCCAGTTCTGGCTCCACCAGGAGAAGCCCTTGCCTGTCTTGTTGTAACCAACACACCAAGTTTCAGAATCAGACTGATTCCTCCTCCTTTTTCTTTTTTGAAAAATGTTTAATCTTCTTGTTCCATTTCACTTTATAATGATATGAATAGTAGATCATTTCTTATAAACTTGTGTGTCTCTGGGGCTCTGCTCAATTTATTTATTTATTTATTTATTATTATTATTTAATTTTATTTTATTTTTAAATTTTTTTTAAAGATTCTTTTCTATTTATTTATTTATTTGTTTTTAAGATTTCTTTGTTTATTTATACAAGCACTGTGTACAGTCAGAAGCGTGGGAGGGTGAGAGAATTCACCAGAGCCAGAGCGGGAAACAGAACAGACAGACTGAGGAAGTACACTGCTGAGGGGAGCAGCGGGCGGCAGGAGAGGTCTGCACACCATGTGGGACCCTCGCTGGCAGCCGGGGATTGAACCGGTGCTGCAGAGGCTGGGGCAGCTTTGCAGCCCAGCATTCAACCGCTGTGCCACCAGGGAGGCCCTCTGCTCAATTTATTTTTCAGTATATTTTTTTCCTCTGCTCTAACTGCGCAATTTCTGTTGTCTTACCATCAATTTCACAGATTCTTTTCTTTACCCCCTCCATTTCACTCTAAAGTCCATCCATGGATTTTATTATTGGAGTATTGTGTTTTAACGGGTATATAATTTCTTTTTGGTTCTTCTTTATATCTTTTCTTTCTCAGCTTATTTCATTTGTTTCAATTATACTTATAATTACTCAGTGAACTATTTTTATGATGGTGGCTTTAAAATATTTGTAAAATTAACCATCACTGTCATTTTAGTTTTGTTGTCTATTGCCTGTCTCTTTTCAGTTGACATTATATTGTTTTTTGTGACAAGTGATTTTCAATTAAAAACGAAATTTTTGGCATTTTTATGTTGTGAGACTCTGGATATTATTGAAACCTATTTTTTTTTTTTTTTAATTTCTGTGATACTACTCCATCAGGGAGTAGAGGATTGGTAACACCTCATTACTAGCAAATTAGTGTAGAAGTACAAGTTTACCATGAACCTCACTTGACACTATAGAGCGAGTGGGGCCCTTTAATACTGCTGGGGTGTGTGTGTGTGGAAATTAGGCCTTTGTAGGGCCTCCTGGTGGCACAACGGGTTAAGACACAGCCTATGGGGCTATCCAGGGAGGGAACCCACATTGCAGCAGACTTCTCCTGTCATGCCCGCTGCTCCCCTCAGCAGTGTATTTCAGTCAATCTGCCTGTTCTGCTCCCCACTCTGTCTCTGGTGAATCCTCTCAACCCCCGCACCTCTGGCCTGTACCCCAGCTCTTGCATGCATAAATAAATCAATCTTTAAAAAAAGAAGAAATTAAACCTTTGTGGAGATACTATGACTAGGAGAGTAAGGGTGCCTTACTGCTCCTCATATGGCCTCCACGGAATCTGTGGATGTTGTCTTGCTTCTGTTGGGTAGTGATAAAAGTTATGATTTTCTACTAGGCCAACTCTGACAACATCAAGGGAAGGGGAAGAACATCTGGTTTCTACCAGTAGAGAGTGGGAGCCTGATTTCCTACATGGACTCCACTGGTTCCACGGGGAGACTTCACTGTGTTGGGTGAGAAACACCGCAGCCTCAGACTCAGTGTCCTCTGACAGCAATCTCACAGGGCGTGAGAGGGACACATGTTGGCCTTGCCATTGTCAGTAGGAGTGAGGACACCCATTTTTCTGGGGTGTTTGGCT
The DNA here is from genome assembly GCF_014898055.3 of Talpa occidentalis. Lineage (NCBI taxonomy): Eukaryota > Metazoa > Chordata > Mammalia > Eulipotyphla > Talpidae > Talpa > Talpa occidentalis. The sequence continues at coordinate 55,692,705 of NW_023603184.1, forward strand.
GGCATTGAATGGTTAGTGTTTAAAAGTTTTCCTCTCTCACTGGGCAGCCCTGTTGCTAAACTTTGACTAGAAAAGGCAAGCCTTTGTTGTTCGCTTCTTCTGCTACTCGTCTGGGATATAGGAAGCAAATATCAAACTCAAAAGGTGTAGCACAATATCTTTTCTTGTCTCCTCAGTCACTAGCTCATTTTCTTTTTCCTCCCCACATTTCAGCATTAGTCTCCTAATGCTTCTTTCATGTATAGTGTTCAAGTTTAGTAGCACTTAGCAGAGAACCACTTTGAGAAAAAAAATACATTTATTTATTCCATCTTCCTAGATGTGAATCCCTGAAGCCTGTGTTTATATGGTCTGCAAGTAACAAAGACTTTTTTGTACATTATTAAAGGATCTAAAAAACACAAATGAAACATCACACACAAAGAACATGTGACAGAGACGATATATGGCTTACAAAGCTTAGAATATTTACTATTTGATCATTTTCAGAAAAACTTGGTTGACTCTTGTGTAGATAGAAGTTAATTTTTAGAGAATATTTCATTTAGGGCATACTTTCTTTGTGTGTATCAGGTTTTGTAGCATACATCTTCTATCCGAAGAACTTCCTTTTACATGTCTGTTTAAAGTCTATGTACTGAAACAAATGTCTTTGTTTTGTTTGATGAACATGATTTTATTTTTATTCATTTTCAAAAGACATTTCATTGGGTATATAGTTGACTTTTTTCTTCCAGCCCCTTAAATGTGCCACTCTATTGTATTCTGGTCTGCATGTTTCTGATGAGAAGTCTTGTGTAATTCTTGTATTTGTTCCTCTATATGTAGTGCTTTCTCCCCACCCGCTATGGTTGTCTTCCGGATTTACTCTTAATATGATATGTGTAGATATTATGTGGTGTGTTTTCTTTGAGAGCTTGGATCTGTGGCTTGGCCATAATCTCCTCAAATATGATTTATGCCCTGCTTTTTCTCTCCTCTCCCTTGGGATTCCAAATACACATAAGTAAGGACTGTTTGATATTGTCTGACAGCTTTTGGGTACACTTTTTCCTCACTGTTTTTCTTTTGTGTTTTAGTTTCCAAACTTTATATTTATCTATCTTCAAGTTTACTGACTTTTTCTCCCTCAGCCATATTGTTGCATTTCTCAACTCTTTCACCATGTATTTCATTTTTATTATGCCTATTTGGTTTTCTTATAATTTTCATGTCTCTGAGATGTTGCATGCTCATCATGCATGCTATCTTTCCCACTTGTTTTTAACATTTTATTTATAACTATTTTAAATTTCCTATCGTGTAGTTTTAATGTCTGTGATATGTTGAATTCTAGTATTTTGGGATTCCAGTGTGAGGGGGGATTTTCCTGAAACCTAACAAGATATTCTCCAGGTATCAAGTGGGTGTCCTAAAAATTAATTCAGTTTTCACATTGTCTATTTGGACATGGTGTCAGATTCCATAGGTTAAGAGTCCTGTCTTCTCACACTGCCTCCTTATCCCTGCCCCAGACCCCAGCTGCAGGCTCAGGCTGTTCACTGTGCTTCTGACTAATTGGTTATAGTTTGGTTTCCATGACTGCCTCCTTGCACTTCCGAGTCACAAGTCTTTGTGTCAGCCAGTTCTGACCAACTGCCTATATAATCTAGAGGTTCCCAGAACCGCCTTGGATTTGATTAATTTGCTGGAGTGGTTCACAGATTCCAGGCAAGCCATTTTCATACTGGGTATACATTACATACTGGATATAGCTCAGGAACAAGCAGATTAAAGAGATACCTCAGACAAGATATATGGAAAGTTCTTGGAAAGTACATACCATTCTCACCAAATCCCCACATGCACACTAGTTTGGAAGCTCTCTGAACCCTATCTTTTTGGATTTGTATGGTGGCTTCTTTACAAAGCCATGATTGATTAAATTATTGGCATTGGTAGTTGATTCAAGCTCCATGCCCTTGCTCCTTCCAGGTCAAGTTGGAGGGTGTGGGCATGCGATAAAAAGCTCCAATCCTCTAACCCTGTGGTTGGTTCCCCTGATAAGCAAACCCTCCTTAATATTTGGTACAAAAGTCACCTCATTAACATAAATGGGGTACACTGGTGGCTCTCATCACTTAGCAAATTCTAAGGGTTTAAGATTAGGAATAAACAGAACAAAGACCTAATATATGTCACAATATCACATACAGTTTTATTGGCCACTTTTCCCTCTCGCCTCCCTCCACCTTACTTGTTTGTGTGTATTGTAATTTTTGTTTTAAAGATGACACCTTTTATAGTATAGTGTAGTGGTGACTAATGTAACTAGTGTTAATTCCTGGAAATAAACACGCCCTCCCTTTTTATCTGGGCCTTTACTATGGGGATTTGGGTCAATATGGTGATGAATGGATCTGTGTCACTCTCTGTGCAGTATGGATTTCAAATTCTTCTAGTGTTATCTTGTGAGGGTAGAGTTGTCACATTAGTCTATATTCAACATTTAGCGATTGTTAAAATGTTTATATTAAGTCTTCTTACTATTTTAGATTGTGTTCATTGTCTGCTGCAAATAAGTCCTTATGTCACATTTCTCCTTAGAGGTGTCTTTTTTCCACAGATTTTGCATCAGCTGCTTTCTCCTGCAAAATCAGATCTCTCAGTTATTCAAGACAAACTGTGGTTTTGTAAATTATCCACAATATTTTGTTCGTAAGGCGAGAGCAATATTTTTTGCAGTTTTTTATAGTCCAAAATAAAGTTTGAAATCTCATGAAATTCATTTTGAATCTTTAAGTTCTCATGGCCTGCCCAGTCTCATTCAAATTACGTAACTTTTGTAAGCTGCAATTTTTTGTTCTATTAAAGGCAAACAGAGGGCCTCCCTCATGGCGCAAGGGGTTAAGCACAGCACTAGGAAGAAATCCACAGCCTGTGCAGCATGAGTTCAATCCCCGGCCAGGGAGCTACCCTCATGGCACGGCAGACCTCTCCTATAGTGCCTGCTGCTCCCCTCAGCAGTGTACTTCGGTCGATCTGCCTGTTCTGTTCCCCACTCCATCTCTGATGAATCCTCTCACCCCTGCATCTCTGGCCTGTGCCCCAGCTCTTGTATGCATAAATAAATAAATCTTTAAAAAAAATAAAGACAAACAGAAATACTTATAGTGTTGCTGTTTAGGATTAAATTGAAGGATAAGGTTTCCCAAAATGTCCACAGCAGGTTTTTCCCAACATGTGTCACCTTGACATGTCAATCAAGGCACTACTGAAGTCAAGAGATATGATTACTATTACCTTAAAGAATGAAGATTACTCAGATTTGGGGCCATTTCCAGAAATAATGTTTTGTGAAGAAACCTATCACATCCAGGGCAAATAACAGCAGCATCTGGTTTTGTGATATAAGGCACCTCTACTTGTCTTTCAAGACTCCTCCTCTCTCCCTGATATGTCAGGGCATTAGCCCATTCATTAACTCAATGATTTAAATATCCATTCTGTCTTATTTACTCCACAATTTACAGCTATTTAAATTCTCCATATGTGTGTAATTAAATTTGTTCTTTTTCATCACCAATCTGTCTGATGCTAATTTGTTTGCTTGGCCAATCCAAGATAAACTCACAGGGCTAGAAGAATTTTTCTTCAGCACCTTTACAAAGTTAATGGTAAAAAATACGGATACCTACAGCACTTGCCATGAAACTGCACATTTTAATTTTTCTTTCTGACACTTAATGAAATGAATTAAGGGTGTTTTACACAGGAACATTCTTTTTTTTTTTTTAATAATTCACCATCTGTTTATTTTATTTTATTTTATTTTTTTTAATTAATTTATTTATTTATACAAGCACTGGGTACAGTCAGAAGTGCGGGAGGGTGAGAGAATTCACCAGAGCCAGAGCAGGGAGCAGAGCAGGCAGAAGGACCAAGGTACACTGCTGAGGGGAGCAGCGGGCGCCAGAAGAGGTCTGTGCGCCATGCGGGACCCTCCTCCGGTGGCCGGGGAGCAGCCGGGGATCGAACCGGCGCTGCAGAGGCTGCAGGCAGCTTCGCAACCCAGCGCTCAACCACTGCGCCACCGGGGAGGCCCAGGAACATTCTTTTAAATGACATTTGGTCAACCTCTCAGTGCAATGTGACTTCATTTGCTTGTCATTATCGAGGAATGAACATCATCTTTATATATTTGGAAAGAATTTTTTTAGAAGACTGAGGTGGACATGAAATAGTTGCCCCTCTGATTTAGTCCCATCTGATTCTTTCTGAAGAATCTCTTGAAAGATCATCCTTTGCCAGAGAACATGCTCTCTCCTGAGATAGCTTTTCTGTTTCAAGTAACTCTCGCATCCTAAGGATCCCTTTCTGTGAGTTGGAGACTATTTCCTTGGGCTCCCGTTCTGGTTCTGATGCTAGGTCTTGGGATGGGACTTGCTGGTCTGAATCTTTGTCATTCCATGTTTGTTTTTATGAAGATGGCTCTTGCATTCTCTCTGAGTCATCTTGCCTCCAGGTAAAACCTCTCCCATTGTTTCACATTATTTCATGTGACAGGGCGTCCTGACCCACAGTCATGTACCGGTCTCCAGGTGGGACTCCATGAACTGGGCCGCATACTCCAGGCAAAGGCTGGCCTATGATGAGTCTCCAAGAGCATACTTTCACTGCACCACAGCTTGAGATTTCATGAAGAATGCACTATTCTAGAATGTAGCCAGTTTGTGCCGTTGAACTCAAAAACCAGTTATTGGAATAGGGAGGGTTTATTCAGAAACGAAACAACAGAAGAGAAGGCAGATTGGAGAGTGTGTTCATGGGGAGACCACATGCTTCCCTGAACCCCAGCCCGAGGAGCCTCACACAACCTCCAAGCACCTGCCCCCCAGCTCTTCCAGCAGGGGAACTGGCCCTACTCCTTGTGGAGGATGCCAGGCGTGTTTGGTCCTGTAGTTTGCTTATCTGCACGTGCATGGACACTCTTTTTAGCCTCTCTTCTTCACTGAAATGGGGTTCTAAATATGAGTGTTCACAGTGCTAACTTTGAAAAGTCAATATAACTTTGCAATATCTGTTGATTCCTTGCATAAAAGCCCAGAGAGTTAAACTTGCTGCTGCTAAACTGACTTGTCCCCATATTTTCGTATGCGGATGGGGTCTCACTCGCCCTGGTGTCTATCCGGTGGGGTCCCAGACAACTGCAGTCACCTATTTCCCCAGCACTTCAGTCCCTTTGCATCTTGATTCTGTAACTCCACTGTGTGCCTTTTTCTCTCTATTCTTTTGCATCTGTGGATCTGAGGGTGTCTGTGGAAGCATCCTGCAGCCAGGGCCGGGTTTAGATGGGCCTGAAGAGCACCTTGGCTTCCTTCCACCACGCATGGTGCTGCCCACGTCACGGCAACCTGGACATCTGCTTTCAGTGCTTTGTTTACTCGCCAGACTTCGGGACACAATTGACATTTTAGGTTGTGCTCTGGCCTGGTTATTCTCTTTGTTCCTCACAAAGCTGGCTAGGACCGTCCCATCAATGCTAGCTTTCCTACCAACTTTGCACATGTCCTCTCCTGGTCTTCTTCTAAGGTCACCCATTTCCGTGAGGGTTAAGGGACTTTGGTAAAGGGGACCTGCCTCTCTGATTCCCCCCACTTCTCATGCCTCCCTAGACTAGTCCTGCTTTCAGCTCTTTGAAGTTCATTGATCCTCCAAGTTCCAAGTTCCAGTTTTGTGACTTCTCTTTCTTGGCAACAGCTGCCACCCTCCTCCTTCTTCCTCACACCCCCCAAACTCTAGCCCCATTTGTGCTCCACTGCACACCTTGCATATTTCTTGAAAACAGGTTTTGTGTGACTTCAAACAAGAAGATGACGGGGCAGTGGCTAAGGGGACAAGATGAAGGGTGGAACCTAGAACCAGAAACCAGGGGGCACTTGATCTGGTGATGCCAATCGGGGGAGGGTACTTTCGGCCCAGCATCCCTTTCGCAGGTCTCTGGCCTGGGTGAGGGCACAGGGTTGTTCTCTGTAGCGTTATGGAAGAGTGGAACCCTGTACTCAGTAGAGGGGTAAATGAGGGCAATACACACAGTGGGATGCCAGAGCAGTTACATAGCATCGCATGGATCAGCTTCCGTAGATCCCGTAATCATCACGTGGAGAAAGGAGGCATGCTCCTGAGGGACAGACAGAATGACAGCGTTCACGTACAGATGAAAACGCAAACAAAATGACCCTGCAGAATGTTACTTCTGGATAAATAAATATATCTGTATAAATACATGAAAATTTTATACAAATAAAAATATAAAATTATAAATATAAAATAGCAACAGGCACAACAATGACAGACAGCAAGTTCTGGACAGCAATTCCTCTGGCATCTGAGAGGGAAGAGCCATGGGTGACACATGTCCTGCGTTTGTCATGTCTCATTTCTTAAAATGAAAGAAAATCTCCATCCTACACTATTTATTGACCTTTCTTTCCTCTCCTCTTTATAACAGATTTTCTCCAAAGAACACTCTAGACGTTTGGGGTCCGTGGTCTCAAATCTCACACCTTCCTCAGCCTGTTCGCACCTGGTGTTCAACGAGACCTAGAAGCAGCTGTTGGAAACAAGACCCTGATGACTGCCGGTCACCAATCTGCCAGGCAGTTGTGGGGCGGCATGAGTGGGTGTCTGCTCACACATGTACACGGGCAATGTGCACGCACACAGGCACACTTGTTGTTCCAAGAAGAAAAAACATGAGTGAATGTGACTCTGAGTTTCAGCAAATTTTATCATTGTTTCTTATTTGCGTCAGATTTCCCTTCAGCTCTCCTGTGCCCACTGGCGAGTCCCGCCTAACCCATTTTCCCCTGCAGGCCCTGGTTCTGGTGCTTCCCCTTCCTCCTGCCCGCCTTGCCTGGCGACCGCCTGAGGTGTGGTTCAGGTCAGGCCCAACACTTCCCAGCCATGCGGTTCTAAACTGCTCGGGCCTCTGTCTTCTCACCTGAGTTTCCCGGGCTGAGCAGCTGACACTTGTCAAACTCTTGCCTCAGAGCCCACGTGGGGTGAGCGCCCCCCAGACACAGAGGCTCTGAGCCCTGTCCTTGGGCTGCCTCAGTGGATGTCTGGGGGCTGCGTGTCCTTGCTCCCTCCGCCAGCATTCCTCACCCCCCCCCGAGGGCAGCAAGGGGTGTCAAAACCCACAGCTCTCCACGGCCCCAGCTTAGCACCCACATCCTTGTCTCCACTGTTTTCAGAGGGAAGAGCTGGTGACTAGGTCCCCATGTGGGCTGGCCCTGCCTGCCTCTCCCATACTACCCCCAACTCGTCTGCAGCTTTTCAACAAAACCACCCGCCTACAGAGCCTACTTCTCTGTGCTCTTGACCTGAAGGTCTTTTCTAGGTTCCCCCATGGCCTGGCCAGTGCTTATCTGATGTCCCAGATTGAGCCCCAGGGGCATCCAGGCTGTGGATCTGGGGTGTGATGTGTCTCGTCCATGGTGTGCGATGGCACAGTTGTGATTTATTCAACAGTGGTCAATGGAGCAGTGTCCTGCCGGGACGATGCTCGAAGATAGGCAGAAGCAGGAGCAACAGCTGAGGGAAGCTTGTGGCCCCGAGGGCAGCAGGCATGTCCTGGGGATTTGTGCAAGGGCCTGACCTAGAAGTCCAAAGATTGCGCCAGAGTTACTTAGACGAAAAGGAAAGGGCAGCCCGGGGGTGGGGCCCACGTGTCCCATGGCCAAGGCAATACAGAACACGACTCTTCTGGAGAGTAAGCATTTAGAGGGAGAACGAGGGAGCGGAAAGAAGACTGGAGAAGGAAGAGGGGCAGTCAGGGTGGAAGGAAAGGGACCGAGGGAGTCTTTTGCCCCCCCCCCCCTTCCTTCCTGGAATGCAGAGATGACGCTTGGGGGGCAGCTACCTTGTGATCATGAGGCCACACGCAGGCCCCGGCGCTGCAGCAGAGCACAAGGAGCAGAGAGAGGGAAGTGCTGCCGCCTTAGGAGGCAGGAGGATGGGGGGTGCTGGGGTCGCCAGGCTTCAGGCTTCAGAAAAGCGTGGAGTGGGCAGGCTGGTGCAGGGTTTCCTCATCTCGGGCCGCAGGAGGTCTGTCCGCGGGTGCTCCTTATGCCCAGACACTGGCTGTGTCAGTCCTGCCATGAGGGCGGCAGCACTTCCCTCTCTCTGCTCCTTGTGCTCTGCTGCAGCGCTGGGGCCTACGTGTCACCTCATGATCACAAGGTAGCTGCCCCCCAGGCGTCATCTCTGCATTCCAGGAAGGAAGAGAGCGGTGGGGGAGGCCAAAAGGCTTTCTAAGTGGAGATTCTGCTGCTTTGTTTGAGGCAGAATGTCTATTCCTGGGACTGATGCCTGCTTCTTGTTGGCTACTGACAGCACAGGCCCCACAGGCTGGGCATTACCTCTAGTTAGAAAGAGAGCAGCCCTGGAAAGAAATGCTTTTTTTAAATTATTATTTAAATTTTATTTTATATTCCCCTTACAATTGCAGCCCCCTTACAGGTATTCTTATAGGCATTCTTTCTTATAGGTATTCTTTTTCCTGGTCCCTTATTTAAGTTTTCTAGATTCCTGCTATGAGTGAGAACCTCCGGTATTTTTCTTTTTCTTTCTGGCTTATTTTGCTGAGCATGATCCCTTCAGTGAGTGCCCCTGAGGACATAAACTGAGAACAGACAGGGGGCCTCACTGAGTCCCCGGTGGCTCAGGGAGAAAAGCTTCTGAGCCCATCTTCAGAATAACCTGCAGCCAGGGCTGGAGGAAGAGCTCGTCATCATCTCCTAGCACAGAGGCACCTCCGGAGCTGTCTCCTCCGCCCTCTCTGCTTCACAGGAAGTCTGGACCAGTCACGTACCACAGGGGTTCAAGTTAAAGTTTTTTTTTTTATTCTACTTTAAATAAAATATGAAGCTTTTAAATTTACTTTTTTTTTTTTTTTTTTTATAGAGGCATGCTTTTTATTTATGTATTTATTTGTTTGTTTGTTTGTTGCGTTTATACATGCACTGGGTACAGTCAGAAGCGCAGGAGGGTGAGAGAATTCACCAGAGCCAGAGCGGGGAGCAGAGCAGGCAGAAGGACCGAGGCACACTGCTGAGGGGAGCAGCGGGCGGCAGGAGAGGTCTGCGCGCCATGTGGGACCCTCCGCCGGTGACCGGGGAGCAGCCGGGGATCGAACCGGCGCTGCAGAGGCTGCAGGCAGCTTCGCAACCCAGCGCTCAACCGCTGCGCCACTGGGGAGGCCCTAAATTTACTTTTAATTATTTTTTCAACATCAAAGCAACCTGACTAAATTGTATCAGACAAAATTCAGAACTGTCTGCAGGTGGGCCATTAATTTCCAAGGAGGAGAGCCAGGGGCGAGCCTCCCCAGACGGAGCCAGCGGCTTTCGAAGGCAGTGCCTTTTAGCCAAGTCAAAGCTCGGGTGGGCTCCGGCCTGTCCTGCAATGGCCCCACAGGGAGAGGACTGTTCTCCCCTGCTCCCAGCGGGTCATCACAAGGTGAGCATCAAGAAAGGGTGGGGCTCTTTTCGCAGAAGGGTTCCCCCCTCTTTTCTCATTCACGCGCCTGTGGAAATGAAAGGACAGTTTGTCTGAGAACACCAGCCAGCCTTCACGCAAGGGGGCAGTGCTGCCGGGGTCAGCCCTAAGGACCCTCTCCGTTCCTCCTTATCTCAGCTGAGGTGCCCCTTCCTTGGGGAGCCCTTGTGGCCTGCTGGGGCCCACATGGTTCTCCTTTTCTCTGGGTATCTCCTGGCCCTTTGTCTCTGCCCAGGCAGGGTTTGGCTGGCTCACTCCTGCTGGGGAGTGTCTGCTTTAAGGAGACTGATCAGAGCAAATGAAACAGCCCTATTTGTGCTTTGCATGGGGCAGAGCAGCTGGGGAGGTGCCAGTGGCCCAAGGGAGGGCAATTCTGTGAAAGCTGGTACATGTGCCAAGGAGCTGAACTCCAGTTTACCTTCTGGAGCCCCTGGCACCCATCCATCCACTAGAGTCAGCATGTCCTTGTCCTCCGGGACATTTCCTGGCTGCGGTGGTCAGGATTCTCCAGGATCTGCAAGCTGGAGAGCCAGTGAAGTTGGTCTGCGGTGCAATTCAGCTCCAGAATGCAGGGGTGAGAATGGGGGGCTCATGGTGTAAGCTCCAATCTGAGGCCCAAAGTCCGAGATCCAGGGGTGCTGTTGTCTGAGGGCAGGATGTGGTGGATTTCTCAGTTCGAGCCGAGAAAGAACAAATTCCCTCTTTCACCTCCCTTTTTGTTCTTTTAGGCCTTACTAGATATGGTGCTGCCTGAACTGTGGAGGGTCTCTGCTTTACTCAGTTTACTGAGTCAAAAACTGATCTCTCTGGAAACACCTTCACAGCTAAACAGAAACAGCTTTACCAGCTACCTGGGCATCCCTCAGTCCAGCCAAAGGTGACACATACAAGTAACCATCATGCAGATGTTGGTTCTGGGGTGCTGCCTGTGGGTGAGTGGGCCCAGCTTCACCTGCCTCTGGACAAATTGCTGTCCTCCCTAGCGGGAAAGTGTCTGGGCAGTGGAGGTGTAGCCTGAGGTGCTGACAGGGCAGGTACAACACAGTCTGTCTCCCAGTCCCCAGGGCCACTCTGCTGCAAGGCCCAGCCCCGCCGCCCCCGCTGGCAGTTCGGCCCTTTCCTCCCTTCATCTGTCTCCTCTCTGGTGGGTCCTGGGTCTGGGTTCTGGGCTACTGGTCTAGGCTGCTCCTCCAGATCCCCGGAGAGCATGGCAAATGGGGGTGCAGCTGCACCTCTAGAGCTGCAGAGGCACTTAGTCAGATGGGACCAAGTACTGCAGATTCTAGTGTTCAGCCAGAGTTGAGAGCCACCCCCCTGAGGCCTAGTCTTCCTTTAGAGGGTGGACATTTCTTGGATCACTCATGTCTGGCCTGGATGCCGCTGCACCTGCACCTTCACCCTCACCCCAGCTGCTGGGGGCTTGGCGACAGTGGTGCCTCCTCCCCTTCACTTTCCTCCCCCTCCCCATTCTGCTTGCTCCTCTTTCTCCACCTTCTCTCACCTCAGCCTCCACTTTCTTCCATCCACTTTATGGAGCAAAGTTATCAAATCCTTCAGTGTGGCAGACACTGACTAAGATGCTGGGGGTTGTCTGTGCTGGACATGGCAGCTTGTATCCTGGTGGAGGCGGGTGATGCCAATACACGGTAAACGTGAAACAGTTGGGGATGGTGCTACAAACACCGCAGAGCAGCAAAGGAAGAGGCAGCCACGGAATGGTGCTAGTTTGAAATTTGTCAGGCAAGGGAGACCTCTGAGGTCAGAAGGCATGGGCTAGAAATCTGGGGGCCCCCTGGGGGACCCCCAATGGCGCTCTGGGGGAAGAGCATTGCTGGCACAGGAAGTGGTGTGCACAAAGCTTCTGAGGTGGACCATGCTGGGGTCAGAGTCTGCTGCTTCTTCCTCCTCTGCTTCTCTTCCTACCATTTCTTCCTCCCTTTCTTTTTCTTGAACTTCTTCCTCCATTTTCTCCTCGGCTCTCATCATCATCATCACCACCACTGTCTTCACCAAATCCTTTCTGGGCCCACACAGTCCTGGATCTCTGATGGGTATGTGAACCTTGGTGAGCTCCTTCCTCGTGGTATGATTCCATGTTCAAGATCAGCAAGCCCTCCCCATGCATCAGCACACCCAGCCAGGAAGGAGACACACATCTAGGAGACAGAAAAGATGATGGCAACTCTGGGTTGCAGATCAGACTTGCTGGTCTTACCTCACGTGATAATTTTGAACTGCCTATGGGATGCACAGCTGAGCAGCCAAGGAGCAGGTAGAGATCTGGATCTGAGGAGCAGAGTTCTGTGTTAGAGAAACAGATGAAGCAATCTAGGACTTATTCTGAAGGTGACTGAGGACATGGAGGAGGATATGGATGAGATTGTGTAGTAAGCACAATAGGTATGCTCAGGGAGACCTGACGTGTGGCTCAAAGGTGTTTGGGTTAAAAAGCAAACATTCAGGGGCTCCCTAGTGGTGCAAGGGGCTAAGCACAGCACTGTGAAGCTATCTGCAACCTCTGCAGCACAAGTTCCATCCCCATGTGCTACCCACATGGTGCAGCAGACCTCATCTGTCGTGCCTGCTGCTCCCCTCAGCAGTGTACTTTGGTCAGTCTGCCTGTTCTGTTCCCCGCTCTGTCTCTGGTGAATCCTCTCGCCCTCCACACCTCTGGCCTATTGTACCCCAGTTCTTGTATGCATAAATAAAATAAATAAATCTTTAAAAAAATTCAGTGAATTTATTAATACCCACATTATTTCATCCACCCATCTATCCACCCAGCCACCCACCCAGTCACCCATTCATCCACACTTTCCCTGAACTAAACATTAAGATGACTGGATCAAGAAGATGCAGTACATATACACAATGGAATATTACTCAGCAATCAAAAAAGATAAACACATGCAGTTTGCAGCAACATGGATGGAGCTAGAAGGGATCATACTCAGCGAAATAAGTCAGAAAGAAAAAGAAAAATACCAGATGGTCTCACTCATAACAGGAATTTAGAAAACCTAAATAAGGGACCAGGAAAAAGACTAATTAATATAAAGTAAAAATCAAAATCAACAAGCAACTATAAACCAGAGACACACTACGGTGGGAGGTGGGGGCAGAGAGAGGAAGGATTAGGGTCAAAATAAGGGAGGTGCAATTGTATGGGGAATATAACCAAAATGAAAATACATTGTGAAAAAATGAAAAATGATGTAAGAATTATATAAAATATTAAAAAAATGTATTTTAAGACAAGTTATTTCTCTATAACTGACACTTTTTCCCCTTTGATCATTAGAGAACTTAAAATCAACGTAAGTTATATATAGTAAATTATGCCCTATAGAATTGAATTTAAATTCTACTTAGACTTCCTAACACACACACACTCTCATATTTTTCACAACCACAATCCCTATAAATCTTTATCCCTTTCTCATTCCCCTCCCTCATAACCCCAGAAGCCTGAGTCCAGGTATCAATGACCACTAGTTTATAATTATTTTTATTTTTCAGTTTATATGTTTTGACTCCTTATGTTACTCATATATGTGAAATTATTCAATATTTGTCTTTTTTGTTACTCACTTTGCTTTTCATAAGCATCTTACGTTTTTTCTAATTTGCTGTTTGCTATTTTCACTAGTGTGAGCTAATGTCTCCTTGTGGTTTAAGCTTGCATCTCCCTTGTTAAAAATGATGATGAGCACTTTTCCCCATATATCTGCTGGCTTTCTTTACATCCTTTGAAATAAATTGTCTATTTAGATCTGCCCATCTTTTAAATTGCTTGTGTTTTTGTTGTTAAGCCAGATAAGTTTTTTGTATTCCTTGGATATTAGCCTCTTGTCAGTTGTGGGATGCATGAATATCTTCTCCCATTCTATAGAATGGGAGAATGCTGTGTAAAAACTTCTACATTGGAAGCAGTTCCAATTGTCTACTTTCAATTTTACTTCCTTTGCAGTATTTGTTTAGTATCCCAAAATATTGCTATCATCGATGTCATGAAACAGATCAACAATACTTTGCTATATTTTATTGTTGTAGGACATACCTAAATCTTTCATCCATTTTGATTTATTTTTGTGAATGAGTTACACAATGATTGAAGATTATTCTTTTATATGTGGCTTTCCAGTTTTCCCAGCACCTTTTATTACAGACTTTCCTTTCTCCATGGTATGTTCATGCATCTGTTGTCATAAATTATTGATAAATACATGGATTTATCTCAACTTTTAATTCTCTTCTGTTGATCTGTATGTCTGTTTTTAGTCCAATACTACATTGTTTTAATCACTGTTGCTTCAAAATATAATTTAAAATCAGGTAATGTGGTACTTCCATTTTTCTTGTATTTTTCTAAGATTAATTCTCATCCATTAACATAGAATATATTTTCATATTTTTATGTCTTATCCTATATCTTTAGCTAGTGTCTTGTAGTTTTCATTGTTTAAATCCATTGTCCCCTTAGTTATTTCTTTTTGATGTGATTGTGAATAAAATAGTTTCCTTAGTTTCTTTTCTTCTCTCTCATAATTTGTACATAAACATGCAACAGAGTTTTCTGTTGTTAATTTTCAAACCTGCCGCTTTACTAATTCATGTATTGATTTTGGTGGAGTCTTTAGGGTTTTCTGTATATAATATCACATCATCTTCAATAATGATAATTTCACTTCTTTTACAATCTGAATTACTTTTCTTTCTTCTTGTCTGTTTGCTCTAACTAAAATCTCTAATACTAGATTAAATAGAAGTGGTCACATCCTTACTTTGTTCCAGATTTTAAAGAGAAAGCTTTCAGTTTTTCACTGCGAAGTGTAATGTTAGCATGGTAGGTTTGTGATAATATGGTTTTTAGTATATTGTGGTTGTTCCATCTATTCCCATGTTATTAAAAGTTTTTATCAAAATGGGTCTTGTAACTTTCTTGCAATTTCCTTCTTGCCTGCAAGGCTCCCTCCAAGAATTCCTCAGATAGTCTAATATGTACTCTTCTATATGTAATTCTTTCTCTAGAAGGGAAATTCTTTCTATGATTTTAGTATCCTTTTTTTAATATTGTGTAAATGAGGAATATTTTTCAGTTATAAGTTTATACAGTTTAGAGAACCTCCAAGTTTTAATATCTAGGACTTGAATAGGTATTAAGTAAGCACCATGGTAATTTTTAGGAAGAAAACTTTAGAATTTAATTTAACTTCAGAATTTTGAAAGAGGAGGGGGAGAGGAAGTGGAAGAAAGATTATATTGTGGGCATACAATAGCAGAAGCAGGACATGGCTTGCAAATTCATTCAACAATTAATTTCTGGGTAGCTTTGTCATGTCCAGGGACTGTGCTAGGCTGTGGTGATACTCACTAGTCTCAGTGAGTCCCATTTCTCATCTAAATGGGCTACTGTCTTTATATGCAGGTGACCTTCTAGATCTGGATTTCTCAAAAGTCTCCTGGGGTGTTGATTAAAAAGCAAAAGTTATAGGAAAGGAAGGTGTGCTCAGGAATTCACTCTGACATGAGTTGTCCAGGGGTCTTACCCACTGGAGTATAACAGCAGTTGCTGTAATTATTGTTCTTCCTCGGTCTCCAGAATAAGCCACTGAATAAGGATTAGAGCCAGGAGTTATGTCCCAACTCATACATCCCTAATGAGTCACAGAAAATGGTTTTTTTATAAACAGATTTGGTGGACAAAGATGCTGCAAACACTTCTGTTAACCTGTCCTGGGCCTTGAGGAATCTAGGTTGGAAAAGACAGTGAGGACCAACATAAGGAATTCGTAAGGAGGCAGACAGGAGGTGTGCCAGTGGGGGCTGATGGCGGTAGCTCAGGCAGGGCTGCAGGAAGCAGCACGTACATGAGACACCTGTCACATTTCTGGTCCTGCGATGACAGACATCTTCCTATTTCTCTTACTAAGTACAAATAAAATTCTGGAAATTACGTATGTATAATGCAAATATAAGTAGGCTCAAGGGTGAAGGAAAGGGTTGTATAGAAATGACATGAAGGTGGGTGCCTTGACTTTTCTTTTACTCCATGTTTCCTGTGCCAGCCTATTCCTGGAATAGAGAAGATGGCAACTCATAAATTCCAATGGAATTAGAAAAAATGGCTCCAAGAAAAATCTATTCTTTAGCTAAAGGAGCACAAAGGAGAAGCCTAGCAAAACAGAAAACTTTTAGCCAATAACCCTCCATTCTAGCAAAATAGCACAGAAAAGAAACTGTCCCCCCCCCCACAGAGACCATAAGAGCACCTATATTTCTGCACATAGTAATTGTAAGACATACTTCCTGCTGTTCTTATCCCTGAGGTGACGGGGCGGGGGGCAGCTGAGGCTGGACTTTCTTCTCCAACTGGTGGTCATGAGGTAGCATTCCGTTTCCACCACTGGCACAATGTCAGAGGAAGTTGGTTAAAACAGGGATTAATAACTTCCAGGGTCTCGCAGAAAAATACTCAAATGGCCAGGAAACTATTAAAAAACACATTCTATACCAAGAATCAGAAACATCTCGGTTTGGATGAGAAAAGACAATCAACAGATGCCAACATAAGATGACACAGATACTTGGGCTACTGGACAACGATTTTAGAAGTGGCCATCATAAAATCATTTGATAACCATTCTTGTCAAATTTGACAAAGATTCTTGAAGTAAAAGAAAAAAACCTCAGCAATGAAATACTAGACACAAAAAACCAAATGGATATTTTTGAACACTGAATAAATATATCAGTGGATAAACTCAACAGCCGCATAGAATTTACAAAGGAAGTAATTGGTAAACTTAAAGATAGAATAAAATTTCCTCAATTTGAAGAGCAGAGGAAACTTAGACTGGGAAAAATATACACAACAGGGACAAGTTAGGCTTTAACAAATGATCTAATATTTGTGTTATCAGACTTCCCAAAGGAAAGGAGAAAGACAAAATATTCAAAGAACTAATGACAAAATATTGACAAAATATTCAAAGAAATAATGACTGAAATGTCTCCAACTTTGGCAAAAGACATAAACCTAAAGCAGAAAACCTAAGCAAACCTCAAACAAGTTTGTGGTCAACTTTAGGGTTGACTTGACAACACTAAGGAAAACCTGGATAGCTGGTAGAATATCATTCCTAGGTATCTCTGTGAGCATGTTTCTGGAAAAGATTAGCATTTTAGTTGGTAGACTGCAAAAAGATACCAACCTCACCAATATAGGTGGAGATCATCTGATCCGTTGAGAGAGTAGATAGAGCAGAAAAGTTGGAGGAAGGACAAATTTCCTCTTTGCTTGAGCTAGCACATCAATCGTCTCAGCCACCAATGTGCCTGTTTTTTTGGGCCTTAGTCACAAGTGGTCCTGTTTCTTGGACCTTCAGATTAGGACCACTAGTGATACCATTGGTTTCCATGCCTTTTGGTTTGGACTTGAAATCTGCCACTAGTTTTTCAGTTTCCAGCTTATAGTAGGCAGACTGTCGGACTTTTCAACCTTTATAATTCCACAAGACTATCTCTCATTTTATATTATATAAGAAATATATATATATGTAATATACATACATATATAATATGTACATATACTATTAGATCTATTTCTCAGTAGAACCATGGCTAATAAAAGGATAACCCAAATATACTTATGCCAAGATACATTGTACAAATTCATGAAAACTCAGGATAAAGAAAAAATCTTTAAAACAGCAAAAGAGAAATTATACCTTATTTGTAAGGGGAAAATGATTAGAGCAATGGCTGTTTTTTTATCAGAAACCATGGAAACCAGAAGAAAGTGACATGATATCGTTTAAGCACTGGAAGAAAAGAACTCTAAATCTAAAATTTTATATCCATTGAAAATGACTTTTAGGATTGAAGAGGAATCAAGACATTCCCAAATGAAGGGAAACTAAGAGAATCTGTCACCAGTAAACCTAAAAGAATGGCTAAATGGAAATTATATAAATAGAAATAAAATGACGTTAAGAGGGAATTGGGAACATTAGGAAGAGAGAACACACAATTAAACAAGTAAAATTGTGGGTAAATACCATAGACTTTTCAGTTTCTGTATTATGTTTGATGTTGAACCCAAGTCATAATACTATCTGATATAATTCTCAAAATAAATAGAAGAAATATTTAAGACAATTCTATTACAAATGGGGAAAGATAAAATGGTGTAAATAGATGGAAAATTTCTATGTTTCATTTGAATTGGTTGACACTAGTATTGACACTAGTAGCCTGCAACAACTTATATATGTATGATTTAATACCTAGGTCAATAATTAAATGCTTATTCAAATATAAATATTATATACTAAATATTTAGCCAAAACCATACACAGACATGTCAAGGTGGAATTCTAAAGAAGGTACAAGTAGATAACAAAAGATGAGATAAAGAAAACAGAAATGAATTAAAAATAAACAAAATAAAAATTAAAATACTAGACTTACACCCTGACACATAACAACTACATTGAATGTAAATGGACTAAATAACTGATTAAGAGAAAGGGATTGACAGAGTGTATTTTAAAACAACACAAATGTATACTGCCTACAATAAGTTTACTTCAAATACAATGATGTAGGTAAGTTGAATAGTTGAGCATGGAAAAAATATAACATGCAAACATAAGTAAAAGAAAATATAAATGGGCATGTTAATATCAGATATTGTCAATTTCAGAGTTAAAAAAAAATTGCCAAAGACAGAGAGAGACATTACATAATGACAATATGTTATTGTAGGAAGCATGAACATAAAGATTTTGGAACAGAATAGAGAACTCAGAAATAGCTCCACACAAGTACAGCATATAAATTTTTGAGAAAGGTGGACAAGCTATTAAATAGAAGAAAGATAATCTTATCAATAAATGGCACTTTAATATTGAACAGCCATGGGGAGGGGAATTTTATGCCCAAAGTGGTTCAAATGATTGCAGATTTAATTGTAGAATGACAAGTTATAGAACTTACAGAAGAAGATAACAGAGTAGAAAATTTAGGTCACCTTGGAATGATAGCATACTTAGACATTACACCAGTACAAGTCATAAAAGGGAAAATTTGCATCAAAATTAAAAAAAAATTGCTATGTGACAAACATATTAAAGGGGATGAATGGACAAGGTATGACTATGAAAAAATATCTGCAAATCACATAGTGGCAAGAGACCCATATTTAGAACATTAAAAAATCCTCAACTCAACATTAAAAAATACAAATAATCCTTTTATAAATGTACATGAGGAGTCATTTAACTTGAGAGGATGCATAGATGACAAATAAGCACATGAAAAAATATTTGCCATCATAAGCAACTAGGAGAGTGAAAATTAAGACTTTCCCACTATATGATCCAGTTTTTCATTTACTTTTTACCACTGGAACCACTAAAATAATAATTAAAAAAAAAAAAAGACAGCACCTGCTGGCATGCTCGCTAAGCTGTCTGCTAAAGCTCCCATCTCACTGTATTCTGTGGTGAGTAACATACATAGCGTGGTAGAAATTCACCAGAACCCTGGACATCCACATGGGCTCTAATTTTGGGTCATGGTCCAAAACAGTATTCTCTACTATCTCTCAGAGGGTCCAAGAGTGATTGGTGCAGATTTACAAGCCACTGCAGAGTCTAGGAAGGAGACCTCTCTGCCTGTGCCCTGCACACAGGAAGGAAAAGGAGAGCAGGGATAAAGGGTAATCTAATGAGACAGGGGACCGAGTTGGTGGCAGAGGACATTCTTTGCTTTGCTCCTGGGAGGAGAATCTACAATTACCCACAGGTACACTATACTCAGAGAACCCTCTGGCTTGGGGAAAAGTGGAATACCCTCTGGACATAGGACATCGATGCAGACTGTGACAGAGTCAAAGAGTCACAAATATTGAATAGGAGGTGGGCAGAGAGAAATTCCTGGAGCTGTGATCTAGGGGGGTGGGGGAGGTCGGATACAGACCCCTATGGTGCACACTTGTAGTACACAGAATGCAGAGTCTAAGCTTTGGAAAGTCAGTGAGGAGGGAAGTGTCAGTGCCATGTTACAAATGAGTCATCCCCCCAGCACATTTACACTAGTGGCTGGATCCCTCCAAGCCTCTCCCCACCTTATGACTCAGCAACTTTAAAAATAGATCTTAGTACCTATTGATACCAGCCAAGGTGAAAAATTAAAACCAAAATAGTCACAGCGGAAGTAAAAGTAGTTGACCTATTTAAGAAACTGCTACTGATACTTTAAAAAATAGGGATATTTAAAGCAGCAAAGTGAGTAGACAAAACAACATAAGACACGACACCTTGAGACCTTAAGGGAAATGACATCATAAGAGAGAACTACAAGACACAAGACACGGAAGATGGTGTGACCTATCACATATGGTATTGTAAACCAATGTTACCTCAATGAAAAGTAATAATACAACAACAACAAAACCTTCCAGAAACAAAAGTGATAGTACCGAACACTGCTGAGAATACAAAGGATCTCTCATAACTGCTGGTGGGAATGCCAAATAATTCAGATGCTTTGGAAAATAATTTGCAAGTTTCTTAAAAAGATAAACTTAGCCAACAATAAGTTTGGGCATTTATCCCAGATAAATAATTTATATTCACACAAAATTCTCTACAGGAATGTTCATAACAGCTTTATTTGTGATAGCCAAAGATTGGGAACAACCAAAATGTTTTTCAATGGGTGGATAGTGAAACACATCACGGTACATTCATACTCTGAAGTACTAATCAGCAACACTAAGTGACTAAGGACCAATAGATTCAACTTGATTCACTTTGAAGATATTTGAGCAAAACAAGCTAATCTCAAAAGGTGACACACTGGTTCTATTTATTTTTTCTTAGAAGAACTGGGGTTTAGGGCCTCCCTGGTGGTGCAGGGGTTAAGATGCAACCTATGAAGATGTCCGCAGACTCTGCAGCACGAGTTCGATCCCTGGCCAAGGAGCTACCCACATGGTGCAGCAGACCTCTCCTGTCTTCCCCCTGCTCCCCTCAGCAGTATATTTCAGTCCGTCTGCCTGTTCTGTAACCCACTCTGTCTCTGGTGAATCCTCTCACCCTCCACATGTCTGGCCTGTACCCCAGTTCTTGTATGCATAAATAAATCTTTAAAAAAATTGGGGTATAGGTCAGAGGTGAGAGGGTGAGAGGATTCACCAGAGACAGAGTGGGGAGCAGAAAAGGTGGATCAGCTGCTGAGGGGAGCAGCAGGTGAGTCAGGAGAGGTCTGCTCTGCCATGTGGGTAGCTCCCTGGCTGGGGAATGAACTCAGACCACAGTGGAGATAGCACAAAGACCTAACCCCTAGGTCACCAAGAGGCCCCACACTGGCTCTATTTTTAAAGCATTCAAAAAAATGAGAAAATTATAGAAAATGGAATCAGATTCCTGGTTGTGGGGTTCACGATGTTTAGGAGGCGTTGGTGTGGCTGGAAAGGTCCTGCCCTCCAGGAGAGCTTCCAGCAGCTGTGCAGGGTAAACGATGTGAAGCTTTTCTGCCCTCCCACCACCAGCGTTGATGATGGACCCTGCGGTCCTGAATGCAGGCCTGACGGCGGCAGCTGGAGTGGGGCGTGGGGATGCGTAGGTGGGTGCACCTGGGCTGAGATGGGGCTTTTAGGCATGGCGTCAGGGGATGGGAACCAGGAGAGCAGGAGAAAAGAGCAGAGCCGGCAGAACAGCAAAGGAGAAGCAGAGGCCACGAGAGAGGCCGCAGAGCCCAGTAAGAGTGAAGATTCCCCCGGGGGCTGGGAGGCCTGTCAGCCCCGGCCCCCGCACCCCCGCCTGCCGGGTACCTGGTAAAACGACCTAAAACGCTGAAAAGCCACCGAGGCTCCAGGACTCTGCTTTCCCGTCTGCTGGGGTCATAGAGACCCTGCTCCTCGCCCTCCTGCCCTGCAGGTGGAGCAGCGCCACAGCTGGCTGTGCGTCGCCACCTGCATCCGCACGTGCGCTGAGGGGGGGGGGGGGATGCGCTCATGCGGTGTTACGAGGGCCGGTCTGCCAGGCTCTATACGGCACAGGCAGATGGCAAGTGTCAGTTATGGGAAACTGAGCAGAATATTTGTGAAACTTCCCAAGAACCTGCCATTATTTTAAGCAAAAACTTGGAACGAAAAGAAAGGTTCTTGAGTAAATCAACAAATGCCTCCCCAACATAGTGCCTCTGAGGCCGAAGAAAGCCAGAGGACACAGAACTCACCATGACCAGGTGTTTTCCCTTCACTGGAAGTGGTGTGGAAATCATGGCAGGATGAGGTGAGCAGAGCAACAATGGTGCCAGCCAGAGAGGAGAAACTTTGAGGCGAACCAAGACCAGGAGCAGATGGAGAGGAGGACATAGAAAAGGCTCACGGTTAGAGGCGAATTTAAGGGTTGGAACGTGGCTCAGTCCTCATGTCACGGGGAACTCCCAGGGATGCAGGGGTAGCAGGTAGGATGAGCCCGGGCCTGGCTCACCTGTGACCAGAGCAGCATTTCTGGTTTCCTGGGCTCTGCCATCAACTACATGGCGAGGCAAACCCAGTTGACACCCCGTGAAGCTGTACCCATTAGGAGAAGCAGTGGGCGTGCTGGGCTCAACTTGTACGAACCCCCTGGCAACCATATGCAAAGTGAAGCATTTTTCACTGTGGAGAGTGGGTTACCTAATGGAGACTTAGAACAAAAGGAGGGGGAGAGTAATGTGTATGTGAGGGGTAGATTTAACTTACTAACATGATGTGATGGCTTTTATGAAATGAATGTGAATAGATTATATTGCAAGCAGGCCAGGGCCCGGTATGGAGGCAAGGCCAGGGCGGGGCAGGAGGCTTGGGAGGCCGCTGAGACCCAGCCTCTGTGTTTTCCACACTCTCCCTGTATTCTCTCTGGGATTCTCCCTCACAGTTTTGTGTTATCTCATCTCAGAGTGGTCTTCAGAGTTCGCTGCCCTTTTCCTTTTAGCCTCCCCTCTCGGCACAGGTGTATGCGCTTACATATGTGTACCCACATGTTCTGTGGGCTCAGGTGTCCATAATCATGGGAGGGGTGCAGGACTGCAGGTCGTAGCCATGGAGCCTAGTGGCGGGAGGGTGTGAAAAAGCCTGATCCACTTCATTTTCCCTACATAGATCTGATGTAAAGTTTTTTAAAAAAGACTAACAGTCATAAATAGGCTAAATATTCCCTTCCCCTCCCCATGTGTATCTTACTGTTTGTAAAATTCACAAATTAACTGAAAGAGATTAGGTTTAAAATACAGAATTGAGGATAATGACAGTGGAACAGATTTTTAAGGAGCTCTGCAAAGGAAATTTTGCAAAATTTCACCATGATTTCCCTTGCCTGGTGTATTGGCTACCATCCTACCTCAATCTCCAAGCACTTGAAAGTGTTCTTATCCTTTCTTTCACATCTATGTCATCAAGAGAAGCAGGAGCAGGGAGTCCTTGCTGAGGTTTGGGAAGCTTCCTGGGACTCTGAGGTGGGCATTGTGGAGCCTCACTGTTGTTGCCTCCTGCAGTAAGTGGGCTGAAGCTTGTCATCCACTTCTAAGGCCCAGCATATGGAGAAAGATGAATGTCCCCTGTGTGACAGGCTTCTATTCTCTCCCTGCTGCCTTCTGAATCCTTGCACTTTGACAAAGCAAGCTGCTGCTTTGGAGAGGCCCATGAGGGAAGGATCACAGGGTGACCTCTGTCCAGCAGCCTCTGGCCAGTGAGGAGCAGCCCCAGCGTATGCTCCTGGAAGCAGCCTGCCTGCGCAGTTGTGAGATAACCACAGCCTTTGCATGATGCAGGCACCTGGCTGGGCTCAAAAATTGGGTTGGAACCCCCTGATGTCCTGTCGCATCCCTCTGCGATGGTCCCCACCATGGAACAAGCAAAGGGTTGATGTGTACTGTTCCAACTATCTAGGCTCCAGTGTAACTCATCGGTAGCAACAGACAACCCATACAGATTGTAAGGCATTTATATCAGACCACTGGAAACTATACACATGGCCACGTAGCCAAATGCACACTAAAGGACATGAGCCGTGTCCATCCAGTTCCACCAGCACCCTCAGCTGACTCCCACCTCCGATCACTTCCTGTCCTGGGGTGATGACCTGTGAACTGGTGGTGCAGCCTCTATATCTCCTCAATATCCCCCCTCATATGTGCTCCCTATACTGTGAGGCAGATGCCCCTCCCCTTATACCTGGTGGGCTTGTCACCCTGGGAAAAATAGTGCTACTTGATTTCCCAGGCCAGGTCACACAGGAACACAGGACACAATTGTGCCTTGTCCACTTGGTGCTTGCTGCTGGGGATCCAGCCACCAAATGCATGGAAGCTTAGCGGTCAAGGGTGGCCACGTGTGTTCTGGTGTCAGTTCTGCAGGGGTCCCAAACAAGCAGCCAACACTAACCATCACAGAGGGATGCAACAAGACATCAGGGGGTTCCAAGCCAATTTTTGAGCCCCAGACTGATTCCAGGTGGTACAGAGATGAGCTGTGGGCAAATGAATTGTCATCCTTGTTTTAGTGTTTGTTTTGTAGCAATGGATACCCTTAACAGTGTGTATGTATCTGCTACTTGCAGAGAGCCACCCAGTTCTGAGGATTCTGAAGAGCCTAGAAGCAGGCAGCAGATGTGCGGGGTCCATGACAGCCCCAGTTAAAAAAGGATGTAGTCCACTAGCCCCATCCTCACAGCTGACCACAGCTTCTGGGATGTTCAGGGAAGGCCAGGATACAGGGGTGTCTTGGCAATTTGGCAATCTATTCTTTATTTTTATTTTTATGCATGCAAGAACTGGGGTGTAGGTCAGAGGTGGGGTGAGGGGGGTGAGAGGGTTCACCAGAGACAGAGCGGGGAACAAAACAGGCAGACTGAAATTCATTGCTTAGGGGAGCAGCGGGCGAGACAGGAGAGGTCTGATGTGCCATGTGGGTAGCTCCCTGGCCCGGGAACCAATTCGTGCTGCAGGGGCTGCCAAAAGCTTTGTAGTGCTGAGATTTTACCCCGTGTGCCACCAGGGAGGCCCCGATTTGGCATCTATTTTAACAGCTCACCCTTAAATTTATGTAGAGGTCAAATTGGAGCCTTGGGGGTCAAGGGCAGAGGAGAATGAGTCTGGGGCTGACCTCTGATCTGACCCCAGGCAAACCCTGCTTAGCAAAACAGGCCTGCCGCAGCCACCCTCTCTCTGCACTTGAACATGTGTCCTCTGTGCTGGGCACTAGAGACAGGCTTCCTCACCCCACTGCCCCACGGGCCTTTCTGTGCCCCTTCTTCTAGCTCTGTGTTTAAGTCTTTTCAGGTCTCTACAAATTTGCGCTGGTGTCCATTGACCATGATGTATTCACAGGGGGTCAGCTGTGGGCAGGGAATAGAGAGGAGAGCATCACATTTATTTTCCAAAACGTCAGAGGCAGGAGCTGCCATTTTACAATCATAGCAAAGGACCGGGGCGGTGGGAAGGGCCATTAGATGTAATGAAATCCAAGGCGGTGCCTTGGAGGGGAAATAACAAGGTCTACCTGTCAGGTAACAATGTGTGGGTGTGGGTGGTGATGGGGGGTCGGAACTGAGGAGGCAAGACCTGGGTGTAGCGCGAGGTGACAGGAGCATGCAGGTCAGCAGGGGACGGCAGCGCCTGTGTGATGCTCCAGCGAATCGTCACCCCCTTCCCTCCCTCCTTCCCGCCCATCCTTTCTCTCACTGACACGGCTATGAAGCGCTCTGTGGAGCCAGTGCCAGTCCGGATCCTGGACGACAGAGTGCCCGGCAACCCCCTGAGTTCTGCCATTGCCGACAGTCACTCTCTCGGGGACCAGGCATGAGACAATGGTTTTAACAAGTAAATAGTTAAATTTAAATTTTGAAAATTGTTACCGAGAGAGAAAATTGGGGTTTGGACTTGGTGGGGGTTGGAGGCGTTTCCCTGAGAAAGTGATGGGGACGCAGAGACGAAGGGGGACGGGACCCGCCATCTCAGCCCGCCCCCGTCGCGGGCTCTGGGCAGAGGCGTCCTGCCGCCGCTGGCGTGGGGGGGCCCCTCCCGGTGCCGAAGGGCATGGTCAGGGGGGCTGTGAGCTCATCATTGCAGGCAAAATCACCCAACTGTTTTAGATAAAAAGGGGTGTATTTCAAAGATCTGGGGGCTCACAACATCAGCAGGAGGCCTGGAGACGCAAATTTGGCATACGGGCTGGTCAGGGGCCGCCAGGACCACGGTGTGACTTAGGAAGGAGTAGCCAGGACTTTCTGGGTGGCTCTTGTACCTGAACCTGCGGACAGTGTGTCCAGTTGCCGCTGGGCCTAGCAGTGCCGCTGCTCACCCCACAGCCTGCTGGGGTCACTGGCTCCCAATTCTAAGTCCGCTGTGTTCACCCAGAGCAAGGCAAATAAGTCCCTGGATCTTTAATTTTGCCTCTGGAGCTCACTGGGCCTCTTAACCTGTCTCAAAAGTGGGGGCTAAGATGTTGCTAGGCAGCACCTGTTTCCAAAAGGCACGTTTCCACTCCACTAGGTCTGTGACTGGCAGAGGTGGGAGCCAGGTGTGTGTCGCCCGAGGGCCGCAGGCTCTTCCTGGTGCCCCCCAGAGCGCCTCGGCGGGAATGAGACCCGTGGTGTGCACCGCGGGGCTACTTGTCCAATTCCACACTGTAAAATATATACAGCGCGTGCATTTGAGTGCAGAATCAGCTCACATATCAACTTAAGAAGACTTTCAGAACACCACAGTGACCTGCTGATGAAGGGGTGGGAAGAGAGCATGCTCGCGCTGGGCGAGGGCGCACATTGATCCAGTATTTCCAGAGGGCGGTTTGGCAAGATGCATCCAAAAGTCTTGAAAATAAAGACCCGGGCTTAGTAGCTCTGTGTCTGGGGTTAGAGCCCAGGGAAACAATTAGGGATGAGATATACACCTACATTAAAAATACAGGGTCCAACAGCTACGCATTGAAAATATTCCATCTGTTAGAATTCACGCATTTGGAGGGAAAGCAAGAGGTGCAGGCAGGAGGGCCTCTGGGAGGTGGGCAGCCTCAGGCACGGCTCAGGGCAGGCCTCCTGCAAAGTGAGCAGGCTCTGTTTCTATGTTCCCACCTCTCAGCATCACATCCTATGAGTTAATTCTATCAAAGGCAGTATTTTTCCCACCTGGGAGCAGGTTCCCGGGCTCACATGCAGCGGCAAAGGACCAGACTCCCAAAATCCAGAGACCCAACACTCTGCAGGCCCCTGGCCGGGGGCTGGCTCCCACGGCCTCCACCCATCCCACCACACCTTCTGGACTCCAGCTGTGGCTTCTGCTCTGGGCCTGGGAGCGGCCCGCCCACACAGGGACCGAATTGGGAGGGGGCACCTCCTAAGAAAAATTGGGACTGTTGTTGGAGCAACGGAGATAGAATTCTAGGGATCACACCTGTAGAGGCAGGAATGACACGGGGCAGGTTTTCTATGACGCAGCAGACCGGGTAAAGGAGGAGTGAGTCCTGGAGACCTCGGTGGCTTTTGCAGGCTTTTATTGGGGTTCACCAGGCATATGGCAGGCAGGGGTGCTGAGGGGCCGGGAGGCTGGCAGGCCTCCCAGCCCCCAGCAAGTCTTTACTCTACCTGGGCTCTCCGGCCTTCTCTCAGGTTTCGTTCGTTCCTGGCTTCCCTCTCGGCTTCTGCTGGTGTCCCTGTGACGCCGCCCTTAAAAGCCCAGTCTTAGCCCAGGTGAATCCCATCTATCTATGCCCACACCCTACTCCAGGTGCCGCCATCGGGCATGCATTCGGGACCGCAGGGTTCCCTCATCTATCCTGATGGCGGGAGGGCAGAAAAGCCTGATACTTTTCACCTTACCCTACAACACCTAAGCCTGAAATGCTGACGAAAATATGCTTATGTATTTCCTGCAGGGACCACTGATGTGGGGCCAATTGACTTTTATTTTCTGCCTTATATTTTTCAGTAGAATCAGAAAAATTAACATACTTAAAAAAAAAAAATCGTACCAAATCAGTGAAAGCGGCAGGGGGTGATGCCTCTTCCCACGAGTCCTGCTCCTCCCCAGGGGTCACGAGTGCCCTTCGCCCCGAGCATGCCTCACAGTGACCCTCAGTCCTGGCGTCTGGGTCGGGACTTGTTGCTATGACCCTGATGCCAGTGGGCCTCCTGGGGCCAGGAGGGAAGCCAGCTCAGGACACAGCCCTTCCTGGGTGCGAGGGGCGAGAGGAGGAAGATCAGAGGATCAAGGAGGACCCTGATTGCCCCAAGCTGAAGCCCGCGCCCGTGCACGTTTCCTTTCCAAGAGACAATTGATCCTTCATCGTTTCAGCAGTTTGAATTGCAATTTCTGTTAAGTGAACCTCTTAACTATTCCTTTATTTTGGGTCTAATGTATTGAAGCACCAGATTAACTGGTGCTCGAAGAGAAAACAGGGAATCTTTTGCTGGCTTCATAGCTGAAGGGGTTGAGTGAAGCGGGCTGGCTTTCAGGGCAGCCCCAGTCCTCCACGCAGGGCCCTTCGGGACAGGGCAGGACAGGACAGGAGGACACATAGCACTGGGGTCACAAAGAGGGGGCCACTGAGAGCAGCCAGTTCTGGGGTCTGCAACAGGGAGCTCAACCTCGCTTCACCTAATGTGAAAATCAAACTAAACCAACTCAGCGGGTTTGGAGGCCGAGGCGCCACGGCTCTGTCTCTACGCTGCACGTGGCCTCCTGGGTTCCTCTGCTGCCTTTCCAGAGGTCAAGCAGGTGGCGGGCAGGTGGCGCTTTCTGCCGCAAAACTGAGTGAAGGAAATAGTTATCAGCCTGTCCAGCAAAGTGCCATCTAGGAAAGAACAACAGCTGAAGAAGCACCTCACTGCAAAGAGTGGCTTAAAAATCTGGGTCGTGCTGGGAAGGGTGGAGGCGCTGCTGCTTCCAGGCCGGCTGGAGGCCCACCTGCACCAGATGGCCACGCGCTGGCTTGCTTTTACAGGAACTTGTTTACTCCTGATGTCCTTGATGGAACCCGACTTTGTGGAGGGTGAGTCGTCTGCTGTCACCCCAGCTGTCAGAGTGACCGGGGCAGATGTCTGCTGGGTGAGGGGACTGTCCCTGCAGCCCCAGGCCTCTTCCTTCTCTGCCCCAAGGCAGGCCAGGTGGGTGGCCAGGTGAGGCTGAGGCTTCCCCCTGCAGGCCTGGCTGCTCCACACCACGGTACTCACACCGCTCTTTGTCTTCCATGTCAGGCACTCTCTCCTCTGGCCCTGGAGAGCTGTGCAAGGGTGCATTGGGGTTATATTTCAATCTGACCATAAAACCACACATTAGGAAAGGTATCCAATCAATTAGCTCTAATTAATTATGAACAAAATGTGTCTCCAGCTGTGGGATGTGGTTTGTTTCCGTTTGCTGTAATTAGAAAAGTGTAGTGACTGTATACAGAGAAGGTTTATGTCAAAGGGAGGAAAAAAGAGAAGAAGAAAGCTAGTGGTTAGAATTAGTATTAAATGATGAGTGGAATGCTGTAACCACTTCCCACTGAAATAGAACCAGCGTTCTTGACACTAAATATATCTCCATGACACAGTTGTGGGTCAGCAGCCGCCACGGCGCGCCACTCCTTTCTATCAGTCTTTCATGCCTGGATTCCCAGGCAGATGGCAACTCCCTGCTCCTTTGAGGACAGGGAGGGCATGCCAGGTGTAGGGTAAATGAAGATGCTCAGGCTTTTGCACAGGTTGCCTTTGTGGCGCTCACCTGCGGCCTTGAATGTAGGAGGTGCTGGGGGTATGGGCTTGGGTACGCATGCCTGATGATGGACATCTGGAGTATGGGGTGGGCATGCATAAGTGGGCATACCTGAGCTGAGAGACCAAGCATATAAGGGTGGCGACACAGAGGGTGGGGTGCAGCTGAGGACGGTGTAGCGGAGAGCACCTGAGAGACTGTAAGAGAAACTCAGAACAGAGCTAAGATTTGCCAGGGGCTAGGAGGCCTGCCAGCCTGGCCCCCCAGCCTGCCCCTACTTGTCCTGCACCTGGTGGTCTCACTACAGGTGGTGTAGGCAGATCATTTAAAACCTGAAAACGTCACTGAGGGTTCCAGGACTCTGCTTTGCCCGCTCTGCCCCACTGCCTGCCTCCACTACACCAGGACATTGGGGCCCAGAGTCACTGCCACTCCTTTGGGGACACCAGAAACCAGCCCTGGGGGAGAGCCTGGCACATCAGGGAGGCCATTCCCAGCCAGAAGGAGGGCAGGGCGCCCTAGGGAGGCCAGCTCTCATGGGCTTGGTCATCCTGTCTGAGGCCTTCTTGTCTGGTGTTGAAGAAAAAGTAATTTTGTGAACGCTAGCTTTGTTCATGGACAAATCAAACTGAAATCACCTGTGTCTACAGTCGGTGACCTTCAGGAGGCTGCTGGGATGGGCAGCCAGGTTGGGTAGCAGATGCGGCTGGTGAAGATGTCAGGCAGGATCAGCCGAAGTGCCGAGACCGTTTCCTCAGCCAGAGCACAGTGCTTCTTTACAGCTCCTCCGCCTTGATCTCCAGATTCCACTTGTTTCCAGAGTTACTTAGGTCAACACCTTTTTCCCCCTTCATGGGAGGGAAAAACTTCCATGAAGTTGCTTCATACATTTGTGCTATAATTGTATTCTTTTATCACAGCCAGCATTCCATCATGTACCCTGACCCAATTTATCTTTAACTTTTTTTTTCATAGAAGATCTGGGGTACAGGCCAGAAGTGCAGGGGGTGAGAGGATTCACCAGAGACAGAGTGGGGAGCAGAAAAGGCAGATCTACTGAAATACACTGCTGAGGGGAGCAGCATATGCGACAGGAGAGGTCTGCTGCGCTATGTGGGTCACCTCCCTGGCCGGGGATTGAACTCAGGCCATAGCTGTGATAACTCTGAGACGTAACCTGTACGCCACCAGGGAGGCCCATTTTTAAAGATTTATTTATTTATGCATACAAGAGCTGGGGTACAGGCGAAAGATGTGGGGGATGAGAGGATTCACTAGAGACAGAGTTTGGAATAGAACAGGCAGATTGACCAAAGTACACTGCTGAGGGGAGCAGCTGGCGAGGCAGGAGAGGTCTGCTGCGCCATGTGGGACCCTTGGTGGCTGGCCGGGATCGAACCCGCGCTGCAGAGGCTGCGGACAGCTTCACAGTGTGGCGCTCAACCACCTGCACCACCAGGGAGGCCCTAATCCTAATTTTTTATTTGTTAAAATATGAATGCAAAGTAAATATTTTAAAGGCTATGTTTATTTTACATGCGCAAATTATATGAATTTCTTTCTTTTTTCTTAGTTTTATTTATTAAGTGATCATGTTGATTTACATCACAGTATATGTCTTAGGGGTATAGTTTTACACCTCTACAACTGTATGTTATTTCCCCACACCTACCACCAAAGCTCTAGCATCATCCATTAAACCCCCTCTCTCCTTTGCCCCCACCCCACCCCGTCTCTGGTAGCCTTAGCCATACCCCAGATGCTCTTCCTGCTCCTGTTTTCATCCCTCCCTTCCCTCTCTCTTCCTACCTCTCCCCTGGATGCCTCAGATCCGTGTTCAGCTTTCAAGGTTTGCTTTTGTATAATCTTTTGTTTAGTTTCTCTGTATTCCACATAAAAGTAAAACCATCCAGTATTTATATACTTCTCCTGATTTCTTTTATTAGTATAACATCTTATAGCTCTGTCCATGTTGCTGAAAAACAGTTTACCTATTTTTGATCTCTAAATAGTATCCCATGGTGTATATATACCACATCTTCTCCATCTAGTCCTCTCTTGTAGGACATTTAGGTTGTTTTCCTGGCTGTTGTACAAAGTGCTGCAGTGAGCAGCACAGTACATTTTTCTTTTCAAATTAGTTTTTTTTTTTAATGGCACATTCTTTTGGGAGTGGATTTGCTGGGTCAGTATCATGTGGGAGATCCATTTTAGTGCTTTGAGGAATCTCTACCCAGTTTTGCATAGGGACTGGACCAATCAACATTCCCACAACAGTGTAGGAGAGTTCCTTCTTCTCCAAACCCTCGCCAGTACTTTTTTTTTTTTTTTTTTTTTAATATGGACCAGTTCCATAGTTGTGAGGTAGTATCTCATTGTGGTTTTTATTTATTTATTTATTTATTTATTTTTAAAGATTTATTTATTTATACATACAAAAACTGGGGTACGGGACAGAGATGCAGAGGGTGAGAGAATTCACCAGACACAGAGAGGGGAGCAGAACAGGCAGATCCACTGAAATACACTGCTGAGGGGAGCAGTGGGCGAGGCAGGAGAGGTCTGCTGCCCCATGTGGGTTGCTCCCTGGCTGGCAGGGTTGCAGACAGCCTCATAGGTTGCATCTTAACCCATTGCACCACAAGGGAGGCCCTAATTGTGGTTTTGGATCTACATTTCTCTGATGATAAGCGATAAACATTTTTTTCAATTGTCCATTCGCCATCTGTGTGTCTTCTTTGGTGAAGTGCCTATTTAACTCTTCTGCCCATTTTTAATTGAGTTTTTTTTTTTTTTTTGTATGTGTGTGTGTGTGATGAGTTGTATAAGCTCTTTGTAGTCTTTTGATATCAGTCCCTTGAGAGGTGTATGATGTGAAAATATTTTTTCTATTCAGTAGGGTGTCTCTTTGTTTTGGTTGCTGTTTCTTTCACTGTACAGAATCTTTTTCATTTGATGTAGACCCAGTTTTTTTACATTCTCCTTGATTTTCCTTGCTGCTTGAAATGAATCCTTAAAGATGTTTCTGAAGTTTATCTCATGGAATGTTTTGCCTATGTTTTCTTATATATTTTATGGTTTCAGATCTTGATAATCAAGTCTTTTATGCATTTTGAGTTAATTTTCATGTATGGTGTGAGATGGTAGTCTAACTTCATTCTTTTGCAAAATGTCTAGTCCAGTTTTCCCAACACCATTTGCTGAAGAGGGTTTTCTTGTTCTAGTATATATTCTTTGCTTCTTTGTCATAAATTACTTGACCAAAAATGTGTGGTTTTATTTCTGGGCTTTCAATTCTACTCCATTGGTCTGTGTGTCTGGTTTGACAGGAGGGCTTTGGGTATTTGGGGTCTTTTGTGGTTCCATATGAAATTCAGTATTATTCATTTCATTTCTTTGAAGAATGTCTTTAGGATTTTGATTGGAATTCTATTACATTTATAAATTGCTATCGGTAGGATGGCCATTTTGACAATGTTTATTCTTCCTATCCATGAGCAGGGAATATCCTTCCACTACTTTGTGTCTTCTCTTTCTTTTAAGAATGCTCTATAGCAGGCCTCCCTTGGTGGCACAGTGGTTGAGCCCTGGGCTGAGAGGCTGCCCTGTAGCCTCTGCAGCGTCGGTTCAATCCCCGGCTGCCGGCGAGGGTCCCACATGGCATGCAGACCTTTCCTGTTGCTCCCGCTGCTCCCCTCAGCAGTGTACTTCGTCAGTCTGCCTGTTCTGCTCCCCGCTCTGGCTCTGGTGAATTCTTTCACCCTCCTGCACTTCTGACTCTACCCAGTGCTTGTATAAATAAATCTTTTTTAAAAAAGAGAATGTTTTATAGCTTTCCTTGTACAGCTTCTTTTCTTCCTTTGTTATGCTTACTTTCCCAGGTATTTAATTTTTTGTGATGAGATTTTAAATGGTATGCCTTTTCTAATTTCTTCTACTTCTAGTTCATTGTTTGACTATAAGAAGACAACTGATTTTTGTGTGTTGATTTTATATCCTGCCACTTGCTGAACTGGTTTATTGTTTTGATTAGTTTTTCCATGAAGTCTTTGGGGTTCTCTGTCTGTATTATCACATCATCTGCAAATAATGATAGTTTTTCTTTTTCTTCCCCAATTTGAATTATTTTATAGCTTCATCTTGCTCAATAACCCTAGCTAGAACTTCTAAATCTATGTAGAATAGTAGTGATGGGAATTGACATCCTTCTCTTGTACCTGATCTTAGTAGTAAAGCCCTCAGTTTTTCACCATTGAGAATAATTCTAGCTGTGGGTTTGTCATATATGGTTTTAATAAGTTCCATTTATCACTAGTTTTTCAAGGGCTTTCATCATCAATCGATGTTGACTCTTATCAAATACTTTCTCAGCATTTATTGATCATGCTGATATGATCACATGGTTTTTACCTTTTTTTTTTCCCTTGATGTGATGAATTACATTTCAGATGTTGAACTGTCCTTGCGTTCTTGATACAAATCTCACTCTGTTATGTTAATCCTTTGAGGATTTTTTGCATCTTTGTTCATTAATGAGATTGGTCTGTAGTTTTCTTTCTTGTATTGCCTTTGTTAGGGTTGGTATTAACATAATATTGGTTTCATAAAATATAGTTGGAAGTATTCCTTGTTTCTCATTTTTTCAAATGAATCTGAGCATCATAGGAATTCATTCATCACTGAAAGTTTTGTAGAACTCACATGTGGAGCCATCTGGTCCTGGACTGTTGTTTTTAGACAGAGTTTTGATTACTGCTTCCATTTCTTTGCTTGTGATTATTTTGTTTAGTATTTCTTTTTATCCCCTAGTCAGTCTTGGATAATTGCATAATTCTAAGAACCTGTCCATCTTATCTAGGTTATCCAATTTTTTGTATGTAAATGTTCATAGTAATTTCTGATTATCCTCTGGATTTCTGCATTCTCCTCTTTCACTTTTGATCCCATTTATTTGTTTTTCATTTTTGTAAAGATTTATCAATTAAACCAAAACCTGCTTCTTTGAAAAACTACATTTTTCATTTACCTCTAGAACTATGACTCCAGTAAGGGCAGAGGATTGGCTTGTTTTCCTTATATTTCTTGTACCTAGAACAGTGTCTGGCATGTAGAATATAGGATGAGAGAGGGCATGAGCACTGGTTTGGTGACTCTACAAGAGTGATGATACCAGAAATTGGTATTTTGTTCACACTGACCTCTATTTCCTGGTTATTCCTACACTGTTTTCTAAATGTCCATTTAGAAAAGACTCGATTCTGGGATATGGATGAGCAGTTATCATGTTTATGTGGGTGAACAGACTCATGTATGGTGATGGATGAATAGCAGACTTAGGTTGGAGATTTGGGTTAGAGGATGTGATTTTCTTTTTTTTTTTTTAAGATTTCTTTTACTTATATATGCATACAAGAACTGGGGTACAGGCCAGAGGTATGGGGGCTGAGAGGATTCACCAGAGAAGAGTGGGGAACAGAACAGGCAGACTGACTGAAATATACTGCTGAGGGGAGCAGCCAGCGAGTCAGGAGAGGTCTGTTGCACCATGTGGGTTGCTCCCTGGCTGGCTGGGAATCAAACTCATGCTACAGAGGCTTTGGATAGCTTCAAAGAACTATGCTTAAACCCTTGTACCAGCAGGGAGGCCTGGATGTGATTTTCTGACTTGAGGCTTAACAGAGGTTTCTTTTATTTGGACTTGGGCAGCATTGTTTGTTATCTTTTGCTTGTTTTACACAAGGAAAAAATTATTGGGTAGTCAACCTCTTTTTTTTCTTGTATCCCCATGGTTAATTAGCCAGAAGCAGACCTTTTACATGTCCCATGAATGCCATTGCTCATTATCGTATCATGCCTTCTGTGCCTTGGACAGAGATGCTATACCATGCCTGCATATTTGCATGTCGGTACCTCTGTTTAAATCAGTAACCTCATCCTCCTTGCCTCTCCTCTTGACTGCATCCTGTCCTCCTGAGAAGAGCCACTTAAGTGCTCTTCAAAGATTCCCACAACGCCCTCTCCTATTTGCGTTGGATATAGGGGTATCTCCGGCCTCTTCTAAAAGACATAGCTGGAGTGTAACCGAGTTCATAGTCAAGATCTGTGGAGAGCTGAGATTTTATATAACGAACATGCTAACAATCTAGTTCCATGCATGCTGAGGAAAGAAAAATAGATTCCTGGACCAGAGATGAGAGTTTGTATTATCACAGTAAGAGCAGTAGTCAGTGTCAGTCTACTTTTGGTGGTTTCTTATTTCCCAAGTCTCATAGAGAATGCAATGCCTAGATCTCTGCTACTCATTCAGTCAGTTTGTATTACAGTTGAGCAACCTGGCACAGGGGCTGAGCTTTTTAAATGAGAAGCAAATCTTGTAGCAAGCAGCCATGGTAGTTGTGGTCATGCGGTGGTCACCTCGCATCTTGTTGCCTCAGAAACCAGAGACTGTGCAGTCTTCACTCCCCAAAAGATTGCAGGGATGCCAGCCCCATGGCAGACTGTCATTCCAACCAGCACTTGTTATCAACCACCCTGACATTTCTATTTCCTAAAATCTCCTGACTTCTCAGTCTTAATTTTCATGGGCCATCACTCAGTCGCAATGATCTTCTGAGCCAAGAGGTAGGTAGGGTCACTATCAGTTATTAGTATCCAACACACTGCATACAGCATGCAGGCAAGGGACTATAGGAGCAGACTTTACACACTTGGGGTTTTACTTTCTCTCTTTGATCCATGTCCATTAATTTCCCCACGATCTTTACTGAAGTATAGGAGCATTTTGCAATACTGAAGCGTTGACTTCCCAATTTGTCTTTTTAAAAAACAGGACATTTCAGTCTCTCTTCTAAACAGAGACTATGGGCAAGTAGTTGGCCTGTGGTATGAGAAGAGTTGGGTTATCTGTTAGAGTGAGTCCCTAGTCAGGTTCGAAAGAATCAAGGGAGGCAGGAAGAGGTAGTGAGGTGGGGTTCAAGATGTATAGTGATTAAGGTTAGTGTGACTGTAAACAATGCTGGCTCCTTGACCCCACTGGACTGCACTTGGATCTATGTCCAGGAAAGGTCAGCATAATCTTAGGAAAGCAAAATTCAGATTATACCATTCTGCTCTACCTCACCCCCTCCACTCCATTCTTCCATCACATTCAGAATAAACTTTCAGCTCTACCTGTTATTGATAAGGCTCATGATGATGCTAGCCCATCCTCATCTTCTGTCTCTACCTGGCTCACTCTGCTCTGACCATGATGGACTTTGACATGTTTGACCCTTTTATTTTTTTGAGATTTATTTTATTTATTTATGCATATAAAAGCTGGGGCACAGGCCAGAGGTGGGGGGTGGTGAGAGGATTCACAAAGAGACAGAGTGGGGAACAGAACAGGCAGACAGACCGACAGCACTGCTGAGAGGAGCAGTGGAAGAGACAGGAGAGGTCTGCTGCACCATGTGGGTTGCTCCCTGGCCAGGGATTGAACTCCTGCTGCAGTCGCTAAGGATCGCTTCATAGTGCTGAGACTTAACCCCCAGGCCGAGCCTTTTAATATATATGTCCTCACCCGAGAGAGGACATTCCTGCCAATGTAGCTACTAACGTAAACTCCTTGTCAGTCATTTTCCAACACTGAGCTCTGTTTTCCATCAAGGCATTAAATCCATGTGACAAAGATGTACTGGTTACTTACTTACTGTCCTTCCCCCCAGAATATCAGGTTGTGTGAGCAGAGGCCTGCCCCCTTCGCTGACTAATTGGGTAATCTGGTCTCCATGTTTTAGTGGTGGGTGGATGGGCTCCCTGTTGGCCTTGCTGTTTTCCTTCACAAAACAGCCAAGACACTTACAGACTCAGTGTGTGGTGGCCTTCAGCTTCCTAGGGTGCTGCCACCTGGTCTCGCTGGCTCTGCTCTGCCCTGCCCTTGCCCGGTGCAGACCAGCGTCTGGTCCTGATGCTTGCAGCCCCATAGACAGACACACGCCCTGCGACGGTCACGGGGGTTGTACCCAGCGGCTCCTCCCTTGTCCACACATGGAGCAAATACGTGTGGGCTGTGTCTCCTCAGAGGGGCAGGTGGGCTTTTCTTAATATGCCCAGAAGAGGCCTCTGCTCATGTGTCCCTGTGATACTGGGGAGTGAGGTCATTCACTTCCATTCCATAAAGAATGTACTTTTGAGAGTAGTGAAGGCCCAGGAAGCTGAGAACTCGTGTCTCGGCCTTTGCCCTTTCCCTAATTGCAGAAGCAATCCCTGTGCCCCTCTTCATGATCTAGAAGAATGTGGTGTTGGCGGGGGCAGAAAGTTCTTGGCAAGTTCTCTCTGCAGGCCCCTCACGGGCCTGCTGCCCCTGGTAGAACCTGGTGCCACACATTGGTGCAACCCCCAAGCAGGGCGGGGGCCTCAGGAGAATGCCTGGGTTTGTTCCAAGGCACTTCTGGTTAGTCCTGCCTCTGCTCCTGACTCTGCCTGAGTGACACTCGTGGACCCCGTAAGGGAGAGGACATGGAAATAGAAATTGGCAAGTCAAAATATTCCTCTTAAATCTGTTCTCTGCTAGCTGTGTGACTTTGGGCAAGTCACTGCTTCTCTCTGCACATGCTTCCCCTGCCCAGAAAATGGACTGACCAGCATGTGTTCTAAATCCCCATTCAGAAGAAGGCTAAGTAGAATGTAAGTGCACACATGTGAAATTGCTTCATCGTTGTGATTGTTCAGCAGCCCCAAAGCAAATGGTGGGCATTTCTGATCCTTGAGTGGATGGATGGCAGTGCTTTGGGTTCGCCTGCATGGGGCCTGTTCTAGTATACTTTGGTGTTAGTAACCTCCAGGTTAGAATCCTGATTTCCTCACAGAGTGAGCATCTTTACCTTGGCAAGTCTTGGTTTTCCCATTGATAGACGTGAGATCATACTGGCAATGTAGATTTGTGGTGAAGATAGGAATAAAAAGTTCCTAGCACTGTGCTTGGCACATAAAATATGCTGAAAGATCAGCTCTACAAATGGACAGGGCCCTTCCTTTATTGCAGTCTATTTAGAGTTTTCTTAAAGACTGCATGTCTTCCTACACAGGCCTTTGCTAAAGAAGTACCATCTGTCACCTTCAGTCTTGAGGTAGACTGAGAGCCAAGGGGAGGGAGATCAGAGGGCCTGCCATAGAGGACAGGCTGCCGGGCTGTTGTGGGATCTATGGGCACCCACTCTTTTCCCAACATGACCCTGATCCTGGGGATAATTCTGTGCCATGAGGAGGACAATGAACAATCACACTGGTAAACAGATGACTACGGTTGGTGAGAGATGTTTCCAGCTAAGCATTCTGAATGCAGTATTTATGGACTCAAGTTGTTATGGGATATTTATAGACTGGATGCAAATGTGAAACATATGGTGCGCTCTTCCAGAAATACTCTTTCAATTAAGCTGTGTGCAGTGCTCAGCCATGCTGCTCTTTCATCCTAAGATGCTCTTTAGCACATTCGTAGGCAATGCTACTCCAATTTTTAGAAAACAGGGTGAATAACTCTTTCAAGGCACTGTCTCTGGGTAGAAGCTTGCTTCCCATTCATTGCTGTTGCCCTGGCCCTGTCTCCGGGGCCGATGCAAGGGCCCCTGCAGTGAAATGTGTGCTTGAATTTTGCCTTCTCTTTCTGTTTCTTGCCATGTGGAGAGCACTGTGGGGGATGTGGCAGGAAATGCCAAGGACAGATTTAAGAACAATCTGTCTCCAAATTTCCATTTGCGTGTGCAGGTCTGAGAACAGGCAACACAAGGACATGCTCTGCCCCCACCTCAGGCTACTAGTGCCACTGGGAAAATGTGTTCCTGTTGAGAACAGCCTCCCTGGAACTAGGTGCTCAGAACCAACAACCTACAGAAGGCATGTCAGTCCTGAGACTGGCAGTTGGCAGACACCAGACAGTTACATGCACATGAGCAGTGCCGCAGTGTTAGCAGCATGTGGGTGGCATCTACACCGAGCAAAGGCAGTGTGAAGATGCAACCACTCCGTGGTCATGCGGAGCAGAGTGGCTCACGTGTCTTTTACACAGGGGTTTTAGAACAGCTGATTCTCTTGAGCATTCAGAATAGACATGGATTTTCCTTTTCAAAGGATACTTTGCAAAGCACTCAAAATTGTGGCGAAATGGAGGGGTGTTAATTAATACAAACCTTTGGAAAAGTAGGTGTGTCAACCATCAAGAAATGGTTCACATTTTAGTGTCAGCATTTCCATCCCTGGTCATCTCCCCACATAAATAACCTAAATGTGGACATGGTTTCATGCAAAGTGTCCTATTGGCATTGCTGCTGTTTCTGTGTGTGTGTGTGTGTGTGCAGACAAAAAATAGTCTAAGTATTAAGCATCCGGGAAATTACTCAGTGGATTATAATATAGTCACTAAAGGACTATTGCTATTTAAATTAAGTTCATTTGAAGTTACATACAGAAGTGGTCTTTGTTATAAACTATTAACATTATAAAAGATGCAAAGTTAAGTATATGATAAGACCACAAACACAAAGAAACAAAAAAATCTTTAATTCTAGCATTTTCAAATTGGAAAAAGACATTGGCTTATTGATGTGTACTTGGGAAAATGT
This sequence comes from Talpa occidentalis, assembly GCF_014898055.3. Classification (NCBI taxonomy): domain Eukaryota; kingdom Metazoa; phylum Chordata; class Mammalia; order Eulipotyphla; family Talpidae; genus Talpa; species Talpa occidentalis. Next base: position 55,732,598 of record NW_023603184.1, read on the forward strand.
TCTAGCGCATACTAATGAATGACACAACATAGTTTTAAAAAGAAGAAACTATTTTTTACTTATTAAGTTGACAGAGGTTTGACAATAACATTGAAGTAACTTAGAGAGAAAAAGACAAATACTGGATGATTTTACTCATGTGTGGAATACAAAGAAATAAAGCAAATGAACAAACAAAATTAGATTAGAACAAATCATAGAAATCTGACTGCAGATTTGAGGCTAATAGAGCGGGAAGTAGAGGATTGGGGAGCAAAGAGGGAGATGGTCCAGTGGGCTGTGGTGGAGGATTATTGATGTTTTGGTGGGAGGTGTGTTGTGGTTACATGCATCTGAATCTGAGCCTCTGAATCATATACATGTTATAAACCAATGCTACCTTAATAAAAGAGGGTACAACTTATAAAAATTTTATGAAAAAAAATTCACTGCTGGGAAAACTGATATTTATTGTTTTGTTCTGGACTCTGCAGAATGTTCTTGTTTTATAGCTAACTCCTGTCTTTATATACATTTTAATTACATAATTTCAGCCTTATCAAGACAAATCAATTCATTGGTATAATGTAAACAGAGATTACATAATGGTAAAAAAAATACTGTCCTACCTGTGATGGGTGAAGAACTGAATAGTTGGCCCACATGTGACTATTTCATTTTATTTTATTTTTTTTTCATTATCAGATTCAACTTTTATTTTTTTAATTTTTTTAATATAATTTTCTTTTATTTTTATATTCCCCATACAATTGCAACCCCCTTATTTTGACCCCAATCCCTCCTCTCCCCACCCCCCACCCCTCATAGAGTGTCTCTGGTTCATGTTTGTTGATTTTGATTTTAACTTTCTTATAGTTATTCTTTTTCCTGGTCCCTTATTTAGGTTTTCTAGATTCCTGCTATGAGTGAGACCATCCGGTATTTTTCTTTTTCTTTCTGGCTTATTTCGCTGAGCATGATCCCTTCCAGCGCCATCCATGTTGCTGCAAATTGCATGTGTTTATCTTTTTTGAATGCTGAGTAATATTCCATGGTGTATATGTACCACATCTCCTTGATCCAGTCATGTATTTTTGGGCATTTGGGTTGTTTCCAAAGCTTAGCTATTGTAAATAGTGCTGCTATAAACATAGGGGTGCAGGTGCTCTTTGGAATTGATGTTTCTGTGTCCTTTGGGTAAATACCTAGGAGTGGAATTGCTGGATCATATGGAAGCTCTATGTTTAGTAGGTCCAGAAATCTCCACACAGCTCTCCATAGTGGTTGGACCAGCTTGCACTCCCACCAGCAGTGCAGAAGAGTTCCTTTTTCTCCACACCCTCGCCAGCATTTGTTGCTGCTAGTTTTTTTAATATGTGCCATTCTCACTGGTGTAAGATGGTATCTCGTGGTAGTTTTGATTTGCATTTCCCTGATTACAAGTGATGTTGAACATTTTTTCATATGCCTGTTGGCCATTCTCATTTCCTCTTCAGAGAAGTTTCTTTTTAGCTCTTCTGCCCATTTTTGGACTGGATTATTTTCTTGTTTTTGTTGAGTTTCATCAGTTCTTTGTAGATTTTTGTGATCAGTCCTTTATCATTAGTGTTGTGAGCAAAAATGTTCTCCCAGTCGGTGGGGTTTCTCTTTGTATTGATTATTGTCTCTTTTGCTGTGCAGAAGCTCTTTAATTTGATGTAGTCCCAGCTGTTTATCTTTGCCTTCACTATCACTGCTTTGGGTGATGTGTCTGTAAAGATGTCTTTGATGTGCATATCACGTAGTGTTTCGCTTATATTTCCTTCTATGTATTTTATGGTTTCAGGTCTTATGTCTAGTTCTTTAATCCATTTTGAGTTGGTTTTTGTGTATGGTGTGAGGTAGTGGTCAAGCTTCATTCTTTTGCATGTAGAGACCCAGTTTTCCCAGCACAATTTATTGAATAAACTTTCTTTGCTCCTATGCATATTCTTTGCACCTTTGTCAAAGATTAGTTGACCATAAATCTGTGGGTTTATTTCTAGATTTTCTATTTGATTCCATTGGTCTGTGTGTCTGTTCTTGTTCCAATACCATGCACTTTTGATGACTATGGCTTTGTAGTATAGTTTGAAGTCTGGGAGTGTGATGCCTCCATTCCCTTCTTTTTTTATCAGGAGAGCTTTGGCTATTCAGGGTTTTTGGTGATTCCATATGAATTTCATCAATAATTGTTCTATTTCTTTGAAGAATGATATTGAAATTTTGATTGGAATAGCATTGAATCTGTATATTGCTTTTGGTAGGATGGCCATTTTAATAATGTTTATTCTTCCAATCCATGAGCAGGGGATGTCTTTCCATTTCTTTGTGTCTTCTTCTATTTCTTTTAACAGTGTTTTATAGTTTTCTTTGTATAGGTCCTTTACCTCTTTTATTAGATTTATTCCCAAGTATTTGATTTTTTTTTTGTTTTGATAATAAAAGGGATGGTTTTTTGATTTCTTCTTCTTCAGATTTATTGTTTGTTTATAGGAAGGCTACTGACTTTTGCGTGTTGATTTTGTATGCTGCCACTTTACTGAACTGATTGATGAGTTGAATTAGTTTTTCTGTGGAGTTTTTGGGGTTCTCTATGTATATTATCATATCATCTGCAAATAGTGATAGTTTGACTTCTTCTTTTCTTATTTGAATTCCTTGTATATCTTTCTCTTGTCTTATTGCTCTGGCTAGGACTTCCAGTACTGTATTGAAAAGCAGTGGTGTTAGTGCACATCCTTGTCTTGTTCCAGATCTTAATGGAAATGCTTTCAGCTTTTCACCATTGAGAATGATACTGGCTGTTGGCTTGTCATTGATGGCCTTTATGATGTTGAGGTATGTTCCTTGTATCCCAAGAATTTCAAGGGCTTTTATCATGAATGGGTGTTGCACTTTGTCGAAAGCTTTCTCAGCATCTATTGATATTATCATATGGTTTTTATATTTCTTTTTGTTGATGTGTTAGATAACATTGATTGATTTTCAGATGTTGAACCATCCTTGTGTTCCTGGTATGAATCCTTCTTGGTCGTGGTGAATTATCTTATGGATACATTGTTGGATTCTGATAGCTAAAATTTTATTGAGGATTTTTGCATCAGTGTTCTTTAGGGAGATTGGCCTGTAGTTTTCTTTTTTTGTATTGTCCTTGTTCTGTTTTGGTATTAATGTAATGTTGGCTTCATAGAACGTGTTTGGTCTTATCCCTTCCTTCTCAATTTTTTTGGAAGAGTTTGTGAAGGATAGGCAGTAATTCATCTCTGAATGTTTGGTAGAATTCATTTGTAATTCCATCAGGTCCTGGACTTTTGTTTTTGGGGAGGTTTTTGATTACCATTTCAATTTCGCTGCTTGTAATTGGTCTGTTTAGGTGTTCTATTTCTTCTTTATCTAGCTTTGGGTGATTGTAGAGTTGTAGGAATTTGTCCATCTCCTCTAGATTGTTGAACTTGTTTCCATATAACTGTTCATAGTAGTTTCTGATTATTCTTTTGGTTTCTGCTGTGTCTCTTGTTATTTCTTCTCTTTCATTTATGATCCTGTTTATTTGTGCTTTCTCCCTTTTTCCCTTTGTGAGCCTGGCTAGGGGTTTGTCTATTTTATTTATTTTTTCGAAGAAGCAGCTCTTGGTTTCATTGATCTTCTGGATTGTTTTTTTAGTTTCAATTTCATTTATTTCTGCTTTGTTTTTTATTATTTCTTTTATTCTACTGGTTTTGGGGTTTTTTGTTGTTCTTTTTCTAGATCTTTGAGCTTCGAGATTAAGTTGTTTCTTTGAGTTCTTTCTTGTTTCTTGATGTGAGCCTATATTGCTATACATTTTCCTCTTATTCCTGCTTTTGCTGCATCCCATACATTTAGGAAATTGGTGTCCTCCTTGTCATTCAATTCAAAGAATTTTTTAATTTCTTCTTCGATCTCCTCGTTAGTCCAGTGGTCTTCCAGAAGTGTGGTTTTCAATCTCCATGAGGTAGGAGAGTTCCTTGCCTTCTTTTTATGGTTTATTTCTAGTTTGATGCCTTCATGGTTAGAAACGATGGTTGATATGATTTCAATCTTGGTGTATCTGTTGATGTTTGTCTTGTGTCCCAGTATGTGATCGATCCTGGAGAATGATCCGTGTGTGCTTGAGAAAAATGTGTACTCAGATTTTTTTGGGTTTAGTGTTCTATAGATGTCTGTTAAGCTCAAGCGCTCTAGATCCTTATTTAGAGCTTTAGTGTCTTTACTTATTTTTTGTCTCATTGATCTATCTGTTGTTGATAGTGGTGTGTTGAAGTCTTCCACTACATATGTGTTTTCTCTGATGTCTGTTTTCAGAGATGACAATAGTTGTCTGATACATTTCGGTGTTCCTTCATTTGGTGAATATATGTTAATGAGTGTTATTTCTTCTTGAAGTATTGTCCCCTTGATCATAATGTAGTGACCGTTTTATCTTTTTGAGTTTGAAATCTGTTTTATCTGATATAAGTATAACTGTTACTGCTTTCTTTTTGGTCCATTTGCTTGTAGGATTATTTTCCATCCTTTAACTTTGAGTCTATTTTTATCTTTTGTGCCTAAATGTGTTTCCTGGAGACAGCAAAAGGTTGGGTTTTGTTTCTTAATCCAGCCTGTGACTCTGTGTCTTTTTATTGAAGAGTTTAGTCCATTTACATTTAGAGTTAATATTGATATGTTAGCATCTGTATTTGCCATTGTGTTTGTCTTTCCTTTGATTTTATTAATTTATTCTTTTAATGACTTTTTTTTTTGGCCTTCTTTCATTGTTATTCGTCCCTCTGAGGTTCTGGCTTTAGGACTCCTTGTAGTATTTTTTGGATTGGGGGTTTAGTATAATGAAATTCCAGAGTTTCTGTTTGTCTGGGAAGTTCCTTATTCTTTCTTCATAGAGGAAGGAGAGCTTTGCGGGATAGAGTATTCTTGGTTGGCATCTGTTTTCTTGGAGTCTGTTGACTATGTCCCTCCACTTTCTCCTTGCTCATAGTGTTTCTTTGGAGAAGTTTGATGTCAGTCTGATTGGTTTTCCTTTGAATGTTATCTGTTTCTTCCCTCTTGTCAGCTTCATTATTTTTTCCTTGTCCTGGATTCTTGGGAGCTTTACTATTATGTGTTTTGCTGATTTTTCCTTTTATCATGGAAATTTGATGTTCTTCTTGCTTCTTGTATGTCAATTTTCAGCTCCTTCTTCATGTTTGGGAAGTTCTCTTCAATTATCTCCTTGAATATTTTCTCTGTTCCTACATCTCTCTCCTCTCCTTCTGGGATTCCTATAGCTCTTATATTTCCTTTCCTCATGAAGTCAGATAGTTCCCGAAGTCTTTCTTTGGTCTTTTTCCTTCATACTTCTCTTTCCTTTTCTGTTTTGGTTCTTTTCATTTCTGTGTCTTCAAGAGTGCTTATTCGTTCTTCCATCTCATCTATTCTGCTTTCATTGCTTTTCCCAGAGTTCTTTAGCGCCTCCATTAATTCTTTGATCTCCTGCATTTCTTTTACTTCCCTCTTTAGGGACTCAATTTCATTCTTCTGATCATTGATTATTTTCCCCTTATCATTGTTTTCCTTTATGACTTCTGTCAGTTTTTTAATCATGGTAATTTTAAATTCTCTTTCTGGAAGGCTCAGAAGTTCTTCCAAGTTACTGTCATTGCAATCTGGGGGGTGATTTTCTTTTTGTAGTGTGCTTTTTTCCTGAGGAATTGCTGGGTTGCATGTGGTTTTTCTACTCCCTACTGTCTGTTTTCTAATTTGCCGTATGCATTGGGACACTGTGTTGCTGGTACTGGCTGGCATCTTGGGCGAACTTCCCAGCTCAACTCTGGCTCCTCTGGGAGCCTTCTGCCGGTTTCAAGCAGTCTTTACTGAAGAAATATTCCTGTTCTAAAATGAGGATGCAGGGACGCACTCCCTGAGCGCCCCATCAGCCCTGGTGGTGGGTTCCCGCTCCCCCTGTGGGCTCGGACTGCAGGCCAGAAGGGGCCTGGCATGGGCGAACTTCCCAGCTCACCTCTGGCTCCTCCGGGAGCCTTCTGCCAGTTTCAAGCAGTCTTTTTTTTTTTAAAGATTTATTTATTTATTTATACAAGCACTGGGTACAGTCAGAATCGCAGGAGGGTGAGAGAATTCACCAGAGCCAGAGCGGGGAGCATAACAGGCAGAAGGACCGAAGTACACTGCTGAGGGGAGCAGCGGGCGGCAGGAGAGGTCTGTGTGCCTTCAAGCAGTCTTTACTGAAGAAATGTCCCTGTTCTAAAGTGGTGATGCAGGGACGCACTCCCTATGTACCCAGTCTGCCCCGGCAGTCTATTTCATTTTAAAAAAGAGCCTTATTGTGATGCTTGTATACAATATGATTTGTTGTTTTAGAGTGTATAATCCAGTGATTTTCTGTATATTCAATAGTTTTCTATAGTGATTGTCACAATCAATGTTACAACACTTGTATCAGCTCAAAGATAAATCCCATCCCTATTAGGTCACTTGCCACTGTTAGTCCTTGGCAACCAGATACTATTTTCTTTTCCTATAGATTTATCTACTCAGAACATTTCATAAAAATCATATAATATTTGGTTCCTTATGCCTGGTTTCTTTCTTTTAGAACCATGTCTTCAAGGTTCTCCACACTGTAGCATGTAACATATCTTTCACTTCTTTTTTATCAAATAATATCCCAAATGTGTTTGCATATTCCACATTTTATTTATTCATCAATAGATGGGGTATTTTGGCAATTAATGAGTGATGCTACTGTGAAGGTTATTGTGCAAGTCTTTATGTTGACCTATACATTCATTTCCCTTTGGTTTGCCACTAGGAGTGAAATTTCTGGATGATATGGTAACTCTGTTCAACATTTTTAGGAACTCCAAAACTGTCTTCCAAAATGACTGAAACATTTTATATTTGCTCCAGTGCTGTATCAATGTAAGAATTACTCTGGTACTCTAGGTTTTCATGTGGGACTCTGCTCTGCTCTCTCCGCATGCCCTCCTGTGTCCACCGTAGCTGCCATTCGGCAGCTGGTTGGAAAATGGTGCTTGGAAAACAGCAAGGACTTTCATGAAGACATGAAGAAAATAGAAGTAGAATGGCTCTACAAAGTATGGGTGCAATGGCTGACCCAGACTGTGTTATTACCTTTGATGGCAAAAACCTCACCATAAAGGCCATCCCTGGTGGCACAGGTGGTTGAGAACAATGCTGTGAAGCTGTCCTCAGCCTCTGCTGAGTTGGTTCCATCCCAGCCATCTGATCCCGGCTGGCCGGCGAGATACCTACATGGAGTGGCAGACCTCTCCTGTCTCGCCTGCTGCTCCCCTCAGCAGTGTATTTCAGTCAGTCTGCCTATTCTGCTCCACACTCTGTCTCTGGTGAATCCTCTCACCTCCCACACCTCTGGTCTGTACCCCAGTTCTTGTATAAATAAATAAATCTTTAAAAAAAAGCCTCACCATAAAAAGAGAGCACTTTGAAAGCAACACAGTTTTCATGGGACTTGGGAGAGAAGTTTGAAGAAACTACAGCTGATAACAGAAAAATTCAGAATGTCCTCAACTTTAAAAAGTGGGCATTGGTTTAATGTCAGGATTGGGATGGGAAAGAAAGGACAATAACAAAAAAACTGGCAGATGGAAAATTAGTGGTGGAATGTGTCATGAATAATGTCATCCGTAATCAGGTTAATGAAAAAGTGAAAAAAAATTCCATCAATTTGGACAGGAATTAACCACAGGGATAATTGAGTAATTCATCATACATTTTTTTTATTACTGTATTCAATTATCTTTAACACAAATATTTTATAATTTTAAAGTGTTGCTTTCATTAAGACTATCCCTTTGGTTAATAAATAAATGTTCTGGGCCTCCCCGGTGGTGCAGCGGTTGAGCGCTGGGTTGCGAAGCTGCCCGCAGCCTCTGCAGCACTATTTTGATCCCCAGCCGGCCGGCGAGGGTCCCACATGGTGCGCAGACCTCTCCTGCTGCCCGCTGCTCCCTTCAGCAGTGTATCGTTCCCTGCTCTGGCTCTGGTGAATTCTCTCACCCTCCCGCGCTTCTGACTGTACCCAGTGCTTGTATAAATAAATAAATAAATAAATAAATAAATAAATAAATAAATAAATAAATAAATAAATTTTGAATAAATAAATAAATACATGTTCTTATGCTGTTAAAAATTATTACAGTCATCCTAGGGTGAATGAAGTGATGTCTCATTGGGATTTTGATTTGAATTTTCCTGATGGTTAATAATGTTGCATATATTTTTTCATGTATTTATTGACCATTCACATATATTTGAGAAAATGTCCTTTTATATTTTATATATCATATATATATGTCCTTTCCCTGTATTGTAATTGGATCATTTATATTATTGAATAGGAAGTGTTCTTTATGTATTCTAGATACATGTTACTCACCAGATACATGATTTGCACAATTTTCCTCCCATTCTGTGGACTATTTTTTCATTTTCTTTTTTTTTTTTAGAGATTTATTTATTTATTTATACCAGAACCGGGGTACAGTCCAGATGCATGGGAGGGTGAGAGGATTCACCAGAGGCAGAATAGGGAACAGAACAGGCAGAAGGACTGAAATACACTGCTGAGGGGAGCAGCAGGTGAGACAGGAGAGGTCTGTTGGACCGTGTTGGTATCTTGCTGGGATCTAACCGGTGCTGCAGAGGCTGCAGACAGCTTCACAGCGCGGTGCTCAACCACTTACACCACCAGGGGAGGCCTTTTTTTCATTTTCTTGATAGTGGCCTTTAAAGCACATTTTAAATCATGATCAAGTCCAATTTATCCATTTTTTTCTTTTGTTCCTTATGTTTTTGGTATTGTAGCTAACCTAATGTTATGAAGATTTACTCTTGTTTTTTTCTCAACGTTTCAATAATTTTAGCTCTAAACTTTAAGTCTGATTTATTTGAGTTAGTTTTTGTGTATGATGTAAAAATGGCCAACTTCATTCTTTTATATATGAATATCCAGTTGACCCTAAATTATTTGCTGAAAATTTTATTCTTTCTTCCATTAAATTGTCTTGACATCATTGTCAAAAATCAAATGACTATAAATGTATGGGTTTATTTTTGAATATGCAAGTCTATTCTGTTGATCTATAGAGCTATCCTTATGCCTACATCACATTGTCTTGAGTAGCTTTGTGATAAGTTTTGAAACAGCAGAGCATGAGTCCACATGCTCCCTCTTTTTGGTTTTCCAATATTGTCCTGAGTTCCTTGAATTTCCATCTGAACTTTAAGATCAACTTATCAATTTTACAAAGAACTTCACTTGGGTTTCAAGAGGGATTGTATTGAATATTAGATCAATTTGGGGAGTAGTGCCATCTTAACACTATTGTATCTTCAGCTCTATTATTGGGGTTAACTTTCCACTTATTTAATTTTTTAACATCTTGTTTTAAGAATATAAAGTTTGTCCTTTCTTTGAAATAAAACTTATAAAATTTATTCCCATTTTTTCTTTTTAAAATTGTTATAGAAAATATTTTCTTAATTTCATTTTTGGGTTATTCATTGCTAGTGTTGGAATTACAGCTAGTTTTTGTATATTGATCTTGTATTCTGCAACCTTGCCAAACTCATTTTATGGTTCTATAGATTTGTTGGGAGAAATTTCCTTAAAATTTTCTATAGACAAGCTTATGCCAACCAACAAAAGATAGAGTTTTACTTCTTCCTTTCCAATCTACACACCTTCATTTCACTTTCTTTTTTGGGGCAGGAAGGATAATTGTCTTAGTTAGAATTTCAATACAATATTGAATAGAAGTGGTAATCACAGACATCTTTATCCTGTTCTTGATATTAGAGGAAAAGCATTCAGTTTTTCACCATTAAGCATAATGTTATGGGTTTTTAAATATTAATGTGCATTATGAAGAAGAGGAAGCATAGTTGCATTTTATAAGTTTAATTATTTTATATTTTCATTTTGTCAAAACATTTTTAGATTCTTCTTGTGATTGCTTCTTTGCTACATTGGTTATTATGAATAATCTGTTTAATTTCCATATATTTGTGAATTCTCCAAATTTCATTGCTACTGATTTTTAATTTCATTCCATTTTGTGGGATAACATAGTTTTTGTGATGTGAATTATTTAAAACTAATTGAGACTTGTTTTAACTTGGCATGTGATCTATTGAGATGTTCTGTGTCCCTTGAGAAGATGGTTTACTCTTTTATTATATAGGCACCTGTGAATAAGTTTATAGTGTGATACATTTACTCTATTTCCTTGTTAATGTTCTGCTTAGTTGTTCTATACATTATTAAAAGTTTGGTACTAGAGTTTCAGTTATTATCATTATATTGTCAATTTTTATGCAATTGACTAGTTTTTGCCTCATGATTTTAAGACTTTGTTGTTAGGTTCATGCATACTTTTAAGTGTTTATAAGTGATATGTTTGTGTGTATATATTCATATCTCTTTATTTGCATGTATATGTAAAAAATTTGACCTTTTATGAAGGTCAAGGTCAATGATATATGATTTTTGCAGAAACTACTAGAAGTTAATCTATGTCAAACCAGATCAGGGTCTTTGTGTAGGGTGGATAATCCAGATCTTAACATTCAGAGTCACATTCAGAGTCTTAGGGTAAGGGCTGGCCATACCATAAAAATCAACCATGTGATTTAGGGTGGGAGGTTTGGGTCAAAACCATGTGTATGATTATTCCATCAATTAATCATGCATACATAATGAACTTCCAATAAAAACCCTGGACACTGAACTCAAGTGAACTTCCCTGTTTAGCAATAGTTTTTTTTTTTTTTTATTATTATTTTTTTTTTTTTTTATAGAGGCATGTTTTATTTTATTTATTTGTTTGTTTGTTTTTGTTTTATGCATGCACTGGGTACAGTCAGAAGCGCGGGAGGGTGAGAGAATTCACCAGAGCCAGAGCGGGGAGCAGAGCAGGCAGAAGGACTGAAGTACACTGCTGAGGGGAGCAGCGGGCGGCAGGAGAGGTCTGCGTCTATGTGGGACCCTCCTCTGGTGGCCGAGGAGCAGCCGGGGATCGAACCGGCACCTCAGAGGCCGCGGGCAGCTTCGCAACCCAGCGCTCAACCGCTGCGCCACCGGGGAGGCCCCTAGCAATAGTTTTTGCACATTGTCACCTACTAAGGCTGACAGAGACACACACAATGACTTCATAGGGAGAGAATACCAGAAGCTTTGCATTTAGAATCCTCGCAGACTCTGTCTCCCATTGACTGATTTTTACATGTACCCCTTCTCTGTTATAAACCATAATTATGATTGTCACAGCTCTCAGAGAGTTCCAGGGGTCTCGTGAATTATCAAAACTGAGAAGGGTTTTGAGAACACCCCTCAGGCTTTCAGTTGATCAGAAGTGATGCAATCGTAACTTTTACTAATGAGGGTTAGTAGATTTTCTTGAATAAGTACTTCTTGATTTGTTGTATGCCTTAGAAAAAATTACTAAAATTCAATGGTCTAAATTTTTAAAAATATGTACATATTTTTATTATATATGGTTATTTTACTGCGCACTGAATCTGCGGGTCTCCTCACACTTCAATATTGAAACTGCATCTCTGAGACCTGTATTTTTTTTTTTAATATTTATTTATGTATGTATGTATACGAGCACTGGGTATAGTCAGAAGCGCGGGACGGTGAGAGAATTCACTAGAGCCAGAGCGGGGAGCAGAGCAGGCAGACTGACGAAGTACACTGCTGAGGGGAGCAGCAAGCGGCAGGAGAGGTCTGCATGCCATGTGGGACCCTCCTCCGGTGGCCAGGGATCGAACTGGCACTGCAGAGGCTAACGGCAGCTTCGCAACTCAGCGCTCAACCGCTGCGCCACTGGGGAGGCCTCCAGGTTTCTAATTTATTGTTCCCGAGTTTCTTTTACTCTTGCCTTGGACTAAGGGTATTTTGAATTTCCTTTTCTATAATTACAAATGACTCCATAAAAGCGCTCTTTGGGGAAATCAATGGAACAACAAGAAGAGAAACATTCCTGGTTGATAATTTTTCTCCCCCTGGGAAAGAGATCCTCCTGAATTTGCCCATCCTCCCTTATTAGGGGGGCTCAAGTCCAACGCAATGGCGTCGCCTCCCTTCTCAGCTGTGCTGCCCGACAAGCACTCCAGGCAGCTGGTGGGAAAGGCCTGCGCAAGTTCCCTGGAAAGAGTTAATGGCAGGGGCCCAGGTTACACACAACCCTCCACCAGTGGAGTCGGGGCTGTGTTGTGGTACAAAGCATGTTGGTTTCAGGGCCAGAGAGAACTTAGCTTGACTTTATGTGTGCAAGGGTGAGCCACCCGAGCCCCCATCTGGAATGTGGCTCTTGCTGTGGACCCAAAGTGTAGTTGTGATGATTGCAAAATACATGCACAACCCAGCACTAGTACTGCCCTAAGACTCTAGCTCTGGCTGCTACAAGACTCATTCTCCCTTACAGCAGGCTGCTTGGCAGCATGCTGCCATGTGTGTGTGCACTGCTGCAGCAGGCAGAAGACAACCTTGATGCCACCTTCTCTGCCCCTGTGGAGGATGGGGTCCCTGGCATATGCGCCAATCACCTCTACTCTCAGGAGCATGGGCTGCTGTTTGGGCCACTGGCAGCACATTACTGCTTTTTCCCATCATTTGCAGAACTCTCCCCCACTGTCTTTGCTGGACTCCTTCAACCAAAATGTCCAAGGAGTGCGCACTCACTGCTTTGCACTCTGGGCCCTAACCCTCAGCACTTGGGGGAGGGGGCGCCCTGGAGGCTATTGTGTCTCTTGGTGGAGCATGGGGAACAGAGCACCCCCAGATCAGAAGCCAGCCTCCTAGGGCTGCTGGCACAGCCTGACATGAGAGAGCCCTCTGCCAAAGGGAGCAGTAGAGATGCCAAGTGGGTCAGGAGCATCTTCTTCTATGGGGGGGCTTTTGAGGCTGCTGGGAATAGCCTAGTGGGGCCACAGGAGGGGAGAGGAGAGGAGAGTAGTCGCCCAGGCCTGGAATGCAGCCTGATCTCAGCTGGAGCTGAAGGACACCCACACCTGATGGGAACCCTAGTGCGGGATGTTGGGCCTGTCTCACACAGGCCTCTGTGATCCAACTGAGTTCCCAGCAGCTCCCCCTCTTTGCCCTGATGCCCCTTGTGCTCACTGAGCTCCTGCCTATTTAATATCAATAGACATAAATGATTTCTTATTGAATGTCATTTGCAAATCACTAGTTCCCTGCTCCAAACAGCACTTAATGTCAATTACTTTTTTTATACCAATTGAAAATCACTGGTTTGCAGTTCCAAGCTGCTCTTAATGCCAATTACTGCTCGGAGTGCTGGCAACACTGTCACTACAAGCTGGGTTTCTAAGCAGTAAGTTGCACTTATGTGCTCCATCTGGCTCCATTTTCCTGGGGAGCACTGCCATCGTCCTGCATTAACCCTCATTCCCTCACATAGCAGGCCGCAGCGAGCTCTCAGTGTCCTGTGTGGCTTGACCAGAGGAGGGCACTCGAGGCGGAGAGAGCCAGGGGCATACTGACCATCACTTTGACACCGGAGACCCTTGGAAAGGAAGAAATATGGAGGCGCCACCAGCAAGCATCCAAGCATCCCCACCCCTGCCACGGGACCTGGCTCCCCAGGACAAGCCCTGCCGCCCACCCTTCCCCCAGCTCAGTCCCAAGATCTAGTCACTTCCTCTCATCCCAGAGAAGTGCTCTAAAGGCAGGTGTGAGTTGAGGACAGAGCAGGATGCTGGCCAGGCTGGAAGGGTGGACACAAGGTGGCCCAGATGAACGAGACCCTCGATTCACCTCTGGGGTGAACTGGGGTCTAGTGCTTAATCTCTCTCTTCCTCCCTGGGCTCTCCTGTATAGGGGGGCTCTTCTCTCCTTGTCCTAGTCTGGTTTTGAGGATTAAATAGAGATGTGTATAAACTATCTAGTGGATTATCTGGGGGTGGGAGCAACTGGAGGGGGCAGTGGCCACCAAGGTGTTTATGTTACAGAGCAGGGAGGGGGCACTCCCAGAACTCCCATACCTGCCTGCTCTAAATAGGTTCTGCCATCCACCACATTAAGGCAAAACATATAAGACTTTTAATCAAAAGGAAATTTATACAATTAGTGTGCAATACAGACAAGACAAAGAACATAGTTTCCAAATCAAGCACCCAAAGTCACCTGTCTCCTCATGGGTAAAAGTCCACCCAAGCAGGACTGGCCCAGTGCAAGGCACAAAAGCTGCCCCAAGTCTAAAGCACCTTCCAGTGGGGACCCACAGAAAAGGGTCAGAATCAACCAGACAAGTCTGGGAGGAAAAAGAGCAAAATCAAAATCCAGGTAAAAGCTGCCACTGTCATCTCCCCATGGGTCTCTCACCCAGTGAGAGACTGTCTCACCCAGTAGGTGACTCTCACCCAGTGGGTGACTCTGTCACCCCGTCCACAACCACAAGGCAAGTGCAGTTTCTTCACGTGTCTCTCTGCTCCATGTGCCCACTACAGGCCTCCTTCAGGCTCCATCCTGCTCCTTCCTTCTCAGTCACCTCTGCAGCTTCTTCTCCCTGCTCAGCTCCACCCTCCCTTGGGTACCTGGAGCCTCCCCCTTTCCTGGGACTACCCTGTTGTGGTTATACTACAATGGTTGTTCTCTATCAGCACAAGGGAATTTCCTTGGACTGTAATGGCAGTGGGACCCAGAAGGGGCTGGGGGTGCCCACGAGGGAGCTGGGGACACTCTGGCACAAGTGTTGGTCCTGGCCAACAGCTACAGTCAGATCCCTACCTAGTCTTGTGAGTTCATGAGCCACAGCCTGAGGGGAAAGCCATTTCCCCGGAGGAGGAGGTGGCCAGAGCTAAAGGAGGAGAAAAGAGGGGCAGGGAGAAGGAAGGAAAACTTGGAGAAGACAGAGAGAGAGGGGTGCCAAGGCGCTCCTTTATTGGATGCATTTTTTGGATCCTAGCTGAGGTGTGTCTGTCTTCGTGCTGGCAGGCAGGTGAATAATGGTGAGTTTTAGGGACAAAGGCCTCATTTCCATCCTCAGAGAGAGGTGGCACACTGGGGACAATGACCCAACTGGAAATGCCACCTTCTGATTAACATGGAAATGTGTTTGCTATTAGTAGCCTGTGCTGGGCTGAGGATCGTGCAATGAGATATTGATGATATCATGGGTAGCCTCCCCCGGGCACATGCTCTGTGGGTTCCAATGATGTCTCCTGGTCTGTGAAGTCTGTCACTCCACCATTCAGAGGGCTCCTCTGATCTGCCACTGACCCTCTAACTACACTGTATATGGGCAGGCTTGAGGCTATCCTGGACTGCCTGGGCACTAGGATCAGCGGGAGGGAGGGGGGCACTCACAGACTCCTACTAGGAGACTGCCTGTGGTGTCACCTGGAGAAACCCTCCTTAGGTGCCGGAAGGACAGGCATGATTGATAACATTTGCAAAGAGAAATCTGAAACAACAACCCTTAGCTTAGTGCTCCTGAAACTCGAGTGCCCCCTGAGGGTTACGAGCACCCCCTGAGGGTTAGGTTACCTTGCAGCTTCAGACTCCGCGGGTCTGGGGCAGGGCTGCCTCTGCCTCCCTGGCATTCAGGTGACTCAGATTCTGCTGGTGTGGGGTCACGTTCTGGCAATACATCTGCCAGGGCCATACCAGGGCTTGTAGGGCTGAGCTGCGCAAGACTAGTTGTTCCCTCTGGAAAGACTGGCAGGGTGAGCAGTGGCTGCCTGGGTGAGATAATGGACTTTAATCCATGAGTAGAATGGACCTTGGGGACAATCAGGCAGGGGCTGGTGGGTTAACAAACCGATATTGACACTGACTCCTTACGTGTGGGATGGAGACTTCAGGACAGCCAAAGGGGATGGCCTTCTCAGGCAGACATGGATGGATGAGGCTGGGGATGAGAGTGGAGGTGAGGTATGCTCTAATTTTCACATTTTCTTTTCAAAAATTTTTAAGTAAATGCTTCATATTTTGCATCACTGGAAAGCGCCCATTTTAAAAGCATAGTTCAGCGACTCTGACAAATGTGTAAACCATGTACCTATAACCACAATTGAAATATAAACCTTTTCTAGTATTCTAGAAGTTTCCTTGTGTCTCTTCCGGGCAACCATGCCAGTGATCTGCTTGCTTCATTCACTAGTGTCCTCCTTTGTTATGTTGCCATATAGGATTTCATTGCTGGCTATATCACACTTGTTTATCATTTCTCTATTGATGACTGTACTGCTTCTAGTTTTTTTGCCAATTAATAAACATGCTTTGACCGTTCACATAAAAATATTTTAGTGGGCATGTTTTCGTATCTTTTGGGTGGGTAACTAGGAGTTCAGTTGCGAGGCTGTATAGATGAATGTGTCAACATTTTCCCTTTTGAAATTCAATTTTTTAATATTCTGGCCATTTGCTCACTTAATAAATATGTTGAGCACCTATTATTTATCAGGAACTGCTATGTGGGAGACAAGAATTAGACAGTTAAAATAAAAAAAAAAAAAACACAACTGTTGCTCTCATGGAGTTTATACAGGGGAAACAGAAACAAAACCAAACAAGACATGAAGATAAAAGATGCCAAATCCCTCTAAGGCCTGTGTGGAGATCTGAAAGAGCATGCTGCCACAGTAGATGGAGCGTGTGGAGAAGAGCAGGTGACATTGAGGCTGAGACCTGAATGATAAAGAGAGTTTGTGGGAGGAGAAGCCTTTCAGGTCAATGCAGAGTCATAGCCCGGGCCTCAGTGAGGGGCGTGGCGAGGAGGCCCATGTTGCTGGGGCAGGGCAGATGGAGAGGAGTTTCTTCAGAGAAGGGTGGAGCACTGGCTAAGGAAGCTGTCTGCACACTCTCGATGATTCTATTTATTTCTTTGTGATTATTTGCTTACTCTCTGCCTCACTCAGGAGAGTGTTAGTTTGAGAACAGAGATTTTGCTTGTTGTCTCACCATGGTATCCTCGATTTAGAACAGAGACATGAATGTATTATTTATTAAAAATTTGTTGAACAAATGAATGAATGGATGAATAAGTGGATTAAAGAACCATTTGTTCAACCACTGCAATTGGTATTGCTGCTGCAAAATGAAATGACATAATGTTCTTCCTTTCATGTGCCTTCCAGACATGGGGGAGGAACACGTGGTGATGTGTTGGCACCGTTATGATAGAAAAAATTGAGACCGTTGGAGGAATACTGAGGAGACACCTGTGGGCACACAGGGAAGAAGTCTTCAAGGGTAGAGAAGACTGGGAAAGCAATGTAAGAGGAGGATATATTTAATCTCATTGCAGAGATGCCTAAATGAGAGCATCCTGCTTTTGGAAAATCACAAGAGGCTCTATATGCTTACAGCCATGTAGATGGGAAAGGTGTGGGGAGCTACGCAGACACAGTTCAAGATGGCCTTGAAGACTAATGAACGAAACTTGAGATTTATCCTGAGAAATGCTGAGGAATGTTTAGTAAAGTTGAGAGACCTGATCAAACTGGTTTTAGGAGAACAGAAGCCCTGGTGGCTTCTCATTAAATCTAGTAATGCAAACACACAATGCTAAACTTTACTTCTATTTCTATTCCTACTAAGAGAAAAAAGAAATTTTTTTAATGCAAAAAAAATGCCAATTGGAAAATTTGCAATGAAAATGATGTTGGTAATGAAATAAAAAGCCAGAATTCTTATACATAGCAGGTAGGAGTGCAAATTGATATAAAGAATTTGGAAAACAATATGATGGTGTCTGCAACAGCTGAATATTCACATACCCTATGACACCACGGGCAGGTCCCGAGGAGATAAGCACACACATGTTCACCAAAAAACATACACGAGAATATTTATAGCAACATGGCCCCCAAATTGAAAACTACTAGGTGTCATCAGTAGTGGGAAAATAAATTATGATATAATTTCACAGTGGAAAAGCTATGCAATAATACGAATGAATCATCCACAACCACATACACCATTCTGGATAAATGTCGCAAACAAAATATGAGTGAAAGAAGCCAGACACAAAGGAATACATGCTTGTAACTCTGTTTATACAAAGTTGGAAAGCAGGACAAACTCTTCTGTGCTCTTAAAGTCAGGATGGTGGATCCCACTGTGGGGAGGGGCACAGGAGCTGGGAAGGAGCACCAAGGGGCTCTAGAGGATTGCTTTTTGTGTTTTGTGATGTGGGAGTTGGGCACATGATTGTGTTCTGTTTCTGAACATTGGTTCAGATCTATTCTTATGATTTATGCAATTTTCCTTTTTTGTATTAGACTTCAATAAGAAACATTTCAAAAAGGCATAAACCCACAAGGACAAAAATAACAAAATTTGGAGAACTGGATAGCAGATGGTGAGTGGCAAATGATGTAGCTCAGCTGAGAAAACGGATAATTTCACTGGCAGAAGTGAAAACCAAAAAGCAACCTGGTTTACATAGTAGAATCCCCAGGAGGCCAAAAATTTTCAGCATAAGGAATGTCTGGAAATTTTTAAAAGCAGGAAAAATAGTTGCAAATCTCTTTTAAGAAGCAGATTGACCCCCAGACCTCCTCTCCAAGTTTTTACACGGGGCAGTGGCTTCCTCAATGCTGGCAGGAAACTGAGGTTCGGTCTTAGTAGAGGATAAGACAGGGTTTCTGGGCAGTAAGTACAACTAGAGTAGAAATGTGGTGTGAGCATTGGAAACATGAGAGAATGTCCTTTGTCCCTCCTGAATTCCTACACCATTGACAGCCAGGCTTCTTCCCTCCAAGCAAGTGATGAAAGAACATTCTCTGAAGAATCTGACCAACCCAGGAAAAATAACAAACTAATAATTTTGATAATGGGGTTTCCTGCAGTGCGGATTTCAGTCAGACCCTTTACAGGAAAGAGAGTCAATGAGCCTCTGACACAGACAGCACCCATCCAAGTTTCACAGCTTCTCTATTAATCAAGGATTTCAAATATTTGAAGACAACACATAATATGAAAGACAGGAACTAAGACAAGTTGCAAAACAGGAAAAAAATAAAACTAAACAAACTCAACTTGAAGGAAACAGACAATATATCAGGAGAAACAAAAAATAAATTTGCAAACATTATTTGAGAGATGAGAGAGGATATTGCACCCTTGAAACTTGACTAGGACACTATTTTAAAAAGGAATATGCAGAGAAAGAAAGAACCCTGGATGTTATTGGAAGAAAAAGATAAGCAAATTTGAGATTCTATTCGGGAAGTCCGAGTTAAGGCCATCAAAAGTTTTGGAACAAAGAAAATGAATAGTGAGAGCAAAATCAGTATATTTTGTAGGGTGGATTGGCATGAGGTTCCAAATTGAAAAAGGCCTGCCTGATAACTAAAAATAGAAATGCCTAATATTCCAGAATTCTGGGGGCAAAGATCCTAAAACCTTATAAAAAGGAAAGAAAACATATTTAATGCAAAGAATCAAGGTATAGAATGCATCAGACACCTCAATATCAGATGCTAGAAAACAATGGCATAATCACTCAATGATTTCGAGAAAAACAGGTTATGACCTAGAATTTTACAACCAGCAAACCACCAATCATGTATGAGGGTGGGAAAAATAATCTTACTCTTACATCCATTGTCTCTTTCTCAAGAAGCTACTGGAAATTGCACACCATTAAAATGGAGAGCTAAACCAAGACAAATGACAATTATCAGGAGAAAAGGAACCCCAGAATAATGGTTAAGAGAAATCATAACTTTACCACTACATTACAGACACAGGAAAACAGCCAGTCCTTACTGGTGTGTACGAGTAAAACTGAACAACCTATTGAACGTGACCTTATCAAGCTGGTGACTGTAAGCGTTTCTTCTACTTTTTAAAATCGCAGTATGTTGATTCTACATTCATAGTGGGATGTATTCTAGGGGTTAATGATGACAACAAAAGTTATTTATTGTTAAAGATTTATTTATTTATGCATACAAGATGTGGGGGGTGAGAGGATTCACCAGAGACAGTGGGGAGCAGAACAGGCAGACTGAAGAAATACACTGCTGAGGGGGGCAGTGGGTGAGACAGGAGAGGTCTGCTCTGCCATGTGGGTAGCTCCCTGGAACTCTGCTGCAGTGGCTGCACATAGTTTCATAGTGCTGCAACTTAACCCCTTGCACCACCAGGGAGGCCCAACAACAAAATTTAAACAGTAAATTTGGTAGATTGTTCGTAGTGTATTATTATTTTGAAACTACATGTATTAGTTTGTTCTGACTGTATTAGTTTACCACAGAAAGTGGTTAAAGCTACAGAATTCTTTCTCTCTCTTATTTTAGAGATTAGAAGCTTAAGATCAGGGTCATTTTGGAGGGAAGGATTCTTTCTAGCTTTCAGATGGCTGCTTCCTCTTTGTGATCTTGTAATTAGATTATTGTGCTGCCCAGAGGCTGTGAGGCAAGTTGGCTTTGTTGGGGCTCAGACACGGCAGCCTCAGCCCACTCATGTGTGCCTTCATGCCCAGCCCCAGTAAGGCCCGCTGTGACCCTGGCTCCCTGAAGTCAACTGTCCCTTGAGCCTGTGTTGACCTGAGTGCAGGCTGGGCTGGTCTTTTCCTCCTTTTGTATATGACTCTAGAATTCTCAATGGATCAATCAGGTTCAAGCTCACTTTATTTTTTATTGGTTCATTAATTATTTGGATTGAAAAATGGGAAACAAGTTGATTGGTGCTAAATGGTCCAATCAGATGCTTTGGATTGAAAACACTCCAATCAGGCTTGTAGGAGATATAAGGCAGAGCAAGAGCCAGCTTGGATGAGTCAGCATTCTGCTCCTAGGTGCGGAAAAGGAAGCAACATCAGTCCACCTCTGAAGAAGGATTTGGCAGATGGCCTCTTAAGAGAGAAGAATCATGCTCCTCTGTTGGATTCAGCAGAACTCCATGGACTTATGGACCTTTAGACCTCAGTAGACCTTTGCAGAGACTAGGCGGCTGCACCTGCCTTGGGTCCTAACTCTGACCCTGCAAGGAGCGCCATCGAGATTGACCTGGTGTCTCAATGGGCTGGCCACAGCCTCTGGTTCTCTGGCACCACTTCCTGGTGCTGTTGAGTCCATCTCTGCCTGGTCCAGCATCTGGCCCATCGTTCAGACTGCTGCTGTGCACTGCTGCCCTGTCACCTCATCTTCCCTGAGTAGACTTTCTTTGGGACTTTTGGACACTGTGAACACTATCTGCTGTGAGATAGCCAGCCACTTATAGCCTTAAAGACTCTTCCCTTTTCCTCAATCTCCTGTTTGTTAAATAGGCACCACTGTTGTTGGGCCAAGCGCCTGAGTCTGAGTGGTCTTGCAGTTGTGAAAGTGTGAGAACCCACTGCAGAGACCTGTTCTGCACCTCGGGCACTGTCCCTTAGCACTGTTTGAGCACTTCTTTTGCACTGTTTCAATCTCACCTGTTTTTTCTATGTATGTGCACAATCCTGGTATACCTTCTTCTTCTGATAAGGACCTACTCTGATTGGATTAGGTCTGCCCTAAGGTCTCATTTATCATAAATTCCTCTTTAAAGACTTTGTCTCCAAATATCATCACTTTAGGGGTTAGGACTTCAACATATGGAATTGGGCTGGGGGCACACAATTCAATCCCTAAAACTATTATAAATATATTGTATAAAATGCAAATAAGTGTGGCCTTCCTGGTGGCACAAGGGATTAAGCACAGCACTATTAAGCTATCCGCAGCCTCTGCAGCATGAGTTCGATCCCCGGCCAGCCAGGAGGCTGCCTATATGGCACAGCAGACATTTCCTGTCTCCCCACTGCTCCCCTCAGCAGTGTACTTTGGTCAATCTGCCTGTTCTGTTCCCCACTCTGTCTCTGGTGGATCCTCTCACCCCCATACCTCTGACCTGTACCCCAGCTCTTGTATGCATAAATAAATAAATCTTAAAAAGGCAAATAAGTGACTATATTAATGTAGTTGAAAGCAAAGACCTTAGTGTAAGAGAAATATAAGGTCAAAGTAGTGAAAATAAACTCAAAATCCTATAGTCTTAAATTAAAATTGGAAATAGCATTTTGAACTCATGATTTCCTTCTTTTTCTAACTCATGTTTCCTTTCTTTGCCCACTGAACAGTTATAGAAGAATTGATGACTCAGTAGCAACGAGCATAGTTAGCACTCAGACTGTGGCTTCAAAACAACATATCCTACTAAAAGAAGCAAAGCTCTGCAGAGAAAATTAAATCATGTCTGGGGAAGGAAATGTATAAGATATGCTCAGGGCAAGTATGCCCTGCATTGGAAAACAAAGTAGATAACTCCAGCAGGCAGGTTGTTCAAGACTAGTGGGGTCACATCAAAGACAAAGTCTACATCTTGAAGGACTTCCCCTAACTAACTCTGTGGCAATTAGAACATTGAACAAATAATAATTGCAATGTATTGAATCATTTCACATAGATAAAAAAATCTATGAGCAATACCAACATTTAGAAAAATATTTATTGGTGACCTGTGGTGTTATCTGGGCATCCACCCAGCACAGGACAGACAGTGGAAAGAAGCCAGCACTTGTATCACCTTTCTTGTGTGAACTATTAGAGCAATCAAATAATTAAAGGGCAATAGTTCTTTGAAGAAGAGCTAATGTAATAGGAATGATAGATTTTGAAAATCGCTACTTTTTCACACCAAATAGAATACCTAGGCGAAGATTGGTGAACAGATGATAAACATCATCTTTATAATGGATGGATCACAGAAGGACAATACCCAAATCCACTAATGAATCTTAGCATCACTCAAGGTGGGACACCCTAACCTTGTGAAGTCATGAGTTAGGACAGTAGTTCCTAACCTCTCCAACATGTGCAAAATTACCTGATGTGCTTTTGAAAACACTGGCCTAAAGGCTCCACTCTCAGATATTTGGAATTGATCTGCTGTAGGGCCTGAATTCTAGTGAACCAGAGCTGTGGGGGTGGTTTTAATGTGTAGCCAAAGTTGGAAATCCACAGCACCATCAGTGAGATCTTTATTCTTGAATAAGCAAATCAAACCTCAATCATGGGGATTCTCAAATGTTAGTGTGCATCAGACCCCCCTGGCAGCCTTGTTGGAACAAAGATTGCTGGGCCCCACCTGCAGAGTTTCTGGTTCAGTGTATCTGTGCGGGGGCCCTATAATTTGCATTTCATGAGGTTCCAGCTACTGCTGATGCTGATCTATGGGTCAGTGTTTTCAAAATTTCTGATGTCCATTGGGATCACCTGGACAACATTTAAACTGGTGATATTTGAGTCCCATCCTGAGATTCTGATGTAAATTGACCTGGACTGTGGCCTAGCCATCAGGGTTTTAAAACATTATCCAAGTAATAATATAATGTGCAGTCCAGGTTAAGAGAAACTGCTTGAAATCAATGCACAAGGTATATGAAGAAGAGTAAAAGCAAGTTAAACAACATTCAGAAAATATAATCAGCCAACCTGGAACTGTGAAAATTTTACAAGGCCAATAACTTGGTTTCTCCAGCCAACCAAAGACATTGAGATAGTGAGAAGTTATTCTATGTCACAAGAGACTTAAGAGACAAAAAATTCGATGCTTGGGTGTTATTTTAATTCTAATTCAACCAACTGACTTGAGAAACAATGGGTACAATAATAAAATTTGAATACATGCTAGTGATCAAATACTATTAAGACATTGTTAATCTTACAAAGTTTGAAAATGACATGACAGTTACAGATTTTAAAGGTACTCATAAGTTAGTGATACATGTTGAAGCATCTATAGATGAAATGATATGATGTCTGGGATTTTCTTTAAAATATTTCAGCAAATATGAGAGTGTGGAGTTTGCGTAACATTTTCTCTACACTTAATATTGGACTAGAGATGAAAAATAATTACAGTATAGCATGGTACTCAGCTGTGAAGAGCATTTATCCACTCATAATGATATTATGATCAAATTCTCCTCTAAATAAAATTATAAGGGAACCAAACTAAAGCAAATCAAAAGGGCTTCACGTGCAAGGTGGGAGTCAGGGGCAGCGAATTTCATCTTCCATTGTGGGTAGGCAACTGATAACAGCCAGACCAAACAGTGGAGAGCTAGCAACGTGAGCATGGTAATTGTATAGATACAAATACCAAAACAATCATAAAATAAACTGGAACCCAATGATAATGAGATAATAAGTTGTGTGTAAAAAATAATTAGTTCCATCAAGTGTTACATTATTGAGAGATTAATGAAATATCCTGTGCAACCAGCCAGTTGGGAATTTGCAGATTAGAAAGCCAATTACCAATCATGTTATAGCCCAGTTCACATGACTGCAGGACCTGCATTCTAGTTTCCCACAGGGGGAGGGAGTAGGGGAGTGAGAGTACCGCAGTACTTATGTATGTATAATTTTGAAAAAAACAAAGTCAAATTAAAAAAAATCAAGACTGCTGAACTGAAGAATGGATAGGGGCAGGGACATCAAGTAGGAGGCGCTGCAGCCATTGACTGAGATGGTGTGGAGGCCCATGCAGGGCATCACAGGGTGACAATAGATGCCGATTTCTACACTGCAGGAGACATTCATGCATGCAGTGTGCGGATAGAAATGGCCCCAGCACCTTGACTCCCCAACTCTTATCTCTTCAAAGTGCTGGAAAAATGTGATGGTAACAATATATATTTAGCCTCTTGGATACTTGGATGTTGTCTTCTTTGGAAGTCAACTTTGACACTGTAACTGCCAGAGGTAGTGAATCACCTCCCATGAGGATGTAGAACTGACCAGCCTCAGCATTATAGTTGTACTTGTCTTGTACTTGCTGCTGCCTTCTAAAGTTACCACCAATTTAAGGTAGTTTCTTTTACAATATCATGTAGAATTTCTGAATATCTGGAAAAACTAGACAGTGGATTGACTTTAGGTTTTCCTTTCCACCCATTATCCGTGAGTTTGACAGTAGTGTCAAATACTATAGGCAGTGATTTTTATTTTATTTTATTATTTTGTTATTTTTTAAAAGATGTATTTATTTATGCATACAAGAATTGGGGTACAGGCCAGAGGTATGGGGGATGAGAGGATTCACCAGAGACAGAGTTGGGAACAGCACAGGCGGACTGACTGAAATACACTGCTGAAATACACTGAGATCAATACGAGTGTGGCCTGTCATCTTGAAAATGGCTTCATAACCTATGGCCTCACTCAGGGGAGAAGCAGGCGAGACAGGAGAGGTATGCTTCGCCATGTGGGTAGCTCCCTGGCCAGCCGGGGTTTTGAACTTATGCTGTAGAAGCTGCAGATAGCTTCACGGTGCGGTGCTTAACCCCTTGCACCACCAGGGAGGCCTGACAGTGATTTTTAAAGGTCAGGGTTTCCATTCTTATGCTGGTCCTACTTGAAGCAAAGGACAGGCTGTACTTTGAAGACTTATAAAAGGTAATTGTCATAATAGAAATGGCCTGGTCTGAGGCTCCAGATTTTGCTAAACTCTGGGAACATTGTGATATGTTGATTTGTCATCATTGGGTTGTAATAAATTATGAGATTGAATATCCATGTTTTGTGAGGGAAACTGCTACTCAGGTGTGTGTTTATGAGGCTGTGGGTTTCTTGTCTGTTCTCATCCAACTGGAAGAAACATTCTCCACACATTCTCCACACATTCTCCACAAATCAAATCTTTCCTCAGTTGGGGGCCACTGGCCAGGATTTTTCTAACCAGGCAATTGTCTTAGGTGGGCAGAATTATCCTGGTTATCCCTTGAAATCAATAGAACATGTTCTACCCTGAATACCAAACACTGTGCTTGGCTTCTCAGTTATGTTTTTTATTTTCCTTTCCCATCGCTTCCGAGGTCCAAGTACATGCTGCTCTTATAGGGGTTCAGGATACATTCAGCAGGAGGGCCAGCATCCTGGTGAGAGTCCACCCCTTCCCTCCTTTGTGAAGTGACCTCTGCAGCCAAAAGATTCATATAGCATATTGAGGTCATCTGCTGAATAGGACAACCAAGTCAACAAATATTTAAGGAGGGCTCATTACGTGCAGGTACACTTTGGACTCTGGGAAAATGGTGGAGATTTGGAAATACAAGATCCCCTCCCTCGGGTAGCTAACATTTTAGTAGTGGGACAGAGAGAAGCAAGTGAAAAATGATATGTAATGTCTTTATGTATGAGACAGTGACAAGAGTGATGAAGAAATAAGGGAGAGACCAGGTTTGTGATTTTAACTGTATTTGAGGAGATGATTTTTGAGCTGGATTTGGATGGCGTGAAGAGATTTACTATATTTGAAAGCATATTCCAGGCAAAGGGCATGGCAAGTGCAAACATTCTGAGATTGGGAATAGTTTGTATGATTGAGGAACAGTAAGCAGGCCACTATAACCAGAAGAGTTTTGTGAGATGAAATGGGGAGGTGGACAGAGAAGGTCTATTTAGGACCCTGAAGATCATGGGGAAAATTGTGGGAAAATATTCTTTTGTGTAAAGAACATATTTTAGGGCAAAATGGAAGCAGTTAGTCCAGTTAAGACAATTCCACATTTGTCAAGCTAACAGACATGGTAGAAACAGTATTGAATTTTTGAAGGTGGAGATGACAGGATTAGCTGGTGGATTGGGTGTTCAATATAAGGGAAATTGATCACAAGATTGATTCTAGTATTCTGTCTTGAGCTGGTCCAATGCCGACATCATTTACTAAAATGGGGTAGACAGGGACAACAATGGCTTTTAGGTAATGGGATTGAGATGTCTAAATGGAGAGGTTATATATGCAGCTGGATAAATGAATTTTGTGTGAAAAAGTGAGAATATTAACAGACTAATAGATTTTTTGGTCAAAGCTCACCTAATATTAAAAATCATAGAGCCTTTTAGTAGGACACAGTGGTAGGTAAAGAAGGAACAAGGTCTAATATTTGATCCCTGGGACCTGCTTAGCTCAGGGATCTGGATGATGAAGAGAAATTCAGAAAACATTCTTGGAAGGAACAGAGGTAAATTTGTTTTATTCAGGCTAAAATGAAATTAATATAATAAATGTCAAAATATGGCACAAATCTGGGATAAGAGTCTAAGGAAGGTGAAGGATCAAAAGGATTTCATAAGAGAAAAATATGTTATGAATATTTTAAAAAGAATTTTAAGTTTTGTTGACAAAATCAAACTGTTAATGGCATATGGTGTAATGTTAGAAGGTGACCAAGATAAAGTACAATGTATCAGTTCCTGCTTTACTGCCATGATTTTGTTAAAAAGGCAAAACTTACAAAACAGAAAGAACAGATGCAACATGGTTAAGAGGCAGGGAACTCAGCTTAAATGAGGCTCAGAGAAAGACAAACTAGGCCCAGGATACAAATATCAGTAGAACTGTAAAACTACTGCTGGCAATAATCTGTGATTAAAACTTAAAGCAATGGAACCTTTCCAGAAGATGACCATAGTTTTATATTATCCCAACCTTTTAAAGGATGGTAAAATAGATTTCAGAGTCATAAATCTAAGAGTTTGATGATTTCTAATAAAATTAAATAAATGACTGTGATAACCTACTGAAGGTGCTGATGATTACTAGGAACCAACAAGAATTTCTTGAGGTTAAAGAACAATGATTAATCTCTATTTTCCTGATTGCTCATCCTGGGCTGGTAGACCAGAGCAGAGGATTACAGTGCGAGTGTGGCCTGTCATCTTGAAAATGGCTTCATAACCTATGGCCTCACTCAGGATAATGAGAGATGTGAGCTGATGGACAGCACAGTCAATGGTATTCCCCACTGGTTTGTCTCGCCAAGGCATTGGACCAAGTAACATGGAACATTCTTTTTTGCTTCTTGCTTCAAGCAACTGACTGATTGTTGGTGTCATTTGCTGAAGTGGAGAGGTCTGATGGAGGCCAGGTTGTGGTTGGGGGAGTGATTGAGGTGTCTATTAGACATCCAAGTAGAGATGGCAGTTTATTATATTGACTAGAAGTGTGAACTCATTTATTCAAGATAGATAAAGAAACAAAAAATAAAGCTAAGTTTCAAATCAAGAACAAGAAACTTCAAAGACTTACAAACAAAGAAGGAATAAAAAGCCATAAAAGGCCAGCGGTGAAGTTACAGAAACCTAAAAACCTGTTGATCACTCCTATGGAAGGGAAGAGATTTTAATTTGTGTAAAGATGGACATAAAGGGTCACACCCTCATGCATTGTGAGAGCTGGTTTTGGGATACACACGAATATTATCATGGAAAGAACATTTTAGTTCAAGGTTATAACACAGGAAATGACACTGATGGTGGACTATGGTAGAAAAAGATCACCTTTGAGAAAATCCTCTGCTACACACAAATAGGGTGCTCCAAGTCACATCATCTTTGCTGTAGTGTTTTTTTTTTTTTTTTTAAGTATTATAGAATTCATCTCATGGTTCTGTAGGGCTCCAGCAGAAGCAAATGCTCTGTCTTCCACAGAGACATCTCCATAGTTCAGGAGACACCTGGATTCATATAGAAGATAATACCTGCTGAAGATAAGACAAAAAACCTGGGCCTCCCTGGTGGCGCAAAGTGTTAAGCACTGCACTATGAAGCAATCCACAGCCTTTGCAGCACGAGTTCGATCCCCAGCCAGGCAGCTGACCCACATGGTGCAGCAGACCTTTCCTGACTTGCCTGCTGCTCCCCTCAGCAGTGTATTCCAGTCAATCTGCCTGTTCTGTTCCCCACTCTGTCTCTGGTGAATCCTCTCACCCCTGCATCTCTGGTCTATACCCCAGCTCTTGTATGCATAAATAAATAAATCTTTAAAAAAAAGACAAAAACCTAACATCATGAAAGTCAGTATATGAAAGGCATGGGAGTTTTTAAATAGAAGAACTGGGGCCTCCCCGGTGGCACAGCTGTTGAGCGCTGGGTTGCGAAGCTGCCCACAGCCTCTGCAGTGCTGGTTCGATCCCCGGCTGCTCCCCGGCCACCAGAGGAAGGTCCCACATAGCGGCAGACCTCTCCTGCCGCCCGCTGCTCCCCTCAGCAGTGTACTTCGGTCCTTCTGCCTGCTCTGCTCCCTGCTCTGGCTCTGGTGAGTTCTCTCACCCTCCCGCGCTTCTGACTGTACCCAGTGCTTGTATAAATAAACAAACAAACAAACAAACAAATAAATCTTTAAAAAAAAATAAATTGAAGAACTGGAAGTAATAGAACAAGAGTGTGAAAATGTTCAATGAGACAAAGAAGAGACTCTATAAGCAAGAGTATCATTTATGAAAATAGACGGCTAAGGGAAAGGACCATATCATAATTCTAAAAATTAAATATGTAGTCATTGAAACTAAAGAAAGCATTACATTCCATAGATAAATGGTAGCATTAAAAGAGAATGAAAACATAGCTTATGAGAACTGGTGACTAGAGGAAAGAGTTAATGTAATTTATCAGAATTTGATACTGAAAGAGAAAGAAATATATTTTGAGAGACATGGAGATGTTTAAGTATAAATTTAATAGAAATTCTTGAAGCAATAAACAGTGAGCATGACAAAGTGATAGTATTCGAAGACAGTAGACATAAATCTTAATATTGAAGGAGCACATTAAGTCTTAAAAGGAAAAAATTAGAGGTATCTAGAAATATCATGGCAAAATTGTGGAACAGGAAGTAAAAAATGAAAATTCTAAAAAAACTGCTGTAAAGGAAATACATTAAACACAAAAGAAAACTTTCAGATTGGGAGCCAGCTCCTATCAGATACGCAAGTCTCCAGAAAACAATGGAATGTGTAAAAGATGCAATGGGAAATAACTCTAAGCAATAAAGCCATGCCAAAATAAAATTATCACCTGAGAATAAGGACAAGATAAAATATTTCAACTTCCCAAAACTATGACAATTTACTCTCTGCACGTCTTTTCTGAAAGAACTATTTAAGGATGTACTTCGGCACAAAGATTATTAAACTTGGAAAGAATAATAGATTGAAAAAAGCAATATGTAGTGACCAAATTAATTATGTATGTAAATCTGTATCAAATTGAGAGCAAATAATACAACAATAATGATTTGTCTTCTGATTTTAAAAAGTTATTAAAATACTAAATAAAAATATTATGGCATATGAAAGGGGCACATTTAGAGAAAAGTGAAAGCCAGCTGATTTCCCTCTCAGGAGGGAGAATTCTATAGCATTTATAAGACAAATATATATTAAAATTTCCTATGAAAAATTTAAGGTAGAACTTTCTAATAAAGGATGTGCTCTTTAATTAAGGATATAATGGAAAGTCAACAGATGTAGCATTATTTATAATAGAAAAAAATGGACTGCAAGGCTTTATCCATTACTATGGATAAAGAGTCAACATAACAAAAGAAACAATCCATTAAAGAGCTCTAACCTTCATGAACTTACTGCAACTAACAAAATATATGGTATGTGAAGTCCTTCAGAGATTGACAAGGAAAACCATAAAATATTTATAGAAAGCACAAGATGAAAGAAATAGCTGTACATTAGAGTAAAATATATTGTTGGTTTATTACTATGTCTCATTTTATAAATGGGAAAACAAAAGATGGACTGTGTTAACTATGATGCCAGGTCAC
Source organism: Talpa occidentalis (assembly GCF_014898055.3). Taxonomy (NCBI): domain Eukaryota; kingdom Metazoa; phylum Chordata; class Mammalia; order Eulipotyphla; family Talpidae; genus Talpa; species Talpa occidentalis. Next base: position 55,763,220 of record NW_023603184.1, read on the forward strand.
ATGGATAGAGAGCACTGAAATAAGATATGAAAACTGGTCTCGCTTTTCACCACTACTTAGAGTTTCTCTAAATGTTAATCATGGAGTCAAAAGATGTACTAAGTTAGTTTTAGTCTATTATGTTCAGGAAGGCAGGCATATTAATTTGCTTAATCTTTCTTTCTTTCTTTCTTTCTTTCTTTCTTTCTTTCTTTCTTTCTTTCTTTCTTTCTTTCTTTCTTTCTTTCTTTCTTTCTTTCTTTCTTTCTTTCTTTCTTTCTTTCTTTCTTCCTATTTTATTTTCTATAATTCTTACATATTTTTCATCTTTGCACAATGTATGCATTTTCATGTTGGTTATATTCCCCAAACTATTGCACCCCCCCTTATTTTGACTCTAGTCCTTCCTTTCCCCGCCCCTCCTTAATTCCATCCCCCCCACCCTGTAGTGTGTCTCTGGTTTATAGTTGCTTGTTGATTTTGATTTTTACTTTGTATTGATTAGTCTTTTTCCTGGTCCCTTATTTAGGTTTTCTAAATTCCTGCTATGAGTGAAACCATCAGGTAGTTTTCTTTTTCTTTCTGACTTATTTCGCTGAGCATGATCCCTTCCAGCGCCATCCATGTTGCTGCAAACTGCATGTTAATGTTTCTTGATAGTCTCCTTTGAGTCAAATGGTGCACTAGGCTTTGTGGAAGCAGCAGTGGAAAACAAGGCAAAACGGATCCCTGTTTTATGTTGCTTAGTGTGTGTGTGTGTGTGTAGGAGATCTATATGTAGTGACCAAATTGATTATGTATGTAATTAATTTGATGATCACCCAGATACAAACAGGTACATAACACATTGCTGGGTTTTAATTGCGATGAAGAGAAAAAAGAAAGGAGGGCAAGAGGCAGTAAGGGACACAGTGGGGTGCACTTTTATGGGAGAATCCTCTTATCACAGGTAAGAAGTGAGGGGGGATCCCAGGGCAGAAGCATGATAGGTAGGGGTCAAGAGACAATAGTATACACATATTTGCAATGGAAAACCAATGGATCCCCTTTCCACAGATCTCCCAAGAGGGAGATCATATGCTGCATTCCAAGCTCTTTATATAAAAGACCCCTTTTACCTCTTTATATAAAAGACCACTTTTATGTAAAAGACCTCTTTATATAAAAGACATACTTAGGGGCATGCTTCACTAGGGGCTCTGGCTCAGCCACATCTGCTGAGTCCCTTCTACCTACTGCTGTGCTATGATACAGGTGACAATATTCCCTCCTTCTGCTAACTCATCAGACAGTTATCATTTAAGTGCCTGTTGCCTGGAATTATACCATTAGGTGCACATTTTTGGGGGGAGGGGGGAGGAGTTAGGCCTTTAATCTCTATACATCTTATTGAAAAATTTAAACTATCCTGAAAAATAGCACCTGAAATAATTACAAATCATTAACAATTTTATGTTGATCTAAGAGCCTGGTCTTCACTGGAAACTGGACCTAGGGAGGGACCTTGAAGAATTGTCAATTTTGGCAAATAAAACAGCTTTGGCCCAGCACCCCATAAGGCAAGGAGTTCACACTCTTTTGCCCTCTGATCTCCTGTTAGGGTCTCCCTTCCAGATGAACTGGAAGTCAAGGGGTGCAGTTTATTTGGGTCTTCATCCAGGGGACAGGTGGGAATGGAGGATGGTGGAAAGTTGTTGTGCAGGGGCAAATGGAGGAAACCCAGCACCATTAATGACTCTTTATATGCAAATTCCATTTGTCCAAATAGAGTCAAAACTCCTTATCAGTTAGCCCATTGACGCAGAAGCCTTGACAGAGAGCAAATAATGCTCTAAATGAGATAGAGGGGTTACCCATCTCGCCTATACAAGTGGGAGTTCATAGGTGCTCAGGTGGTTTCACTCTGTGAGGTCACCTCGGGAGTCAGTTCCTTTTGTCTCATTGCTTACCATTCCCTTGGTTGGGTATCATCGTCAGATACCCACCTTTCCCATATCTGCATTCTTACCTAAAAGAAAGCGAAGACTGCAGCACAAGACAAGAATTTCTGTTAAGGAAATGCCCTGGAACTTGCAACTTCCATGCTGCTTACGTTGCATTGTGACCTTACAGTGACCCACATATCATATAATCACATTTATCTGAAAATGTAGGTAGGACTGCAGTTTCCTGCTGGTGTCTCCTAGAAGATTCTGTTCCTGAATCAGAGGAAAGATAGTTATTTGGGAATAGCTTTACAGGAGTTATTTTGAAGTCTGCTACTTTCTGCTCATAAGCCAAAACTTGCATTGTTAGCATGAAATCAAGGGACTCCCAAAGACCCCAAACTGCCAAGGGGTACACATTCTAAAAGACGTTCAACCACCTGGTGCACAAAGGCAAAGGAAACAACTCTTAGTGTGAAAGATTTTTAGTAGAGGGGAATTTGTAAAGTTTTTTTTAATAGATTAGAATTATTGTACATATTAACAAGCCCCCCCATCCCTAAATTAACCATCCCCTCATGGGCAAATGCCCAGTCAAATACGGTGAGACTGAAGAGGGGCCTTTGGGGCCAGAAAGTTTACAAGTCTAAGGTGTCTTTTCATGAGGAGCCACAAGAAAGGGGTTAGGCAGTTTCCAAGAAACAGGGACCTCAGGAGGTTCAGAGTTCAAAATGTACTAAATAATCCATTATGAAGTCAGAACGATAATTGCCATTGCTTCTCCCAAGGACTAGGAGCAGGTGACCCATGTGTTTCTCCTTCATGTGTCTCTCCAAGTCTCTTTCCCAGAAGCACTTGGGTTTAAGTCAGGCCACTGATGTCAGAAACCCAGATCCCACCTGCTTTCAGTGTTATTGCATGTAGAGGCCTTGTACCCAGCCCCTCGTTCCCAGCAGAACTCCCACTCAGGAAGCTTGGCTCATGGTATACTGGTATTTGTAACCCAAGGTGACTGAGTGTAAGCAGAGGTGGGAAAATGATGCTCCACTTTCTTCATAGAGGTGAATCTGTCACAGAGAGACAAGACTTGGTGGAAGGAAATCAGATATAATCAGCTGCTGGCAAACCTGAGGACATGGCTGACTACTGTCACAATGGCCATCTCATGTCCCCAAACTGGGGAGAAGAGAGACTTAAATGGAAGAGTACTCAGGTCTGTACCAACAAGATTTCAGAGAAATAGGCAAGGTTTTCCAGGAACTGTATTCATGTCCCTTTTCTTGCATGTTTTGTCTTTATTAGATCTGTCATGTTGGGTGGGTGTGATTTTTAGCATGAAAATGAGGCAGGGCAAGGACAAGGAACTTGTGGTTACTAGGTAGGTGACGATAATGAGCCCTCTCGTCTTACTCTCCTGCTTCCTCGGTCTCTCACAGGAGACCTAGCTTGCAGGTAATATGAATACCTGGCAAGAAGAGGGAAGAATGCACAGGTCTGCATAGAGCATCTCTGGGCTCCTGTTCAAGCTCTGCTAACTACTGGAACAGCCAGTGTCCTTCAGGGTTGCTCAGCTCCTGGCAGGAAGTGGTCAGTCAGACCCACTGCAGAACATGTGACAATTCAGACTGCAGAGAGAGACTGGCCCAGGGGTGACCCAGGCCTGTGTCAGGTCCTACCTGTATGGTTTGGTAGGTGTGTGGCATCAGGCAGATCACAATACACAGGGGTTAATAATCACTGTATCTCTGCCTTACTGGGTCTGGCATATTCCAGGCATGTAGTCCATATCTGTTGCTACAAGTTGATGTCAACCCTGTAGCATGCTGGAACAATATGGTGGCCTGGCATGTGACAGAACACATTTGCCAGGTACAATTAAGTGGGATGAAGACTGCAGAAGGGCAGCCACCTAATTAACAAAGCACGGTTTGTCTAAGGGGTTTACAGAAATTAATTGTTGTTGAGCTAATTGGAAATAGGTGTTATCAATTTATTACAGCAGGCCCTTCAGGACCTGTACTTAGAAACACACTCTTTTTTTTTTTTTTTTTTAGAGGCATGTTATTTATTTATTTGTTTGTTTGTTTTGTTTGTTTATACATGCACTGGGTACAGTCAGAAGCGCGGGAGGGTGAGAGAATTCACCAGAGCCAGAGCGGGGTGCAGAGCAGGCAGAAGGACCGAAGTACACTGCTGAGGGGAGCAGCGGGCAGCAGGAGAGGTCTGCGCGCCATGTGGGACCCTCCTCCGGTGGCTGGAGAGCAGCCGGGGATCGAACCGGCACCGCAGAGATCGCGGGCAGCTTCGCAACCCAGCGCTCAACCGCTGCGCCACCGGGGAGGCCCTAGAAACACACTCTTGCAGTCTGTTCTAGTAATTGTGATCTTGAAATTACTAGTGTTAGATTTCCCCTTTCATGGTCTACGCCATAGATGCCATTTCAGGCTTGCTTTTTTTCGGCTCAACAAGTTCCCTGTTAGTCTGAATGCAAGAGCCATCATTGTGACTGGAGAAGGTTCTGGAAAGGAGCACAGTGTGAGTTGGTGGGTTGGATGGGGCTCATCCTAGTGGCAAATCAGAGCTAGCCCCCTGTCTGATTTATACAGCTGCAAAGGACTTCTGTAGATTGGGAACCCCTGCCCCATCCCCACCCCAGAACTAATTTATTATGGAATCAATTCACATTAAAATTGCACCTGATACATGTAATTTAAAGCATCCCCTATCCCTCAAATCTACTGAGGCTCTGTTGTTCAGAATTCAACACTATGAATGCGTAACTAACCCGGCTCATTCTTGCTCAGCCCTGAGATAGATATGCCAAGATGTGTATCTGGCTTTTTTATTTTTAATAGTAAAGCATATGTCTGGAAGTGTCTTTTTCTTTCCAGAACCCATGACTGGACCTCCCAGTTACTGCTCCTCATTTGCTAACGGCTACCTGGAGTCAGCATCCTGGGCAGTGTGGTTAGGGCCGTGTGTGGGCCCAGTTCCTGGGTTTGAAGCAACTGGGCACAAGCACCCACCCACCCAACAGGCTTCTGTTCTCAGGGCCACCAGAGGGACAAAGTGGGGCTGGGTGCTGCCAGCTCCGACTCTGTGCCAGAGGAATTTTCTCTGAGTGCTCAGTTCTGCAAGGCGGTGAAAATGAATGCTGATGTGTTCCTGAATGATAGAAGGCCGCCTGGAGCAGATGCCGGAGACCAGCCGGTCGCGTCTTCCCTGCCTGAGGCGGGAGGGCACCTGGGAGGATGGCCTGCCGGATCTTCTCCAGGACTCAGCAGCAAGCCTGGGACACGAATCCCGTCAGCCCTCCTAATCACCAATTTGGTATTTCTTGCACCAAGGCACATCATTTTCTCTCCTCTGGAGAGGAAGGGCTTCAAAGTATAAATGTAAAAGTAATTCTTCCCTGCTGCTCCTTCCTAGGGGCTCAGCATAAATTTAAAGATGACACTGTTCTTTCTACTAGCTTGTTCAATCATTTTCATTTGTCCTTGGCTCTAGGCGACCTCCTCGCACACCGCGGGGAGGGGGCAGTGGCAGAAAACATGTTAGCTGGCTACACAGTGCCAGCCTCTGTTGGGGTTAGCCTCGTGGGCTGCATGTTGGGGGTGAGGAAAGTGACACTCAGGTGCACTTACCCAATCCTTCCTGGTTACAGAAGAGCAGGAGGAAGCCTGGCAGGTGGCCCTTCAGACACTGGTCCGAATCCTAGCTGCCCCACCAAGGAGAAAGTTGCCCGGGAAGAAAGAATGCCAAGCTGGAGAGGGTCTGCCAGGCAGGCTCAGCAGGAACCGCAGCACCAAGACCTCGCAGATCCACCGGGAGAGCAGAGGATAGCAACAGCACGATCAGGTCTGCGCTTCAGATGATTGTTCTAACTCTCCTGGAAGCCTCCAGCATCCCTGGGAGGCTGTTGAGCTACAGTCACTGCAGGAGAAATGGAGAGGAGGATGGAGTGGGGGTTAGAATTGGCAGAAGGGAGGTGGGATGAGGAGAATGTGGAGAAAGGGGTGAATCAGCTGGGTGGGTATTTACCCCACAATATAAAACCCAAGCCCTGTGGCTTGAACAGAGTGCACGTGTGTGTTTAATGCAATGAGATGTTCGGGGGGGGTGGGGAGCCCAGGTTGGTGTGGGGTTCCGCAGGCCCATGGGACAAGCTCCTCATAGCTTTCCATTTCCTTATTCCTGGTGTGGGCACCCCCCTGCTGGAGGCCCCAGGCATGCAGGATGACCTCTCACTTTTCAGGTCTGGTGCTTGGGGAACTTGGAAGGGGGAAGGAGAAGGTGCTCCTTCTAATGAAGCTTTTCCTTTGGTCCTGAAGAGCGTCCTTTCCAGGGGCATCTGCTTAAACATCACCTAGAGAACGAAGACTCTTGCTTTGGGCACAGCATCACCCTGGACCAGCTCAGATCTGGAATTAAGGAACAGCAAGAAGGGATTCTAGAGACAGCTGGCCATTTCTGCTCCTGGCATCCCAGGTGGCTTTGCATATTTGTTCCATTTGGTGCCACACAAAGAGCCAGGGACCCTGGAGGAGCTCAGAGCTGGGGCCATGGATGAGATCCATCACCTGTCACATCTGGACACCCAGGGAGAGATGGATAGGCAGTTGGAGCGGGAGGTCTGGGATCAAGATGGACCTCTGGGCCAGAGACCAGTTCTAGGCTGTGTCTGCCCACTCACCCATTGACCATTTCTCCGTGTCTCCCTTTGGCCTTTCTCTCTGTTCTGTGAGTAGCTGTGGCTGGTCACACAGACCTTATGCATCTGGTAACGAGCCACTCAGGATGCAGACCTTGAAAAACAAAATGTTTCCAAAGGACTTCTCTGCATAGGACCTGGTGTGGACAGACAGGAGGCATCTATATGGGAGACTGTGAGTTCCCGGTGGGACTCAATTCCAAGTCACAGGGTGGACAGAACCTGGGATGCTGAGGTCCCTCCACTTGGGCTCTACTTGAGCCAGGAACTCATGCTGACGCCCTGCACAGCCTCCCCAGGCCAGCAGTTACAACTAGCCATAGAAATATGTCTTGGGACAATAAAGTCTACAGTGGATCCTTTGGTATCTGCATCCGTAAAAGCCCAGGACAATGTTTAGTCTGTATTAAAATCCCAAATGCCACTTCTCTTGGCAGTTGCAGAGGTGCTCCGTCCCATGCCATCATCCAGGTGCACTGAAGACAAGTCTCGAAATGGCCACCTGTAGTTCCCATCTGTGTCACAAGGTGCTGTCTGGTGGACCTTCAGGAGCAAGGATTTGGGGAAGAGAAGGGAAGACTCGGGAAAATAACTCCCCAGGAATAAGAGTCAGTGCCAGATGTGGCTACAGACCGACCTCGGATTTGATCATACAACAGAAGAGCTGCCTTTTTGCTGAGCATGACCAGAGGTAGCTAACTAAGAGGTAGCTCATTTTTCTGCTTCCATTTTATACAGGGAGCCGAGCATGACAGAAGCAGCTTGCCCAGGTAATCTAACTAATCAGAGGTAGAGACATATCCCAACCCAAGGTGTCTAGGAGGCCAAACTTCTTCTAATTACCAGACTTTGTCATGGGCATCAGAACCCATAGGCATCAGCCCTGGCTCCACTGGGGCTGGCGGCCAGCTGAGGCAGGGTGAGCACAGGCAGATGTGTTTCTGTCAGAAGTAACAGCCCCTTGCCCTGGATCAGGCTTCCTGTGGCCTGCAGTAGATTCCCAGGGAGTGTGAGGCACCTGTATGGAGTCTAAGGGTCTAACCTTGCTATAGGGGCTCCCAGGAGAGCCTGCAGCAGAGGGCTGTGTTGAGGAGACACTACAGCCATCGAGGGTGTTTCTGAAGTCGGCTGCGGCTCCGCTGAGGTTTACGAAGCAGTACTGAGCAGGGACAGCTTGGACTGGTGCCCTTTTCCTAGGTGTGTAGAATGGCCAGGGACTAGTTCTGCTTGATAAGGGAGCAAATGGAAGAGATGTACAAAGGGTGAAAGTATAAGGGGAGATTGCAGGGAGCAAAATCATTGTGACTAGTTTGGTCTGCCTGGGAGGTAAAGAGAGATGAAGTAGGGGGCTCGACAGAGTACACAGTCTAGGGAGATCCTCGAATCCCACATGAAGGAGGTCACCTCCATACCTCTGGGGAATGTGGAGTTATCAGTGGGGGTAGAATCATACCTGAATTTATATTTTAAATAGATGAAACTATTAATCTCAAATCCTGAGTTATCCATGGACCTTCTTTGAAAATAATAACTGTGCTGATACCTCCCTTCCCAATGGTTTGCTTATGTCAGGCACCCAGGAATATTCCAGGAATATGGTACAATTATATTTGTTCCTGTTTTTTTTTTTTTTCTGTAGAAATACGGTATTCTCTGGAAGGAGGAAGTCAGATGTTTCTTGTGCTTCCCTTGGACTCCTTTGGAACCTCATTTTTCCTATACAGTAGGTGTTTAATAGTTGACTAAAAGAGATATTGGGTGCTGTTTAAATCCATCATGATGATGCACATTTTTCAAAAACCAATTCCACAGGACCACTGTGCCCTAAAATATAGTGGAGGAGAAAGAGGTAGCTTAATTGGTACTGCTCCCAGCCTGAGCTCTGCCTTTGTAATTAAATGTAAATTATGATTCCTTCGGAGGACAATCAATTGCGCTGCTTTCATAAACTTTTAATTTCATTATTTAAAGTCAAGATTTCTCTAATAAGTTTTCCATTAACTCAAAACTTGATTTGTGACTGGAGGCTTCCAGAGCCCACGCAAGCCGCCCTGCACCTTGCTGCTCTAAGGGGGCACAGTTGGAAGAAGCCTGTGTCCTCGCTCTGTCCTTGCGCCCCCAGTGCTCACAGCATCGAGGCTCTGCGGCCCCTGCCTCATCCCACTCGGCTGATACACACAGAATCACCTCAGTGCTCTGAGCCTCAGCGTGCTCATCTGCTCAATGAGGGGGCTAAAAAAGGCGAGGGCTATGAAGATAAAATGCCTGGCTATGGACTTCACAGATACGTGTGTACTAGACACTAGTCTCCTTCCCGTGTCCTTGACTTTCAGTTGGACCCTTCTGTTCTCGTTGTGAGTCTCTTTCTCTTCTTTTCATGTCCCATGAACCCAGATCTTAAAGATTCTGGGCGATGCGGAGAAGCAAGTGTGGAGGTCACATATCACCTTCCCAGTGTCAGCTCACCAACCACAGAGCATGTCAGACCTCTCTGTCCTGATCTCAGGAGCTGTTGCTCTGAATTTATACCCAGCTTATTGTGATTTCTAAACGTTTACTTTAAAGGTTAGGTTAATTTCCTTGCCCTTGCTTTGTGGGGGGTGTGTGTGCATGTGTGTGTGTGTGTGTGTGTATGCATGTGCATGCACGTGTGTATGTTGATTTCCAGCATCTGAATGAAGTCTGGGGTGCTCACCAATGTACATTACAACCATATTTGTCCCTTGCGGTGCCCTGTGGAAGTCAGCCTTTGCCCGACTGCATTGAAATCACTCTGTGTCATGTGGAAGATGCTGCCCAACCCCTCATTTGCCCCACCCCCCCATATGCTGCACCTGCCAAGTCATGATGAACCCATTAATCCATTGACCAGAATGTAGGGTAGAAGAATTAGCCACTTTTTCAGTGACTTTCCTCCCTTACCCCAGGCTCTTTATTGGAAAGACTTGAAGCTCAGTATTTTTTTTTTAAAGATTTATTTTATTTATACAAGAACCTGGGAATAGGCCAGATGCACAGGAGGGTGAGAGGATTCACCAGAGACAGAGTGGGGAACAGAACAGGCAGTCCGATTAAAACACACTGCTGAGGGGAGCAGCGGGCGAGACAGGAGAGGTCTGCCTTCCATGTGGGTTGCTCGGAGGCTGGCGGGGATCGAACCGACACTGCAGAGGCTGCGGACAGCTTCACAATGCTGCGCTCAATTGCCTGCACCACCAGGGAGGCCCTTGAGGCTCAGTATTTCTAACCCTTTCTGGTACGGCCTGGTACAGAAACCCCTGACTACTACTGCTCTGGTCTCACGTTTGCAAAAGCACAGACCAGATGCCGGTTATTGGAGGCGACCTAGCTAAACACAGCTCCTTCTATTCATTTAGGTCTGAGATTGAAATTGCCCTGCAGATTTTATCTGCTGTCTAGCACCACTCCTCATAACTATCTCAGTCTTTCAAACCTCAGTGGGTGAGAGGTTTCTCCCTTCCCTGTCCTCCATACAAATTTGGGAGCTCTTCTTCAGAGTTTCTCACAGGCCACTGGGCTATTGCAATGCATCCAGCTAAATAGCACCACAGAAAAGACCCCAATTTCTGCCTTTCTAGGCCAAGTATTTTCTCTGAATTATGAGTGAGTCATCCCCAGCTCGTGCACACGCAGGCTTCCATGCCTGCTCTGGTGGCTCCCTTGCCAGCTCTGTCCCTGGATGCTCTTCTCCTCTGTATCCTGAGTGGATGTTCTTCCCATGGCATACTTGTTGGATGCAGAGATGACAAAGACACCATCATTCAGTGCTTCCCTCAAGCTGGATCGAAAACTAGCAATGTGGTCAGCACTTGGTGGTTGTAAATCAGTGTTTTGACTGGCTTTGGGGACAGATCTTCAGGAAACAAGGAGACTTGCCTGTTATATACCTGTTCAATCAGTATTAGTATGACAGCTCTGGACACTGTGATAAGGAAACATGTTAACAATATTTGCTCATGTAGTGAGTAAATACACAGGGCAAATCAAAGAAGAATGGGATCTTCAAGTGGCGGCAGCAGCAAAGGTCAGCAAGAGGGTACAGAGTGCTTTATTTTTGTGGGATCTCTGAGTATGTTAGAGAGCTTAAGGTAAAACATGGTGAAGGAACACTTAGGGATTTCACCAGACTTTCATGGTTTTTTCTGTCAGACTCACCTAAATCCAGACTTGAATATCTTCCTTGATTTGAATTCAACATTGGATTCTTGACTTCGACATAGGTACTTTGATGCCAGTCCCTCTTTTCCCACAATGCCCAACTTTTGACTCTGTGCACATTCTCAACAACACAGCGCCCATAACTCCAAGTAAAATGTACTGAAATCTATTCTTCAGGAATTGTGCTTAACGCCAGATAAATAGAAAAATGGCAATGTGATGGACAGGGTTCTTGCTTTCCAGGATCTCACTCTTAATGTCAGATATTTACAACAAGTTAATATTTCTTAATAAATAGAAAACATAAAATAGAATGACAAGTAAACATGTGGCAGGAATTTTTAAAAATGTGGACATTGCAGGTATTCAGACAAGTGAATATGTGCTGGGTTGTTCCCAGAAGGCCTGACGGAGGAGTATGACAGTGAGCTGACCAGTAAGCAATTGAGAGAATCTGCATGGCTTGGCAGTAAAAATATACTAGCATGGCCCAGAATGACAGGGTGTTTGGGGTTAGGAGAGCAGCCTCAAAAATGATGGCTGAGTTTAGATCCCAATCCGAGCATAACACTATCTCACTAGGAATGTCAACATTTCCCCTTATAACCAGAAAGAAAGTTGCTTTGGGTGGCCTAGTAGTACTAGGCCAGATGGGTCTGGTCTTAAATGGTGAGTGGTTGTGAGTCAGGCATGCTTATGGAAGTGGCCACCTCCATGCGGGTCCTTGTTTTCATGGTCTGGGACTGTTTTCATGAAATGGTTTGAAGACTCAACTTTGTGCTGCAGCCATTGAACTCACCCACCTGAAACTCATCTATAGAACAAGAAAGTCATCTGCAGAGCAAGGTGTAAAGACCTGAGCAGACATAAAATCATATTTCTCTGGCTCAGTGGTTGCCTGGGAAGGGTGTGGGGAGGGGTCAGGTCCAGATGACTTGTGTGATTTCCTCAACTGGGAATTCAGACACAAACAGTATTACCTGCTCCTGCTCAGGACTAGTCCTTCAGGACTATAGTCCTGCTTCAGGACTATACTCTTAATTGGCAGCAAGTGACCCTCTTCAGAGTATGCAGGTCAGTTATCATTCACCACATGAACATTCCTGGACTACAGATGACAAAAAGCCATGGCAAATCAGGCTGTCAACTAAAATGTCTGAGCTATGATTTAAATGTAGAAAAAAGTGGGGTGAATGTTCTGCACTGCAAAGGAAGTAACTAGCAAAATGAAAAATCAACCTATAAAAGGAGGAAAACATTTAAAAAGCGTGTATCTGATAAAAGGGTAATATCCAAAATACATGAGGAAGTCATACAACTCGATTAGGAAGAAAATAAGCTGATTGAAACACAGGGTAAGGGTCTCAATAGACACTTCAACAAAGAAGACATACAGATGACCAGCGGATATAGGAAAGGGTGCTTAACATCACTCATCATCAGGAATATGCAAATCAGAACCACAGTGAGACAGCACCTTACACCCCTTAGATGACTATTATCAAAATGACAAAAGATTAGAAGTGTTCCTTTTCTCCACATCCTTGCCAACATTTGTTGTTGCTTGTTTTTTTAATATGTGCCATCTAACTGGTGTGAGATGGTATCTCACTGTAGTTTTGATTTGCATTTCCCTGATTACAAGTGATGTTGAACATTTTTTCATATGCCTGTTGGCCATTTGCATTTCCTCTGTGGAGAAGTTTCTTTTCAGCTCTTCTACCCATTTTTTTTGACTGGATTATTTCCTTTGTTTTTGTTGAGTCTCATCAGCTCTTTGTAGATTTTTGTGATCAGTCCTTTATCATTAGTGTTGTGTGAATAAATTTTCTCCCAGTCAGTTGGGTTTCTCTTTGTTTTGGTTATTGTCTCTTTTGCTGAGCAGAAGCTCTTTAATTTGATGTAGTCCCAGCTGTTGATCTTTGCTTTCACTATCACTGCTTTGGGTGATGTGTCTGTAACGATGTCTTTGAGGTGCATGTCATGTAGTGTTTCGCCTATATTTCCTTCTATGTATTTTATGGTTTCAGGTCTTATGTCTAGTTCTTTAATCCATTTTGAGTTGGTTTTTGTGTATGGTGTGAGGTAGTGGTCAAGCTTCATTATTTTGCATGTAGCGACCCAGATTTCCCAGCACCATTTATTGAACAAACTTTCTTTGCTCCAGAGCATATTCTTTGCTCCTTTGTCAAAGATTAGTTGACCATAAATCTGTGGGTTTATTTCTGGATTTTCTATTTGATTCCATTGCTCTGTGTGTCTGTTCTTGTTCTAATACCATGCAGTTTTGATGATTGTGGCTTTGTAGTATAGTTTGAAGTCTGGGCGTGTGATGCCTCCATTCCCTTCTTTTTTTTTTTTTTCAGGACAACTTTGACTATTAAGGGGTTTTGGTGATTCCATATGAATTTCATCAATAATTGTTCTATTTCTTTGAAGAATGTCATTGAAATTTTTATTGGAATAGCATTGAATCTGTAAATTGCTTTTGGTAGGATGGCCATTCTGATAATGTTAATTCTTCCAATCCATGAGCAGGGGATGTCTTTCCATTTCTTTGTGTCATCTTCTATATCTTTTAACAGTTTATAGTTTTCTTTGTATATATCCTTTACCTCTTTTGTTAGGTTTATTTCCAAGTATTTGATTTTTTGTTTGAATAATAAAAGGGATAGTTTTTTTTATTTCTTATTTTTCAGATTTATTGTTTGTCTATAGGAAGGCTACTGATTTTTGCATGTTGATTTTGTATCCTGCCACTTTGCTGAACTGATTGATGAGTTTAATTAGTTTTTCTGTGGAGTTTTTGGAGTTCTATATGTATATTATCATATCATCTGCGGATAGTGATAGTTTAACTTCTTCCTTCCCTATTTGGATTCCTTGTATGTCTTTCTCTTGTCTTACTGCTCTGGCTAGGACTTTCAGTGTTATGTTGAAAAGCAGTGGTGAGCATGGACATCCTTGTCTTGTTCCAGATCTAAATGGAAATGCTTTCAGCTTTTCACCATTGAGAATGATACTGGTTGTTGGCTTGTCATATTTGGCCTTTATGATGTTGAGATTTGTTCCTTGTATCCCAAGTATTTCAAGGGCCTTTATCATAAATGGGTGTTGTACTTTGTCGAATGCTTTCTCAGCATCTATGGATATTATCATATGGTTTTTATATTTCTTTTTGTTGATGTGTTGGATGACATTGATTGATTTTCGGATGTTGAACCATCCTTGTGTCCCTGGAATTTATCCTACCTGGCTGTGGTGAATTATCTTATGGATACATTGTTGGATTCTGATAGCTAAAAATTTTATTGAGGATTTTTGCATCACTGTTGGTTAGAGAGATTGGCCTGTAGTTTTCTTTTTTATGTTGTCCTTTTCAGTTTTGGTATTAGTGTAATGTTGGCTTCATAGAATGTGTTTGGTATTATCCCTTCCTTCTCAATTTTTTGGAAGAGTTTGTGAAGAATAGGCACTAATTCATTTCTCAATGTTTGGTAGAATTCATTTGTACATCCATCAGGTCCCGGGCTTTTTTTGGGGGGGGGGAGGTTTTTGATTACCATTTCAATTTCGCTGCATGTAATTGGTCTGTTTAGGTGTTCTATTTTTTCTTTATCTAGCTTTGGGTGATTGTACAGTTGTAGGAATTTGTCCATCTCTTCTAGATTTTTCAACTTGTTTCCATATAACTGTTCATAGTAGTTACTGATTATTCTTTTGATTTCTGCTGTGTCTGTTGTGATTTCTCCTCTTTTATTTGTGATCCTATTTATTTGTGCTTTCTCCCATTTTTCTTTTGTGAGCCTGGCTAGGGGTTTGTCTATTTTATTTATTTTTTCAAAGAACCAGCTCTTGGTTTCATTGATCTTTTGAATTGTTTTTTTAGTTTCAATTTCATTTATTTCTGCTTTGTTTTTTATTATTTCTTTTCTTCTACTGGTTTTGGGTTTTTTGTTGTGCTTTTTCTAGTTCTTTGAGCTTTGAGATTAGGTTGTTTCTTTGAGTTCTTTCTTGTTTCTTGATGTGAGCCTCTAATTGCTATATATTTTCCTCTTATTACTGCTTTTTCTGCATCCCATACATTCAG